>NW_003852470.1:4829973-4869828 GCF_000181295.1 Otolemur garnettii | reverse complement strand
CCTCATGTACACATGTACATACCACACACCGCACATACACACCACGGACACACACTCCTCATGTACACATGTACATACCACACACCACATATACATATACACCACATACACTCCCCATGTACACATGTACATACCACACACTGCACATACACACCACGGAGACACACTCCTCATGTACACGTGTACATACCACACACCACATATACATATACACCACATATACACACTCCCCATGTACACGTGTACATACCACACACCACATATACACATACACCACATATACACACTCCTCGTGTACACGTGTACATACCACACACCGCACATACACACCACATACACACACTCCTCATGTACACGTGTACATACCACAAACTGCACATACACACCACGTACACACACTCCTCATGTACATGTGTACATACCACACACCACATATACACATACACTGTGTACACACACTCCCCATGTACACATGTACATACCACACACCGCATATACACACCACGGACACACACTCCTCATGTACACATGTACATACCACACACCACATATACACTGTGTACACACACTCCTCATGTACATGAATACACACCATACACCCCCCCATGGGCACACACTCCCTACATACACATATAAAATTACACCACACATACACACATGCCACATACACACACCACATACACTCCCCATGTACACACAACACACACAACGTACCACACACACCACACACACAATTTCACATACACACCACGTACACGCACTCCCCATGTACGCATATACACACAACACACCACACATACACACATACCACATACACATATACACCACACCATGTACACACACTGCCCACATACACATATACACACAACACAACATATCACACATATACACATACTGCATATGTATATACACCCCACATACAAATATACACAACCCCATATAACACAGAACATGTTACACAACATAACACACAGCACATACACACTGCAATACACACCATTGTAGCACACTGCACCACTCACACCACAAACATGCATACACACAACCCCCCCACACACAGAGCAGTCCATGGTCAGTCCACCCACCCTGGAAAGCATGACAGTCTGGAACTTGCCAGTTGGGCACATCATGCACCCTGCCATCTCATTCAGCCTGGGAGGACTGTGACAGGCAGGGGCTGGGCATCAGAGCCCCTCACCCCAAACCCCAGCAGCCACTTGTCCCTGTAAGCTGGAAAGCCTAGGGGAGTGGGCACAGTTCTTCTGTCCTGGGGTTCTCACTGCACGCATACTTGTCAATATTGGTGCCCAGTATGGGGTCCATAAAATAGGGTTCTTGCATTGTTGGCATCCTGGCACGTTTTGCTGTGATCAGCCAGCAGCCCCCATCCTGGTCACTGAAATGCCACATCTGTTGTTCTTCCATAGCTGAGACAGAGCACCCCAAAGCAGGTGTACCTGCACCATTGTGGCTCTGCAGTCTCCACAGGAATATTGAAGCACCACCCCTGAGCTATGGTGGAAGACCCACTATGTCTGCTGTACTGGCCGTGCAACACCTGGTCCTAACATCATGGCTTTGTTTGGTTTTTTTCCAGATGATCATTCGAGGGTGATTCTGAGTCAAGTGGATGGCGTTCCCTGTTCAGACTACATTAATGCTTCCTATATAGACGTAAGTCAGATTCCCTGTCCCCTGCCAGCAGGAAGCACAGGCTGGGCTATTGGGGGGCTGAGAGTGAATCATGACCAGTGGCACTTTCTTCTCTGTGTAAAGGGTCACAACCTTTCTGGGCAGTTTGGCCCTGAGCACTGAGCATGGAACTTTCCCCTCTTTTTGAGGGAGCATCTGCATCTCAAATAGTTTTTGAGAGACAGAGATAAGCTTAGAAGATGTTCATTATGGGACTATTTATATTAGAACAGGAGGGAACCATCAGGCAAATTATGGTAAAATCATGAGCAATGGATTATTAGGGGCCCATTTTACCTGATCTTTAAAAGATCATTGAAAAATTTTAAAATGCTCACTAGAGATACAACATAAGAGAGTTTGTACACATTAACCCAGTAGGAATAGACAGATGTTCTGTGCATCTGCTTGTGTGTGTGTCTGGGAAGATATTCACAGGAAAAAGGACTAGCGAGGGAACTTGTGAAACAGCATTTGGTATCTCTGAAATCACTCGTAAGGACTTTGTTTTCCCATTACTTTTTCCTGTTTTCCAAATTTTCTGTGGTCAATATGCATTCTTTTTCTAATAACAACAAAAAAAATCCTTTCAGCAAAGATAATTCCGTAAAACTATGAATATCATTTTATTTTTCTAGGGTTACAAAGAGAAGAATAAATTCATAGCAGCTCAAGGTAAGCTTTTTAGGAGGTTAAGTTCTGAACATAATTTTGGTAAAATGATGTGGACAGCTACTGATTCCTTACCTGTGTGCCGGCCACACCAAGGATTTATATCAAGATTTTTGTGTGTTTGCACTTAACATACATGTTAGATCTCTGCAGATACATGAGACAAACACACACTTCTATTTCCACACTTGTGGGCTTGAAGCACAGGGCACACGGAGGCCGGCTGGTGGCCATTCCGTCATGCCGATACTGCAGTAGATAATTGAATTCCTGGCAGATGGAGCTCTCAGAGCACTTCCTAGCTGGAGGAGGGCAGGGAGGGTGGCAGGACAGGCAGAAAGGCTGGACACCTGCTGGTCCCTCCCAGCCCCTCCCCTACATCTTGGCACGAACCTGACCCGTCCCCACAGGCCCCCAATCCCCTTTGTGCCTCAGAGAAGGTGGGAACAGCTGTCCTAGGGCCCAGAGGCCAGGGTGCAGGGCTGGGCCCCTGCAGTGGCTTCTGTTTGTGCCTTTTGACTTTGGAATTATCCTCTGCATACAGGTCCAAAGCAGGAAACCGTTAATGACTTCTGGAGAATGATCTGGGAGCAAAAGTCTGCGACCATCGTCATGTTAACCAACCTGAAAGAAAGAAAAGAGGTGAGCTCTGGGCGTCTGGTCGTGACGCATTTCCTCTTAGCTGCTGTTGCTTGGTTGGGGCACAGCTCCCCACTTCCTCTTCCGTTTCCCTCTCTTCTTATCACTTCAGAAAAAAAAAATTCAGAGCACTCAGTGGCAGCATTTTTATCCTGAAATAAATCCCCTGTGTTCCCAGGAGCTCCCTGCTCCCGTCTGCGTTACCATAACGAGGGTAAAGCGTTTTCTCCTTTTTTCCAGCTGAGAGTGGACCTTTGCTGGCCCAGCAGGTCTTAGAGCTCAGACTTGTAGTTTGTTGAACAAATGATACGGCGCCTCAGACTGTAAATGACAATGACTTCATGTTTATGATCCGGGCTAGAGACATGCATTTGGAAAGAGGGCGTATTGACGGAACAGACTCGTCATCCACGCTTGTTTAATTAGCTGTTGGGAACTCACAAAGGGTGCCGCATGTCACAGTGTGACAGTGAGGACCATCGACAAAGCAGAGAAGTGGGACTGATCCATTTCCTAAGGCAACAACTGCTCCTCAGCATCTGGTCTACACAGCCAGCGGCGTCCCAGCCAGGACGTGGCCCCAATGCTAGCCCGGCCGCAGAGCACATGGGCGAGCGGCCAGAGCTCTGGCCAAGGGCTGCCACTTATAGACGGAAGTGCCAGGCCTTGGGGGACTCAGCTGTGGCAGAGATGGAGGCAAGAGCCATGGAAAGGGCAGGCCTGGAGGGACTCTGGTCCCCTTAGTGCCATCTTACTAATTGTGTCCATACTCAAAAGCACAGGAAAAAAGCCACCAGCCACCATCTCTGGTCAAGGATAGGAGTGAGGTTTTGTTTTATTTTCAAGAGAGTTGGGACAGGGCTGGGGAGGGCCACCACTTTTCAAATCCTGCCTTTGTCATCCTTGGTCACCAGAAGAAGTGACAGGAGGGAAGCAGGGGATTCCCACCGCAGGGTACTTAACCCTGCTGGGCTGGGTGGTGGCAGAGGAGTCCACACTCTGGAAAAGGAGGCCACACCCTCACGGAGGGCGTCATAGTTCCCTGTTATGCCTGGCGTGTGGGGACTAGTCTTCCTGGGGCGTGGCCCTCCAAGCAACGGGACCAGCAGAAGCAGTGGGACTCAGCAAGCCCCCATCTCCCCTCAGTCACTCTGCTCTGTCACCATGTCACTTGGCATTTTCTCTGTGGATTTTTCCACTCCTGTGACTCAGAGCTGAGCTGCTTCTGTGACTTGATTCTGACCATTTCGGGGATGAAATCATTTCTCAATTGAGTTCCCTTTTTCTTAATTGCTCACACATCTGCTGTGGTCTCCTCGGCCTCCACATCCTGGGGCTCTGAGTTGCAAAATACAGCTGCCCCAGCATCTCATGACCTGGCAGCAGGGAGGGGAGGCCGAGGCATCAGAACAGCTGTGAACACTGTTCACAGTGGGGGGGAGGGCAGGGCCTAGATGTGTCGTCCATCCCAAATGAGAGCCTGTCCCGGGACACTCTCAAGAGGGTCTCCAGGACTCCCAGCCCCGGACGCCAGGCCCTTCAGGGGGGGTGTGCTGCTGCCCTGAGATGCCCTATGCGTACAGGCCACAGCTGGAGCCAGAGAGAGGAGATGTTTGTCCCATAGGTGTTGTGACACCAGGATGCTGGTCTTGAGTAAACACCAGACCCTTCTGTTTCATACATTCATTTTTAATCCTTGTGACCTGATTAGTTAGCCATGCCACTTGTGTGTGCCACCCCCAGCATGAACCGGCCAGTGTCTGGAAGGCTTGAGAAATTCCAATGATGATTCTGTGGCACATGAAGCAGACTGCTTCCCCCTGTGGGTGGGTCCTTGGCCACTCAGGAAGTCCCTGCTGACAGAGGACTTACAGAAGACGCTGAAGAGTAAAGGGGCTCCTGGAACTTGTATTTTGAGTCATTTTTATTTCAGGGAGTGGGAAGGTAAAGAGTGGGCCTCTCTGCGGCCCCTGCTGCGGCCTTGCCCCTCAGAGAGAAGTGAGGTCGCCAGGCTCAGGCAGTCTCGTCCCTCTGAACGGAGAACTGGCCGCACTGATACAAATTAAAGTTTGTCCTTAGTGAACCTGAGCAAGAAAAAACAAGTGCCAGATCTGATGGGAAGTGTGTGGGGGCAGTGTCCTGACACCCCAGCCTGAGGATCACGTTGGGTTAACGCCCAGCTCTGAAGGCTCAGCATGGCCAGGCCGAGACAGTCCAGTGAGACGTGTGGATCAGTGAGTGGAGGAAGGAGACGTCAAGGCATGGAGGCCAGAAACCCCGAGGGTCCCAGGCAGTCTCAGGGCCACCTGCAACCAGAGCGTGGCCTCAGTTTCCCCATCTATAAGGAAGCACTTGCCTGTGTGCCCTCTCAGCCCCAGGGATGGTCTGACTCACAGCTGGTCAGTGTGAAGTCTCATGTGGATGGCTGGAGGGGACAGCGCAGGGGCACACACCAAGGAATATTTGTTTCTCTCCAATTGTGATGTGCAGGAAAAGTGCTGTCAGTACTGGCCGGACCAGGGCTGCTGGACCTACGGAAACATCCGGGTGTGCGTGGAAGACTGCGTGGTTTTGGTGGACTACACCATCCGGAAGTTCTGCATACAACCAGTAAGGAGCACCCACCCAGCAGCTGTGGCCGAATGTGACCACAGCCAGGCTGTGGCGGGGTGGGCAGGTTAGTGGCTGGACTCGAGAGGCCAGTGCACTTGAGTCTGCAGAGAACACCGGCACACCTGGCCCCCAGTCACCTCGATGGGCCTCCCCGGGAGGAGGACAAGTCAGTTTCAGGGCCTGGGGTTAGGACCCCCCTGTGGGACAGTGTCATTTCACATGCTGGACCTGTGAGGTGGGATTTCTGTAACACTCTCAACGTTATGTCTTAAACCTCCCTGGCGTTTTTCACACTTATTTCCTGCTGCTCCCCCCACAAAGGATTTAAGGCAGACTTTCGTAAAAATCCCTGTATACAAAGCAGAGGAAATAAAGAATTAAGAGAGATTTAAAAACCATAGAGGAAACAGAAGGTCATATCTTCAGGATGTAAAGATGGAGTGGATGCTGTAACCAGGTCACAAAGCATGAGTCTGAGCTTCCTAGAAGTCACAGCAAAGAAGGGAAAAGGGTGAGCTTTGCTGTTCTTGACATCGCTGCTCACCCTCTCCCAGACAAGTCCACGTGCATGTGCACACCCATGCACACCTATACACGTGTACACACACATGCACACACAGACATACACACACATACACATACATGCACACACGTGTGTACACACGTGCACAGAAATATTCCCAAATACACTGTGTACAACCTTCCATGGTCTAAAGCAGGGGAGTAAACTCATGGGCTCTGGGTACGAAAGCTGAGTGAGGCTTTGAGGACAGATCAGGGAGCCCCCGGTGAGCAGGCCGACCACGCCGTCTTTTCTCCCAAACATAAGACAGTTTTGAACAGGAAAGGATGTGATTTTGGTAATTACCCAGGAACACAGGCAGGAAGTGGGACTGTCCAGGCAGTGCAGAGCCTGGTGACCCTGGTGGCAAGAGGAGTCTGCACACATCGGGACTGGCTTTGGGCATGGGTCTGGCTACTCAGGGCCTGGGTGTGGCCGGCATTAGGGGCCTTGCTGTGGGGCACCACATTCAGAGCTGACAGTAATGAGCTCCAGGCTCCCCCACTCAGGGGGTCCTCACTGTCAATGAGCCCCTCCCACATGCAGCCCTGTGCAAGGAAGCCCACAGCACCATTGTGGGGGCAGATGCGGGCTGTCCCCCCTCACTTCCATTCCTGTGTCCCCTGCAGCAGTTGCCTGATGGCTGCAAGGCCCCCCGGCTCGTCTCACAGCTGCACTTCACCAGCTGGCCTGATTTTGGGGTGCCCTTTACCCCCATCGGGATGCTGAAGTTCCTCAAGAAAGTGAAGGCACTTAACCCCACACACGCCGGGCCCATCGTGGTCCACTGCAGGTGGGCTGGGGCAGGCCTCGGGGAGGGTACACCCATATGAGAAGGTAAATAGGGCACTGGGAGTGAAGGGGCAGAGATTGGCAGGGCTGGCAGGAGCAAAATGTGCAGGGTCTGTGCAGGGAGGCCTGTGCCAGCACAGTCACCCCAGTATGGAAACCTGACAAAACCCAGAGGACCCGGGCCACTGGTGGGGGTAGGGCTCTAGGCAGGTCCACTGGGCCCCTCTCACCTCCTCCAGGGGACTCCCAAGTCACTCTGAGCAGAGAGGGAGGTCAAGTGTCTGCAGGAAGGACCCCCACATCTTTATAGATGAGCACTCTGAGCCTCAGTGAGGCTGGGGATGCCCCCAGGCACAGTGTCCTCCAGGGCTTGCTGCCCCCAGCCTCAGTTTCCCCATCTGAAGTAGGAAGAACAGCCTTGGAGGGCCTGCGGCTGGTGTCTGGGTGGGCTTTGCCTGACACAGGGAACAACACGGCTGTACGCTGAGACCACCACCTCCTGGCCACACTGCTCCTGCCACTGTGCCTGACGTGGCGGGGAGGGTTGCTTTGGTGAGATACTTTGTTTCCAGCTGTTACAGACAGGTTCCTTCTGAGTATCACAGCATAGCCAGGGACAAAAGCCACCTGGTCCCAGAGACGCACAGATGTTCAGGAAGAGTATTCATTCCCCAGACTGGCAGGGCTAACTTCCACTGAGTCTGATCAAGACCCTGTCACTGGAGCCAGGCGGGGCAGGCCGCTCCCCACTCACTCTCCAGTGCAGCACGTGCTGGGGGAGTTTGTAGGTCAGGCAGCAGGGGTGTGTCCCATGTCACCCCACTGGACGCCCTGAGACAGGTAAAATTACTGTTTGGCAAAGGAGGAGGCCGAGTCCCAAAGATGCTGTGTAGTTGGCCAGGATGCAGTTACACGAGTGATAAAGAAGGGGGAGTTTGATAGCTGATAAAAGTTCCCCCATGCAGCCTCTTCAAAGCTGACTGCAACTGCCCTGCTTGCGGGCCTTTTAATAGTTTCTGCCCTCTGGGAGCCGCTGGCGGTCCCGTTCCTGAGGCTGCGGCGCCCTCTGGTGGCTGGCCTTGGATTTGCTCTTTATTAACCATAGAGAAGTCGCTCAAGTGACCCGAAGCAGGGCGAGCGTCCTTCGCTGGGTGCGTGGACGTCCAGGGGCCTGTGGTGCACTTCGGTGGGATGGGACTCACCGCGCGGCTTCTTTCTTTCTCGCTGAAGCGCGGGCGTGGGCCGGACGGGGACCTTCATGGTGATCGACGCCATGATGGACATGATGCAGGCCGAGCAGAAGGTCGACGTCTTTGACTACGTGTCTCAAATCCGCAATCAGCGTCCTCAGATGGTCCAGACGGACGTGAGTCACGCCTTCCTCTCCTCTGCGTCCTGGTCTGAGCTTCACTGAGCAAATCCAGGGCTGTGGCCAACAGGCTACAGGACTTACCGCCCTGCCCATGCAGCAGACCCTGGTTTGGGTAGGCAGGTGGCAACCGGCCAGGCATATCCTAGCCCCGTCCAGCTTTACAGCCCTTTCTACCTCTGCCCTCTCCGGACCGGGCTCCCTCGCTCTCCTGACTGCCACATCATCTCGTGAGATGGGGATGACTTTCTCCCCACTGGTGGCACCTAGCACTCAGGAAGTGCCAGCTGCTGCCTTTACGTTTACTCAGCGGCATGAATGGGCATTATCTGTGGCCATAGATAGGTCTGACCCTGGCCCCAGACCTTGTGCTGGCAAAGAGGGAAGAAAAGAGAAGGGTTGGTCCCGTTTGGACAGCCGAGCTCTGCGGGGTGGAGGCCCAGGGCAGAGTTGAGGTGCAGTGCCTTGTCCCCGCAGGTGCAGTACACATTCATCTACCAAGCCTTACTCGAGCACTACCTCTACGGGGACACAGAGCTGGATGTGTCCTCCCTGGAGAAGCACCTGCAGGCTCTTCACGGCACCGCCTCCCACTTCGACAAGATCGGGCTGGAGGAGGAGTTCAGGGTGAGCAAGTGGGGTGTGTGTGCCTGGCTCTGTGTGTGTGTCCCAGCACTGGAGAGTCTTCCTGAGATAGGGATGGATGTCTCCTTTGCACAGCGGCCCTTGCAGTGAGTGCATTGTTCCTCTTGAGGGTCAGTCTTAACTGGACCTATGTCCTTCTCCACTGCAGAAATTGACAAATGTCCGGATCATGAAGGAGAACATGAGGACGGGCAACTTGCCAGCCAACATGAAGAAGGCCAGAGTCATCCAGATCATCCCTTGTAAGGCCCGGGCTGCAGGGCTAGGGTGGTTGCCGCTGACCTCAATCACTGGGGTCTTGTGACCTGGGGGTCCTGGACCCTGGGGTCCACGGGTGTCCTGTGACCCCTCATAGGGGTCTTGGGTGCTATGTCAAGTGTCTGGAAGCAAAGCCCCTCCTGTGAGGCTCTCTGTGACCCAGACTGGCAGGCAGCTCGGGCTGTGGGCTTGGAGAGAAATGGCAGCCGTGGCTGGACTGCCAGGGACTGCTTCACGGACACACAGTTGTGGTAGACACACGCTGGGGCTTCCAGAACATGCA
Source organism: Otolemur garnettii (assembly GCF_000181295.1). Lineage (NCBI taxonomy): Eukaryota > Metazoa > Chordata > Mammalia > Primates > Galagidae > Otolemur > Otolemur garnettii. The sequence goes on along the minus strand of NW_003852470.1, from coordinate 4,860,303 downwards.
TCTCCTTCAGTGCTCCCTCGGGCCTGGGAGGATCCCCTCTTATACAGAGAGGGACAAGAGACAGGACTAAGACTATGCAGGCAAACTCAGCTGGGACCTTCTAGGAAAAGCTTTTGGCCTTGGGGAGCTGGGTCAACACCCAGGTGGTGAGTGTGGGGGCAGGACTGGCAGGGGGGCGCAGAGGAGTGGAGGCCAAGGCAAGTAAGGGGGTGGTGGGTGGGGGCCTCACCCAATGAGAAGAAGGGAAACCAGAGAGACATGACCCCAAAGCAGACCCAGGAGGCATCTTTGGAGCCACAAAGGCGTGTGGGTGGAACAGGGAACAGTTACCTCATGACTAGGGTGACCAGATGTCCCACTTTTTAACAGTTTGTCCCACATCCCACGGCGTTTTTAAAAAGTCCCAATTTTTGGAAAGAATGCAAGAACGGGGCAAGATGGGGAGGGAAGAACAGGAAGGGAATATATGGGTTTCGGCTGCCATGTGGCTATTTCACCAAAATATGAGTTTTATATTATTTTTGTTAATTTTATAATGTTAAATTGTAATAATAACAAATAATTGTTGAGAAGTGATTATAGAGAACTGCTTATCAAAGTTTGCATTGTTGTCAGGCCCCGCCCCCACCCCACCCCACCCCCAACCCCGCCCCACTCCCCAGCCATGTTGTCCCACTTTACGAATGTTAAATTCTGGTCACTCTACTCATGACAGACCTGTCCTTGATGGACTCCCCCGGAACCCTGTCTCAGGCCTGCTTCCCAGGGTCTCCTGGGGGCAGAGGCAGACACCTGAGCCCTGTGTCTCTCACCCTGGTGACAGCTGCTCCAGGGAGCCTTCACGGTCACACTCCTTTTACTCCGTACATGCAGTGTTCGCAGGGCTTCCTTTTGGTGTGTAGTATATTGTTGATAAAAATGCTAAAGGTAACTGGGTGGATTATTTTCAGAGACTTCCCACCAAAAAACCCCCCAAGCACCTCTTTCCTGAGCCACTTTAATTAACCTATTTTATATAAACTTTCCAAAGAGTTGGCTTTACTTAGTCACCATTAATAGGTTCTATTTTAGAAGCTTGTAGAAACAGGTTCACAAAGCAGGGCAGTATTGGAACTAACCAAAGAAAATTCTCTCTGCAGATGACTTTAATCGTGTTATCCTTTCCATGAAAAGGGGCCAAGAATACACAGACTACATCAACGCCTCCTTCATAGACGTACGTACAGGGGCCTTGGGTATGCGTGGCGCTCATCTGGGTCTCCTTCACATCTGACCACACAGACTCCTGATTAAACCAGAAAGAAGTGACACGTCTCCAGAAATGCAACCATTTTTCTTTTTTGAAACAGAGTCCCATTATGTCGCCCTCAGAAGAGTGCTATGACATCACAGCTCACTGCAACCTCAAACTCTTGGGCTTAAGCAATTCTCTTGCCCTCTGACCTCCCAAGTAGCTGGGACTGTAGACACCTACCACAATGCCCAGCTATTTTTTTGTTGTATTTGTCATTGTTGTTGTGCAGGCCTGGGCTAGGTTCAAACCCACCAGTGCTGGTGTATATGGCCGGTGCTGTAACCACTGAGCTACAGGCACCAAGCCAAAATGCAACAATTTTGTTAGCAGGATTACTTGCTTTAAAAAATGATAACGTGTCATGGGATTAAGGAAAAAAATGATAGCCTAGCACTGTGGAAGGCCGAGACGGGTGAATTGCTTGAGCTCAGGAGTTTGAGCAAGTGAGACCCTGTCTCTACTAAAAATAGAAAAATTAGCGGGCATCATGGTGGGTGCCTATAGCAGCCATCCTCAAACTATGGCCCACGGGCCACATGCAGCCCACCTAGGACATTTATCCAGCCTGCCGGGTGTTTTTGTTACTGTTGCCTGTCCTGCTTAGCAGCCGACTAGTCCCCGGGGCCCGCAGTCTGGCCTTCCAACGGTCTGAGGGACAGTGAACTGGCCCCCTGTTTAAAAATTTTGAGGACCCCTGGCCTATAGTTGCAGCTACTTGGGAGGCTGAGGCAAGAGGATTGCTTGAGCCCAAGAGTTTGAGGTTGCTGTGAGCTATGATGACACCACAGCACTCTACCCAGGGCGACAGAGGGAGACTCTATCTCAAAATAAATAAATAAATAAAATAAAGAGTAAACTTTGGAAATAGGAGGATATATATTCACTGCTAAGTAATTGGCTTTTTTTTTCTATTCCTCTTTTATCTGTAGCTATCTTTCTCTGAGTGCATACATAGTAACACATCAATTATTTATGCAGCACTTCTGTGAACTGTCTCTTGTGTGATTTCTGCAATGTAGTCAGTGGGCAGTTCAGTTACGTGTTTATGACACAGGTTTTCTCTCCACACAGTGGCTTAGTGGAGAAATGGGCCAGAGAAAACCCTGCAGCTAAGTGTGTTAATATCACTACTTGCAGATGAGGAAACTGTACCAGAAGTCAGCAGGGTCCTAGTGCAGGGACTGGGATTTGAACCCCTTTCCTCCAACTCCACACACAGGGCCCTCTGCCCCAGCATGACACTAATTTAGCTGAAACACACAGAAACGTATTAGAACCAAAGCCACCAGGTACTGTTCAGGTGCTCCCAAGCCACTGACTGGCAGTTCATTAAAAATACGCATTTGTAGCTGACCTCGGGTGCTGAAGGCAGAGGTGTAAGGTTTCCAGATAAATCGAGCATTTCGACCTGCACCTTGGACACTAGTGTGTTCACTCCAGCTGGGTCTGGTCCAGGCTGTAGGAGGTTGGAGGGTTTCCCTGGACAGGACCCAGCTGTCCTGAGGGCATGCGGTAGGTAGTGGAACAGGGGTGGAAGGAAGTCGATTTTAACCCTGCTCCCCATTTGAAGGGCTACCGACAGAAGGACTATTTCATCGCCACCCAGGGGCCCCTGGCACACACGGTGGAGGACTTCTGGAGGATGGTCTGGGAGTGGAGGTCCTGCACAATCGTGATGCTGACTGAGGTGCAGGAGAGAGAGCAGGTGAGAGCCATCCGGGCACCTGAGGGCACCGTAACCCCTCACGCCACACGTCTCACCTGCCATCAGCCCCACACATGGGCGAGGCGGAGCCTGGGCAACTGAGGAGCAAGAGAGGTTGGGAAGGAAAAAGGTTCCAGTTCTCCCTTTCCTTTTGGGAGGACGTAACCATAACCACCCATTGTCTTTTACTCTGAACCTAAGTCTTATTTAACCTGACTCGAAACTCTGCCATTTTATATTGGCCAAGATCACAGGCTCTCAAAGAAAAAGACATGTATTAACTTTTTTCAAGATGAAGACACAGGCGCTGATATGTCCTTGTTGAACTGAGTGAGCTAAATGTTTCCCTTTTGGCAGAGATCCCTCCCTGGCCGTCCTGCATTTATTTAAAAACAACATAATGTAATAAACACCTGTGAGCCCATCAGTCTATAGAAAAACCAAATTTTAGAAATAACACGTGTCTGTGTCAATGCTCTCTCAAGATATAACTGCTACCCTGAATTTGTATCTTGATTTCTTTGCTTCATAAAGAAAACCATAGCTTTGTCAGATACAATTCATCTTCTTAATTTTCTGCAATTGGGTAGATTTGATAATATTCAAGGAATTGTGCAACCATCCCCTCTATGTTAATTCCAGATGGTCATCATCGCCCTCCCAAAAACCTCATACCGTAACAGTCCACCTCCCTCCCTTCCCATGGCCCCAGAAGCCACTAACCTACGTTCTGTCTCTATGGATTTGCCTGTGATGGATGCAAATATAAATGGATTCTTATAATAAGAGGTTTTTTATAATTGAGTTATTTCACTTAGTGTGTTTTCAAGACTTGCCTTCACCTGTGTTTTAGCATCAGTATTTCATTTTTATTATTGACTATTAATTTTCCATTGTATGGATATACATTTCATCAATTCATCACTTGATGGACATTTGGGTTGTTTGTACTTCGGGGCTTTATGAATAATGCTGCTATCAAAGTTCAAGTACAAGTTTTTGTCTCGACATTTTTTGTTTTTGTTTTTGTTTTTCGTTTCTCTTGGGTATATACGTAGGAGTGAAATTGCTGGGTTTTGTCATGCTTTATATCCTAAACTTTTATTGTTTACCATTTTTGAGGACCTGCTAGACTATTTTCCAGAGTAGCTGCCCCATTGTACCCCCACTAGCTATGTGCCGGACTTCTCCACATCCGCCTGTTATTATTTGTCTACTATTTGCCATCTTAGTGAGTGTGTTCTTTGCTTTTTAAAAAATTCTGTTGTTTCAGAATAGAATTGTTTAGTTTTTCTTGTGTTTGAACTTTACATAAGGAGTATCATTACGGTATGCAATCATCTGGGACTCACTTTTTCCACTCAAAATTGTGCTTTTGATGTTTTTCTATGTTTCTGCCCGTAACCGTGGTTCATTGGTCATCGTTATTACATTATAGTTTGTTATACAAACGACACATCTCGAGCGTCCATTTGTTTATTCCTTCTCCTGGCCCGGGCAATTGGGCTGATTCCATTTTGCTGTTTCACACACAGTGCTGCACGTACATTCTTGCACATGTCTTATGCTGTGCAAAGATAAGTACATACCAGAGTCGAATGCTGCATTCGGGAGCCTGCAAGGCTCTCTAATTCCCAGTCGGATGGAATTATCCACTTTCCAAAGTGGGTGTGGTTTCCAAAGTGGACACCAGCCATGCATAAGAGATGTTCACTTATATGCCTAATATGATATTCTCAGGCAAATTTTGGTAATTGAGCAAATGTAAATATTATCTCTTTGTGGCTTTGATTGGCATCTCTGTGATTCCTACAGTGCTGGTATTACTTCCTACACATGTGGACGGCACATTTCCTCTTGTGCAAAACACCTTGCTTTTCACTCAGTTTTCTTTGAATTCTTTGCTTTTTTCTTACTGATTTGGAAGAGTTGTTTCTGTATTCGTGATACTAATTCCTTGTCAGTTTTATGTCTTGCAAACATCTTCTTACAGTTTGTGGCCTGTCTTTGTGGCACTGTATTAATAATGTTTGTGGATGAAGAGAAGTGAATTTTATTGTAAGCTAATATTTCAATTTGCCTTAACCCATCTTGGTTCATTTCTATTGTGGTTCAAGACTATGGTAAATGGTAGTTCAGGTTGAACTACACAACCCTACGACAGCTGGGGCATTCATATCAGCCCAGGCAGGGTTTGGGTCAGGGACCCAATTTTATTTTCCATATGGAAAAACAATTTTTCCTGATCCATTTATTGAATAATCTCCCCCTTTTTATCACGTATCAGAGCTCCATATATACATGTTTCTGTTCCTGGACTCTGTTCTGTTCCCTTGAAGGCATTAATAGGCATTCATTCATATTCATAGCTATTCTTTTGGTCAGATGAAATACATTAAATGATTTGAGAGCAATTCTGCCTCAGAGTCAAAACTGCTAGCAGCAAGTTATTTATTACAAGACTTAAAATTTTATTTTATCCCCCAAGGATAAATGCTACCAATATTGGCCAACAGAGGGCTCAGTCACTCATGGAGACATAACCATTGAAATAAAGAGTGATACCCTTTCTGAAGCCATCAGTGTACGAGACTTCCTGGTCACTTTCAATCAGGTGCGTTCTTCACTTTTCAGGATCCTGCAGACTAATGCACCCCCGCCATCACTCGGGGTTCTGCTTGTCATCCTACCAGAATGTGGCTCTGCATCTGCTGTGCTCCTTCTGGAGTCCCAGGCGGCTTTGAGTGCCCGTGGGTTTAACAGGGAGTCATCCAACAGCAGGTCTCAGGCCTCTTGTAAAGGTCACATTTCCATAGCCACCTGCCTCCTGGCTGGAGGACGAAGACAGTGGGGCAGAGAGGTGACTCCAAGCAGCATCCACTGTGCCTCACTGCTTCCCGCTCCCAAGGGAGAATAACATTAGCCAGGGCAGGAGGACAAAGGGGACAAATGAAGCCACAGAGGCCTGGGAGGCCCTCATCCAAGTGCTTTCTCAGAGTCCCCAGCTGTCCCCGTCTGCACTAGGTCTTGGGTTCTGCTCACGCTCTTTCCCTGGCAAGGAATGAGAATTGACTCTGGGTCAGTCACAGGTGGGAGAACCCACTGTGGGTTTGGCTCTGAGCTCAGGGTGGTCATCTCAGCAAAGTGTACTTGTCAGGAACTTGCCCTCTCCCTTGTGGGGACAGAATGGCCTGGTCCGCAGACTCAGAAGCTGCTCATCTCTTCTGACGGGGAACGCAGCACCCGGGCTTCTTGAGAAAGATGATTCCCTTCTCTCAGCAGAGCTGCAAAGTCTCCCTTGAAGAGCTGGGTGGGGCATTTCAGGATCGCAGGGAGCATCTTCTGGGTGTGGTACTCACACAGAAAGAAACAGCAAACTTCCAGCCTTCTGCTTTAGGGGAGCTCACCACAAACACCTTCAGGCTACCTAGGCGGGGTTCCTGGGGGTGCAGAAGACCCATGGAGAACTCCACCCACCTGATCCCTAGAGGGGCAGTGGGCTTAGGATGGGCCCTGGAGGCAGCACTAATGCCCCTCCTGCCCCACAGCCGCTGGCCCGCCAGGAGGAGCAGGTCCGCGTGGTACGCCAGTTCCACTTCCACGGCTGGCCCGAGATCGGGATCCCCGCCGAGGGCAAAGGCATGATCGACCTGATCGCGGCTGTGCAGAAGCAGCAGCAGCAGACGGGCAACCACCCCATCACGGTGCATTGCAGGTAGCGGCTGGGCCTCCAGGTGGGGTGGACACGGACCACACGCCCCAGTGCTGCTGTGCCCAAAGTGGTGTTTCCCAGACTCTTACCTTTCCTTGCACACACACAATTCCACACATGTATGAACGTCATCTTGTCATACATGCATTTCAGAGGGAGGAGGTAGGAAGCGACTCACACTTCCTTGCACTTTGGAAGTCATCAAAAATCGCCAATGGAAGCCCGGGGAACACACCCCCAGGATGTGTCTGTAGTGCCCTCCCCCTAATCACTTTGAAAGCCTGTCCTAGTCTGACTGCGCCCACCCCTCATCCTCCCCCCAGGCCGTGGCCGTGAGTCGGGCAGGGTGGTCTTTGAGGTACATGAGGGGTCCAGGCAGGGACTGCTAAAGGAGACCTGTGGCCATGTTCCACCCCCAAGTCAGTCCCAAGGTCAGAGGTGCACAGCCAGGGACACCCCTAGAGACTGGGGGAGCCCCCAGCACAGCCCCTGGCTCCTGGCGCATGAAGGTGGGAAGGTGAGTCTCAGTCCTACCCGCTGGCCTCTGTTGCCCAGTAGTCCTGGCAGGCCCCTCCACACCCTTGTAAAGCTCTTCCAAGCAGGAGACTGGGATGTTCTTACTCTTGAGTGGTGCTCAATTGCTCCTAAAAATGCAGTTCTGTTTGTTTGCTCACCCATGTGGCTTGAAGTCTTTGTGATGGCCCACTGCTCGTGCCCTGTAACCAAGGAGCCCAGCTTAGACAGTCAGGGCCACTTCCCGCAGTTGGAACCACTGGGCGTGCTCCTGGCCTGGCTGGTACGTGGAGCACACACCTTGGTTTTCAGTTCCTGGTGCCTTCTGAGAAGTCGTCTATTAATAGAATAAACTAGAAATGAGTTCCTTCTTTCTCTGCCTCTGCAAACCTGGGCTGTGGGTTTAGCATGTGTAGGGAAGTGGGGGTACAAAGGTAAGCAAGATCCCATGACCGTCCCACCTGTGGGAAGGCAGGCGCAGGGACAGGCTGCTCACCAGGACAGGAGCCCTAGAATAAACCCCCATGTGAGATTCTGGGGCCCCCGGGGCAGTGCTGTGAGGCCAACCAGCCTCCTTCACACCTGCTCACTACCCTCTCTCAAGAGAGTAGGAACTCTGCTCTTGGGGGATTCATCAGCCTGTGATCATCTTCCATGCAGTTGACTCAAATTGTCATTGCTGGGCAGTGTCAACTTTCTGACTGTTCCCAATAGTCAGTGTCCTCTTAACACCCCTTAAATCCCACTGCTCAGCATCATCTGCTTCAGAAGAGAGTCCTCAGCATGGGAAGGAGAGTCTGTGCCAGAGTTATGGCCTCCCTGCACCTGGACCAGGAGAGCGGAAACTTCTAACAAGTCCCAGGTGGCACTGATGCCAGGTGGCACTGATGCCGGGCCCACATTTTGAGCACCACTAGCCCACACAGGGAAAGGGGAAGTGGTTACCTGAGCTTAAAAACCCTTAAATGCTCCTGATCCATGCTGGGAAACGTCTGTCTGCTGTAATGAGGAAAGTACTCAGAAGCTAAGCTTCATACAATGACACTAAAATTCCACTCAGACTCTGGTCATTTCCAGGGATTGTTGCTCCACAGCTGCTATGCAGGGGTTGGGTGTGAGCTGTCCACTTCCCAAGTTCAAGTTTGATTATCTGCATTAAGCACTTTTTCTCCACAGTGCTGGTGCTGGGCGAACAGGTACATTCATAGCCCTCAGCAACATTTTGGAACGAGTAAAAGCTGAGGGACTTTTAGACGTCTTTCAAGCTGTGAAGAGTTTACGACTTCAGAGACCACATATGGTGCAAACCCTGGTAAGAATCTGAGCAATAAGGATGTTACCAGAAGAGTTGAGAATTGTTTCATGTTGCATTTGATGTATGTTTCATTAAAGGAGTTCAAGTGTAGAGGGGAGGTGGGAAGGTAAGATTCCCATGGAAAAGAGTCAGCTGCAACTTTTCACAGTAAAGCCTTCCTTCTTTAGGGTCTCTGACTGGGGCTGTCCTCTGGGCACGACTTGGAGGAGGGGCCCATCTGCCAATTTCAATAACAAAGACCACTTGAGTAGAGGCACTGATGGCACAAGCTTGTGTCAAAGTGAACTGCTCTACAAACTTCTAATGTATTTTTTAAAATGTGCTGTTATCAAGTTTGAAAGCAGCACTGAAACCCTGGACCCTGGGAACAAGCTTGGTGACATGCAGGTTGACTCAACCCTGCAGGTGGGCTCACAAACCAATTTCTAATTGCTGATCACTAAGGAAGACCTGCTCCCAACATGCGAGGTAGCCTGTAGTCAAATTTGCCTCCCCAAAGGCCATGGTGCCTTTGTTTTCCTAGAGCCTCACGGCTCAGCCAGGAATTTCCAAGATCTGGGGGGTGCCCTGTGTTGTCCCAGAACCCTGCTGAAATAGACTTCATCCATCACTGGCCACCAGTCACAAGTGCTCAAGACAGCATAGGACCGACAGCAGTTAGCTCAGGTGTTCACTATGAAAATAGCAGGTGGTCAATGACCGTCTCGGGAAAGAAGAGGGACAGGTGTGGAGGACAGCCCTTGGCCTCTGAGGCCCTGGAGCCCTCTCCCAGCCCCATGCTCACAGGCCCCACTGAGGGGTCTGCACATACCCAGACCCTTCTGTGTGAGAGGCAGGCGAGCTGTTGTCTATTGTGACTGTAGCCTTTGAGGGGTTCCCCTTCTCTGCCCATTGTCCATTCTGCCCACCTGGTTTTCCAAAGACTCACAGGCAGCTGTTCAAGGAAAGGTTGGCAGTTGTCACTTTCCACATCCGTTTTGTTTTTTCCCATGGAGTGCCCATTGCTGAGGATGCCACAGGCACACCCAGCCGGCAGCCTGTTAATGTCCCAGCCTGGCTCTGTCCCTCTGGAGGCTGCAGGAGGAAGAAGGGCACACAGGGTGCACAGGCTCTTTGAGGAGACAAAGGCCTTATGCAAACACAAAGCGTGATTCTTCCAAAGTCTAGTGAAATGTACATGAAACGTCATCTCTTTAGTAGAGTGAATTTAGACTCAAAATAGTCTGTATTTTTATTTTATTTAACTTTGATAGCTCACTACTTATTGCATTATGAAGTTTATCTGGCAATATGAGTGCTCTGATTCTCTTTTTCAGTGTAGCAAAAGTTGGTTTCCAGTTTAAGTATGAAAATGAAAGACATGTTAATCAGACTGTTCTAAACTACACGGATTTATAACTAAACACTGATAATTTCTATGTAGAAAAACAGGTGTATTTGGAAATCTTCATGTGCCTGACTAAAAACTTAATTCTGTCACAGAAGCTGAGGTACATAAAGGTATACAGTGTCTAAATAGATTTATTTATGTCCTATTTATGAATGTTTCTGCTCAGTTAATCAAATACAATTTTGGAAATAGCATTTTAATGTGTTCTTGTTCTTTCTTTTCAGGAACAGTATGAATTCTGCTACAAAGTGGTACAAGATTTTATTGATATATTTTCTGATTATGCTAATTTCAAATGAAGATTCCTGCCTTAAAATATTTTTTAATTTAATGGTCAGTATATTTTGTAAAAATCACATTAATTTATTTCACGGTTGACGTTAATATCCTTCCTAATTTCTTTGTATATATTTTGTTATGCCTTAAAGGCCGCCTGCCATAAAGTTATTAAAATACCCCTTTTAAAAATTGAAATAATGTATTAAGGTCGAATAATAATCCCATAAAATATATATTTCTGCTAATATCAGTAAAAGTCTTAGTTTTTCATTAGATTCCTGTCCTTTAACGTCACACGCTCACCACCCCTAGTCTTCTAAGTCTAAGTGTGCCAAGTGTGCTTATGCAAGGCCTCAACAGAGCTCGCTGGGAAGGGAACAGGTGAGGACTCAGATGTCATGTGAAAATTCTCCTTCCTGACACCGACCTTACAACTCTGAAAAGCAGCATGTTTTGAAGGCAAACTGTTAGTGAAGATACGACGTGAACAGGGACTTCGGTAGAGTCCTCAGTCTCCACCCCCGTGCTCTATCTTTACATTGCAAGAAGACTTTGCAACCTAAATCCAGGTCCTGAATATATTAAAGTAGTTGGTGACTACATAATAATACTCAAAAATGTTTTCATTCAAGACCATGTCTATTCCATCGTGGCTGGGTGAGAGAAATGTGAACTCCGGGTCATCCTGTTGGCCTATGGCCTTGGGCACAGCAACACTGGTGGCTGGAGCCACAGTCCGAAGCACTGCTTATGGTCAGTCTGTCTGTTTGACCCAGACAGCCCTGAGAGAATCCAACCAGCTGCTTCTCCCTCCTACTCCCCTCTCCCGTCCTGCCCGCTGCCTGTGGGGTCCCAAGCTACACTCAGAGGCTCAACACCAACCACCTCCCAGCCAGATGTCAGCTGAAGCCACAGCGCAGTCCAAGAGCACACACTGGGGCAGAAACAGCACAGTAACCACACGTGATTAAAACTTGACATTTTCTGAGAAGCATTTTGGTATTTAAAAGTTTCTCATAAAAAGCTAAGATTGTTTGTAAGAAAAGAAACCTTGAAATCTAGATTTATACAGTTTTTTTAAAGTCCCACTCCACGACCTTTAATAAAAGAAAAAGAAAGAGAAATCCTTACTCTTAAAGCTAACTTATTTTTGAATGGAAATAATGGAAACACTACTGAGACCTTTGACACTGGATAAATAATAATTCCACTGCTGGATGGGCTTGGCTTGTGAAGCTGGGGGAGGGCAGGTGGGGGGTGCCAGTTAGGAACATTTAATGTACTAACAGCTGCCACAGATCTTCCTGTGGCCATTAGGTACCTGGCACATGAGCACAGCAGAAACAGGAATACATCTGGTCTACCTGACTGAAAGCATTTAATACATGCATTTTTGGTGGATTTTTGCTTTTTAGAAGAGATACATAGCTATAAAGGCCTTATTTGACATTTTTGCTGATAACCGATTACGCCTCCCTGTCTCCCTGTTGCAGGGTTTATCCCCTGTTCATTGACAGTGTGAACAAATGCAGCCCAGGGGGAGGGGAGGGGGGAGGGGTACTGTCCTAATACTAGGCTCACAGGTCATCCACTGAGCTTTTCACCTGCTGCACCACGCAGAGCCCATCCAGGGGCAAGAGTTGGGGTTCAGCAGGAGGGATGGAAGCGTACCTTGGACCGCTGGCCGTCACCTCCAGCTGAGTCCCTGGCTGCCCACTGCTGAAGCTCTGCGTCCCTCTCTCCTGCTCTGTGCAGTGATTAAGCTTTAGGCGGAACTCCAAATGGTCCCCTTTGTTTTCACTGTTAAAACCCCAAACCTAAAGGCTTCTTTTTGACTATGGTAGAAGAGGGGGAATGAGCTTTTTTTCAGTACCTGAGCCTTAGAAACAGAGCCGGCTCTTTATGATGAAGATGACCTCACACTGGTGACGCATGTGAGTTTCCAAGGCAAAATTAAGGTGTGTAGGCATTGGTCCAAGTTTAGTCAGGATCCTTGTAGCCCTTTGACGGTCTAACTGGTGTTTCTTGTATCAAGAAATACCTTTAAGGTAGACCTTTCAGGCTGTCCTCAGGAAAGTACCCTGCTCTCGTGTTATTCCTGCTTGCTTGGACCATTTTCCAGATGTCCATTACAGGGTTCTGCCGTGTTCCCAAGCCTTTCCCAGTCAGAAACAAAGCAGAGCCACTCACCTTGGGATGCAGGATTCCACCTCCTCCTCAATCTGGGGCAACACTTGCCCTTCAGAGGGGCAGGTTGTTGCAGCCTCACAGCCTCTGCCAAGGCCCCAGTTCAGTCTCCTGGGGGTAACCGCATGCAAGGGAGTCAGAATCTTCTCTATGAGACCTAGAGAGTTCATCTCTTCCTCCCTTCTGTCAAAGAAAGTCCATTGTACAGAACAAAACAGGCAGTGTGGACAGACGCCATTTTTCCTTCCACGTTATTCTATGTTGCATGCAGTTGCATTCAAATGCCAAACAGAGATTAGAAGACGGCCGTTCTGATCGACATGCTTTATCGGTCACTGTGTGACTGACTTTGGGGTTTCTCTCCGCCTGCCAAATGAGTGAAAAATGCACACCAGTGTTTTAAAAGGTATTTTTATGTGTTTTTAAAAACTTTTTAAAACAAGCCTGACACCTGTGTTTCAGCATTTGGAGACGTGCCCATGTTATTTTTTTCAAATGTATGATTACTGATACTTCTTTATTTGTTTAACTAAGTTGTGTTTTATTTATGTGCAATCTTTATAATACGTGTATGTATTACAGTTTCAACTATCATAGTCTCTTTCATTACATTTATAATTTGATCTTGCTATGACTATAATGCCAGTGAATGTTGCTGACTTCCTTGTATATGCAAATTGCCAGATCTAAACCACTCTGATGCAGGGATAAACCTTTACTTTGACTACCAGCCGTGTCTTTTTTTCTCAAATCTCTTCATTTCATTCCAGTGCTGTACATCCTTTTAGACATGACTTCCATTGTTGATCACATAGATAATCTGTTCTAGGGCTTTTAAAATTTAGCTTGGGCCAGGCACAGAAACAGCCCCTAAGAGATGAGTGGTCACCACGGCCAGTGGGCCTACCCAGCTCCCCACTGGTCTGCATGAAGCAGAGAGTCTCAGCGCCCCCTTCAGGGAGCTTGTGTTCTTCCGCAGAGCTGTGAGTAGTAGACCCTAACCAACCCAAACCCTATCCCTGAGTTAACTAGGACAATGTCTTCTGAAGTCCACAGCTCGGTGGAATTAGAAAACATGTCTTTCTACTTAAGTTATAACCCCTGATTAGGCCTCACTTTGCATACTCTTGTCCTGTGCACACTTGTATATCTCTGACAATCTCAACCCTCTTCCCCTAATGACCCCCTCCGGTCCCCTGTCCACCCTTCTCCACATACCAGTTTTCTCTTTCAGCTCTGGGCCCCATGTGGAATTTAAGCATATTCTGTTTATTATATGTTGTGTTTGTTTAACAAATGTCATGAGGCCGGGATGCAGTGGCTCTTGCCTATAACCATTGCACTCTGGGAGACCAGAGGATCGCCTGAGCTCAGGAGTTTGAGACCAGACCGAGCAAAGTGAGACCCCATCTCTACTAAAAATAGAAAAACTAGCCGGGTGTTGTGGCAGCACCTATAGTCCCAGCTACTGGGGAAGCTGAGGCAAGAGGAGTGCTTGAGCCCAAGAGTTTGAGGTTACTGTGAGCTATGATGCCACAGCACTCTACCCAGGGTCACTAAGTGAGACTCTGTCATAAAAATAAATAAATAAATGTTATAAGCCCTGTTATATTTGCTTACATGGATGATTTGAAAACTTTTTATTCCCCTCTCACACACACACATCCTCTCTCTCTCACACACACACACATCACCTGGTATGTTTGCTGCTGTAGGTCTCTTAGTTACTGATTTTTAGACAAGCAGCACCCCACTCTGCTCTGGGTGTGCACAAGGCCCTTCCTATAGGTAGGCAGAAATGGACACGGGAAGCCCAGCTGGAGGCAGTGGGAGGGCAGGAGGGATCCAGGGACCAGGAGGCGTGGAAGAGGCAGAGTGAGGGCACCACCTGGACATCAACCAGGGTCCAATGGACCCAACCAACCCTTCCTGAGCCCCCTGCCATGAAAGGTGCTCAGGTCTGCAAAGGGACAACCACCACACTGGCTTCAAAGTCCCCATCAGACAGAAACACAAATGGCACTGAGTGCTGACCTGAGGCCACTCAGAGGGGCACTGTGGAGACCACTGCTGGGAACTCGCCTCTGCCAAGACACCCGAGGAGTCTCCCACCTCATCTCCATGAAGGGCAGATGCTGGAGCACTGGCCACAGCCCTCATCCCACCAGGGGAAGGTCGTCTCTGGGATACCAGCTCCCTGGCTCATGCCAGCCGCAACTGGCTCTGGGCCTAGTGTTGTTGAAATCAGCAGCGAGCCCCGAGTAGGTGACACAGACCTCTCCCCACAGCCTCAGCACTTACACAGCTCCCTCCTTCTGTGTCGGCTGCTTGTCATTGATCCCACAGTATAAACATGACAAGATCTGTCCAGTCTCTTCCCCAGTCGTGACATTAGCTTATTTCCAATCATTGCAATTTTATAATTCCCTTTTATAATGAATACACAGCACATATGTACATTCTACGTCTATGTGAGAGTTTCCTGGAAGTGAAGTTTCTGGCTTAAATTTAAGTAAAAACTGCCAAATTGCCACCTCCAAAGTGTTTTCCCACCCAGTCCCCCACCTAGAGTGTGTGACAGTGCCATTTCCCAAGATGCCCCTCACCCTGGATATTAGCAAACCTAATGAGATTTGCAAAACAGATGGCCTGAAAAGTGATAGTTCATTCTTATTTGCATTTCCCAAATTTCTAGTGAGCTGAGCATCTTTTTACAGATGGATTATTTGTATTTTATCAATGAATCGCCAATTCATGTTTTTACACATTTTCTTAACTATCCCTACTAGATTTTTCCTTATTAGTTTCTTGTCATTCTTTTTAAAACACAGCTGCCAACCTTTGTTATTCACTCTATAAATACGGACCTCATGGGACTTCTTCAAATGGTGGCATTACTTGTTCAGTCCACCTGCCAGGGAGCACCACGTGGTACAGCAGAAACCACATGACTTCCTGTCACTTCCCACACTGTGGCAATGTGCTGTTTTCACCATAAATAAGAGTTCAGATTTCTTTTAGGGATCAGATGAAGTTTCAAAAAAATGCTTCCAAGGGTCAAGTTCCCTCCAGAATCCTGGGCCAAAGCAGCCGCCTGCACCTGTGGCCCAAGGCCCATCTCCCTTTAGCTTGTGGGACCAGTAGCTGCCACTGAGCATGGGAGGGCTGGGCAGAGGCTGCACCGAGGTGTGAGTTTCCTAAGTGCTTCTGTTCTGTGTGCTGAGGTCCCATGACAGACCCTTCTTCCTGAAAGAAACCCCTCCCATCCATGGTAATATTATCAGCCAATAATTTTGTTTTCAAAAAAGCTGAAAAGACCTCCATGTGGAATTTGTTGTCTTTTTTTTTTTTTTTTTTAGATAAGGCCCACTCTCTCAACCCAGGCCGCAGTGCAGTCAGTGGTACAATCACAGCTCATGGTAACTTCAAATTGCAGGATTCAAGCCATCCTCCTGCCTCAGCCTCCCAAGTAACATTACAGGTGTGTCAACACACACAGCTCATCTTTTTTTTTTTTTGTAGACTTGGGTCTCCCTCTGTACCCCTAGCTCGTCTTGAACTACTGGCCCCAAGTGATCCTCAGACCTTGGCTGCTAAAGTGCTGGGATTACAGGCCTCGGCCATTGCCCCTGGCCAGGGATGTCATTGTCAAGGTGACCACAGTACCCTGAGGGAGTGTCTGCAGTGCTCCAGCAGGCCCTTCCCTGTGTTTGGGGTCACAAATGCTCTCCCCACCTGATTTTGTTCACTAAATGTGTTTGCAGGTGTCAAGCATCAGTTAAACAGATGCTCATTCCTCTCTGCCCTGCACAGAGGAAGGTATCCTCAGGACAGGTCTGGAATGCCCCAGGCTATAAAACCCCACCAAACACCCTGCACCTGGGAGAGCGGGCCCAGAACAAGGCCACATGTGGTCCAGGTGTGGGGTCCCCCATTTCCCAGTCACTGAACCCGATGCAAGGTCATCCCGTCCTTACCAAAGCACCTTCCTGCATGAAGCCTTCCCTGCAGATGTAAACAGACCCAATTTCAAAATCAAGGCCAACAAATGCTGATTCCTTGGGTCCCTGCCCTTGTTATTAGAGAAAGCCTCTAAGTGAGCGTGGAAATTCCTAACTGCTTTACTGTAATCACCACTGTTAAGATGGAACTATTAAGAGCACATTATAACAGGTGGCCCAGAATAGCTGTGACAGTGACAACACTTCCACTTATTTCCTCTTTTGCTATTTTTAAATATATATTTCCAATTTATAGAGTAAGCTGTATACACATAAGCAGCTCTCACTGCATGAGCACCCACTGTGTACAGGGCCCTTTATTGGACATTACCTCCTCAATAACCCAATGAGGGCTGAGAAATGGAGCTTCTGCAAGATAAGGACCTGGCCCCAAGTCAGACGGGTGGTAACAGAAGAAACAAGATTTGAACCCAGGACCACCAGACACAAAAGCCTTTGCCACACTCCCATGGTGCCCCGGCCCTTCCAAATTCAGCAACTCTGCACACACTGCCCCTCTTTGATCTGTTATTTGACATTAAATTGGCACATTAAAAATGTTGGAGAAACTCCCAAAGTAATTGTTGAAATGTGCAGACGGGTTTAATGCAAGCCCAGAGCAGCAGAATTCCTCCTTTAATCTAATTTGCTCAGTGTGAGAACGATGGTGATCCTCCCCTCTCCAGATACATAATGAGCCAATGCTCTGGGAACAGAACAAGGTCATTTGTCCTGAAGGAGCGATGGAGATGGAAGTTTGTAATGAGCGGCCTCCCATGTCAGGGGCTCTGCTGGATACTGTCTGCCTTGGGAAGGTCTGTAATAACGTGTCAAAGCCACGGCCACTTACCAGAGGACAGCTTGCACATTTAGCTGGTATGCATCCATAGTGAATCCACATGAAAGTTTTGGCCCCTTTCCCCGTGTTAGAGAGAGGCAGCCACATGGAAACCTGCTCTCTGTCTCTGGTTGGGTCAGTCCTATAGAACCTGTAGTCTGCATGGGGCCAGGGAATTCTCCGGGCACTCTGCTTCCAGCTTAGCTGAGTCCAGGCAGCCTCCACAAGGCTCATGACCCCATATTGACCCATCTAGTCTTGGAATCAGTAGCCGAAGAGACGGAGACAGGAAGCACCACATCTTATGCTGCTTCTCAGGACTTCGCCACCAAGAGGGCAGACATGTGGAGGGAAACAGCCACAGCCCGGGGTACAGGGCAGGGGGCAAGAGGGAAGGGGAAGCAAATCCCACAGGGGCAACTGTATCTGGGGAAAGGACCCCAGGAGAGATGAGCAGGAAAGGGATCCCCCGGAGGAGGAGGAGGAGAAGGAGGACGACAAAGCCTGCAGAGGGGACAGCCCTCAGGGGAGGGTCCACCCTGTGTACAGCCAGGGCTGGGCATGGTGGGGCAGTGCAGCATGAGCGGCTGCAGATGGGGACTGAACTGCATCTCAGATGGTCTTAAGGTCTTCTTGGGGCTGGGGGCTTTCCTGGGTCAGGTCCCCCTCCTGGCCTTGTTTCTGTGTTCTGCCATTATCAGTCCCTCTGAGAGTGTCCTAGTGCCGTCAAAGGCCCTCAGTGGGGCCAAATTACACTGACTTCAGACACGGCAGACAAGCGCCGTAGGAAAGGGGTCAGAGTGGGTGTCCTACCCTACATCCTCCTATGTCTAACTCCCTCCCAAAGCCCCTCCCAGCCAGCCTTCCTTCTACTTCTGGTTTTGTGTAGTGTAAACTTCCCCTTTTGGCAGCATAAAAGGTCCCCTCAAGCTCCCAGCCCTAGGTCAGCCTTATCTCACTGCAGGTGAGAAGGGCTGCTCACCCCACCTGACCCCCCAGCATGTTCCTCTCTGGCAAATGTAGCCCCCGACCAGGCTCTCTGTTCCTGGTGGTTGTGCCTTTCAGAGGAGGATGCCTCCAAAGAACAGTCAGCCACTGCCCTCACCCACCAGGTCAGGTGCAACTGCTGCTGGTCTGAGCCCCGGCGAAGGTTGGGAGTGAACCAAGGAGAAGGGCTGATGGAGACTATGCCTTTAACAATGGCCACACTTCAACCTTCACCTCCTCAGGTCCCTTCTCCTCTGCCCAAAGTGTCAGTTACACAAGCTAAATAAATCCTGGTGTGTCTGCAGCAGAGCTCCTATAGGCAACAAAATTGTATTGTTTACTTAAAATTGGCTAAGAGCAGATCTTATGTGAAAGGTTATAGAGTCAAAGATGAAAGATGATTCCGAGGTACAAGACGAAAGGAAAACAAAGGCCCAGTTTGTACAATTAAAGTGGCTTTATTCCACCTGGGAACAGGTGGGGTGGATGTCTGACTGGGAAGAAATCCACACGTGGGTAATGGTGGATGAGGGTTTGAAAGGTTGGAAAGGTGGGTGTCGGGACATTCCTTTTCCTGGGTTGGACATCTGTTGGAAGGGTAGGGGTTGGTCCATTCACCTTTCCAAGGTGGGACATCTGGTGGGGTAGGGTAGGGTGTTGACCCATTCACCTTTCTTAGGTGGGACATCCTGTGGGAGAGGGTAGGGAATTGATTCTTTTAGGAGGGTCCACCCTATTTGGGCAGGGTTTGACCCTATCAATGTGTCCTTACCACAAATGACAGTAACAGTGGGGTAGTGGGAAGCTTTTGGGAGTGATGGATATGTTTAGGGCCTGGATGGTGGTGACAGTTTCATGAGTATTCACTTACCCCCAAACTTGAGGTGCAGACATTAAGTGTACACATCTGCTTATCAATCATTCCTCAATAAATGACCACACAGCTAGGCCTGTGTTAATGTCCATGTGGATTTCATTAACAAAAACTTATAATGCTAAGTTAAACAAATCAACCACTCAAAGTGTCTCTAGTATCGATAAAATATCACAGAACATTTTAATATTGTTTCAATTAAAAGGTTATTGTCATAGAACAGGGGACTATCAACCTCCATGCAATTGCTTTGTGTATAAATTTATAAAAAGAGAACTACTTTTTCAAAATTCCTTATTCTCCTTATTAGAAAAGAATATAAAAAATGCCCATGATTCAAGAGGCTTAAATCTGTTGAAACAGTCTTTATATGTAATTTTATGTAATTTCAATTTTATCATAAATTATGGAAAGATGCTCATGACAAAAATACATCTTTGTTTCTGAGTCTTCAAATGATAGATGTTTAAACAGGCAAACTTCTCCATAACAGTTTTCAGAGTTTACATGTAAAAATTCAGGCAAATTGTAAAAGATGCAATAAGTCATTGCAAACCTGAAAGTATATAAACATGCTGGAGTCAAAGAAATTGACATCATTTATGAAAAAAGAAAATCATATTAGAATTTATGGTGCTTAATACTTTAAAAAGTAGATCTGTGATATTTTGCTTGGTTCTTTGGAAATGCATGATTTAACAAAATAAAAACTTACGTAATCTCACTATCCATGGGTCAATGACTCCATATAAAATACAAACCAATATCCATTTCATGTATAATTTTCCATAACGGAGCAGAATTTTATTTTCATTGATGTTCATAAAGTACAATATTTTTTTTCAGTTTTGGCCAGGGCCAGGCTTGAACCCACCACCCTGGTACATGGGGTCAGCGCCCTACTCCTTGAGCCACAGGCACTACCCCATAAAGTACAATTTTTTCAGCAAATTCAGAAAGAGTTGTTGAGAAAAAAATAGACTCAATATTTGAAAATAGAAAATAAAAACAAAACTTTAAGGTGATAAATAAGGACCTAAGATTGGTACACTATTATCAAAACTTGCATCTACTCCAGATTTTTAAAATTCTATTTTAGTAATATCTGTGCTTTCTTATAGGAGGCACTCAATAACTTTAATAATATCTCCTTAAGAATCAACCAAAAGAAACAAAATACCTATATCCTAAAAAATAACTAAATAAAAATTCTGTCTCCTAAAAAAAAAAAAAAAAAAAAAGTGTTCCTAAAGCAGAGTTTGAAAGGAAATGTCCTCACACAGGGAGATCCATCTCGCTGACATTTTCTGAGGATGCTGTACCTTTGGAATGCACAGCCAACATTCCATGGGCTGCAAAGCTCACAGCCAGGCAGAGTGTGGGAGCTCTGACAGGTGAACCAGGGGCTGTGACTCGACCACCACTGGACTGACTTCTGGGCCACTGCTGTCAAGGCAGGTTCCCAGCTTCCTGCTATAACAGTTGTCTGTGTACAGCTTCCTGTTCTGGTCCATACACCACTCCTGCATCCATATATACTCCTGTATGGCCAGAGACTTCAAATGTGATGTCCAAGGTGCATAGATCTCAAAGTTGTCATTAGAAATACTGCAGCCTAGGGCGGCTCCTGGGGCTCAAAGGAGTAAGACGCTGGCCCCATATGCCAGAGGTGGCAGGTTCAAACCCAGCCCTGGCCAAAACTACAAAAAAAAAAAAAAAAAAAAAAAAAAAGAAGAAGAAGAAAAAGAAAGAAATACTGCATCCAGACAGACCTCTCTTGCCTGTTTCCAGGGACACACGGCTGGTGTGCAGGTATGTGATGGAGCCGACGGAAGATGGCCCACAGCTTGTGGTTCCACCAGTGGTGTCTGCACAATAATAGATGAAACCAGTTTGCTGAATAGTAGATCATCAGAGTTGAGATTTTTGCTTTATTCTTTCATAAATCTGTTTCTAAATTCTGGCAATCCTAGGCCAAGATAGTCCACAGAATGGTTGAGCCATTTGACTTCTTTCCTTTCTAGAGCTAATATTCCTGGCCTTAACGTTGGAGGGACTGTAGTCTCATCTCATGTGTTTGTGGTCACAGCAAGCTGGTATGGCCTGGTTCCTACAGCAGCACTGAGATGTGTTTGAAGGACTTTCCCCCTGCCCAGCCTTCTTGGGGCTCTTCCCCGGTAACCCCTCATCTCTGCCTGACTCTTCTCCTTCCCTGCCTCCATCCATGGACATCTATCTCATGCAGTGCAGTGAGGTCCGACACCAGGGGGTGTTTCCCCCATCTGACTTCTCACTTGTGGAAGGAAAAGTCTCTGTTCATCGATTCAGCTGGCCCAGGGGAGGAGTCTGAGGCCCAGTTCTGGTGTTTGGGTGACCAGATAGGACAGTATCTAGTGTGGCGTAGGACTCTGAGGGGTAAAGATTATGACTTGCTGGGCAGTGTTGATGCTGAGCTACCCAAACATTTCGGCAAGTGTTTCTTCCCAAGTGCACTTACTATAAGTGAATGACCTGCTAGTTATGATAAAGCATCTTTTCCAGGACTGCGATGCCAGCCTGTGGAGACATCCGTGAAGACACCAGCTTCAAGAAGGCAGGCATCTTCTACAGCCTGCACCCGGTAGCATGGAATCAGTTTCATGAAGTTTCACCCTCCAGAAAAGAGACAAAGATTCAAACTCTCAAGGAGAGACTGAGCCAGGCAGGTGGTGGGCACGAGTAGGTGAGGCAGAGGCAGGGCCTCCTAGTGACAGGGAAGGGCCAGCCTCAGATTGCCCCCACCCCACTCAATACTTTCTTTTTACCTCAATTACTCGGAACACCTGGGAAGCCCTTGTCTGTCTCTAAAGCAAGTTCACTTGTGCTCCCAGGAAGATGGTACGAACATGTTTTCCTATTTTGTTCCCACTAAGAGCAATTAGAAACCCTGGGCACTACGTGTAAAACAAACATTAAGACTCTGAAAGGTGGAAAGAAGGCAGACTAGTGAGGACCTCAGGACTAGAGCGATATGGTAGTGAGTTCCCTGGGTGTTGAATTTTTATTTATTTTTTTGCCTCATGCACCCCAGACTAGCATCTAAAGAAACCAGCATCCCAGAAACACCAATGCATACAAACCAAAACAAGCTGTAACAAAAGCTGGTTCTCACTAGCCAAAGCAGCAGCAAAGGGGCAACTTAGCAAGGCAGAGAACTTGCAGGCAGTAACCATTATGCTCCTGCAAAACACCCCTGAAAAGCACTGGCCCTATACCTCCCAGCACCTCCACCAGACTTCCACACCCACTCCTTCCCGCTGAGATGGTATCTTAAGAGGCAAGCAGGGAGCCAGGATGTTGGTCCCTCTGTGTGGTAATGGGCACCTCCACTCCCATCTATAGGGTAAGTGGAGGCACCCTGGGAAGCCTGGACTTCCACACACACCCAGTGGTAATGAGGCTCACTCCCTCTGCTCCCTTCTGTTCACTGGGAAGTTCCCAGCACAGGGAAACTCACCTGAAGGCTCGGTGCCTATGGCTCAAGTGGCTAAGGGGCCAGCCACATACACCTAAGGTGGCGGGTTTGAATCCAGCCTGGTCCGCCAAAACGACGACGGCTGCAACCAAAAAATAGCCGGGCGTTGTGGCAGGCGCCTGTGGTCCCAGCTACTTGGGAGGCTGAGGCAGGAGACTCGCTTGAGCCCAGGAGTTGGAGGTTGTTGTGAGCTGTGATGCCACAGCACTCTACCCAGGGGGACAGCTTGAGGCTGTCCCAAAAAAAAGGAAACTCACCTGGAAACTCCTGCTTAGGGAAGTTACTGAACCATTTATGAGCAGGTAGGTATTTATTGCTCCTTGTTTTCAAATGCACAATTAGCCAGGTGGTTGGATATTTGTCAGAGCCCCTTCCCCAGCTACTAAATGATGTGTTGATGTGTTGTGTGGCAATGTGTCTTGTAAATGTGAGGGGAGCCCATGAAGGAGCTTCCAGCACCTGCAGCCGGTGAAATGAAAACCACCCTTAGCACAATCCCAAAAACTGACCAAGGGGAGAAGATGTGCTGATTACCTTTCAGGGAGATTTTTTGGTTAGAATTGAGTTCTAAAAAATATATATATATATATATTTTGTTACTCAGAATGCTCCAATCCATAGGCACACAATTGATTGAAAGTTTGGTTTAAAATTAACTTGAAATCAGAAGTGTTAATAGAACTTGGAGATATTAATAGCAACACCCCTGTGCTTTAAGGGTTCAGAATTTGACCAAACTACAAGGTCACAATTATGCCTCACACCTCCAAAAAGTGCCTTCTCTGGAAGGGTCTTTCCTTGGACATCCTCCCCCTCCTATCTGGTGACACTCACCCTTCTTTGTGACCCAGCTCAACTGCCACCTGCTGTGAAGCCCCTCAGATGTTCCCTCCCTACCTCTGCCTTTCCTTAAACAAAATCTGTCATCATCCCTTTTGACCATGGACAACTATTCAGAAAGCTGTGATGGCAGCCAAAGTACCAAAAGTAACAACCATCAGTTCAGCCAGACACCTTAGATTCCTGCATCCAGCAGATACTTCCTATGTGCAGCCAGCTCCATGCCACACGGGGGGATAGGGCACCACTGGCCCTCGGCATACACTAGGAAGGTGGGCAAATAAGGAAGAGTCCAGACAGGGATTAGAGGATGGCAGGTCATTTTCTGACTTGAGGACACAAAAAGTACAGGGAACACAGTGGAAAATAGAAATGGAGCAATAGTTTGAGATTTAGGAGGCCTCATCTCCCAACTCAGCAACCCTGAGATCATGGGGCTAGTTTTCCTCTGTCTGTCAGGAATGGCAATTCTTTTCAGAGTATGTTATTTTCTACAGCAGGTGACATCAGGCTGCCAGGTATAGTCAGGGAAGGAACAGGTAAGAGCAGATAAAGAGCTCAGAAAATGTTCATGACATAATGGCAGGAGCTGCTGGAGACCCAACATGTCCCCCATGCAACTGTAGGGAGGTGGGGCCTGAGAGGTACTTAGGCTCTTAGGGCTGTCTCATTAATGGGCTGATGCCCTTACTGTGGGAAGAGGCTCCCTCCCCTACTCTCTTGTCCTTCCTCCTTCTGCCAGGGAATGAGACAGCACAAAAGCTTCACCACATGTGGTCCCCTCCATCTTGGACTCCCTCCCCCCCCCACCCCCCAGTCTCCAAAGCAGAAGCAATAAATCCCCTATTCTTTACAAATTACCAGTCCCAGTTGTGGTAGCAGCACAAAGGGGCTGAAGACAGAAGCTAAGACCAGTGTTACAGATTGGGATGGGAGGGGGGGCATGATCCTTAGTACAGGGATGAAATGCCCCTCGGCACCCTTCTACTGGTAGACACAGTCTTTGTGATTTTCACTAGTTTGCTCACCACTGATTCAAACATTCGTTGAGCTTTTGCTCAGTACTGGGCCTGGACAGGGGTAGAAACCTGTCTTGCACATTCTGAAGGAAACACCAGCACACACCTAAGCAGTGGCAGCAGGATGGCAAGGGCTGCAGGCAAAACTGATGTAGAGAACTATGGGAGGCAACACCCTTCAGGGCTTTGGTTGGCCAACTTGAGGGTAAACCTCAGCCTAAACTAACCCCCCCCCCCGCCCAGAGTTCAACTGTTCTCATTCCCCCACTTTTATAGCTCCCTGTCGGATTATTGGAGTCCACTGAAACCCAGATGGTGGGGGGGGGGGTGAGGTTCTTCCTTTAAACAGAATTCACTTTGAAACTGATAGCAAGATTTATACTAGAACTTATCACAAAACTAACTTTATTATATTTTTTCCACTTAAATTTCTTGGCTGAATATCTTTACTGTCCTGATGACTTCCGGCTTCTGGTTCTAATTTTCTTGATGGATATAACATCTTTATCCTGTGTGGGAAGAAAAAATACAATTCTTAAGTAATTGAAAGAACCATCTTTGTAATCAATCCTTCTGTGCAAAACCTAAATCAATACTAGGTATTATGCACCTCCTTTAATTCTAAGAAGTTCATTTTGATGTTGGAAATGAGTTTTAAGATGTATGTTGTCTTAAAGATGTTTTTCTTAACAGTTTATCCTAAACTGTTTTCAACAATTGAATATTACATCTTTTCATCTAAAATTTTTGAATTATTTTTAAGCTAATATGTAACACAAAAAAAGACAAAATTTCTTCAATGATGTACACATTTTCACTAACTAAAACATTATCACTAAGAAAACTTGAATTAAAATGTACAGTTAGGATTGAATCTTTTGGATCTCCCAAACCAAGCTCCCCCTGTAGGGAGGATAATCCTCTATTCTGTGTGAACAAACACTTCTGAAGTGTGTTCCCCACACGGGGCAGTGTTTCCTTACCAGAAGCTGGGAGATGGAGGCATTTCCAATTTGATTTTTATCAAATCTAAAAAAAAACAAAAGGTCTTGCCTTTTAGGAATAGGTGCCCCTAAATCTTAGTGTGTGTATTGTGCCTTAACACAGTCACAAACAGTCTGTGAGAAAGAGCTAAGTGTGATGGTGGGCATATTTTGGAAACAACCTTGTCAAGCACCCATTGACAGTAGGAGAGATAAGAGTTATAAAAAGGCAAGAATTCAAAACTCTGTTCTGTACCCCACACAAGAACACTTAGCCTGGATGCAAATGATCTTAAATAGTTGCATGCTATCTGAAACATATTACAGGGCAACACACATGTTCATCATGACGGGAATATCCATTCTGGAAAGGTCAAGTGACAGACCACACACTCTGTAGGGTGGCAGTAAAGTATTAAACTGCATTTCACGTGATGCCAGAGTAGTAAAGTTGATACAAGCTCATACAGGGAGACTCACTCCTCTGATATTGGTTAGGCTGGAATCCCTCATGCTGTCTTTGCTGACCACAGAGCCGGGCGGAATGTCACTTCACCTATTCTGTCTAGTCCGCTCTGTCCTGTTCCTTTAAGACTCTGAGGGTCACAAGGACATTCAATGAGATCCCAGATACAAGTTTACTGCCATCCTATGAGACAGCAAGGAAGTCTCTTCTGCCTTTTCAGGTGGTACCAAACAACACAGTCATTTGTAAGGCAGTGAATTCACACGTGTGAGAGCTGTAGCTGCTGCACTGGCCCCACAGTCTTTGACTGTCTGACTGTGTGGTGTCTTCTCAGCCTGAATCAAGCACTGTAAGAAGTGGTACCTGCAGAAGCCCGCATCCCCTTTTCTCAGGAAGGCCAGATGCACTCATCTCACTTTCTTGCTTCTGTCCCTGGCTCTCACTATTGTGTGGTTCTTATTTCTCTCAGCTAAGTGGGGAAGGCACCAGTATCAAAGGCTAGAGAAGTTATAAATTTCTTCCTGGAAAACGTACCCATTATAAGCATTTCCAGGCTCGCAAAGAGCCAGAGCTAGAGCCTATGCATGGACACCCAGCAAGATCCCAGGAAGGAGGCTGGAGAAGCACGTCAGCCAGTGTGAGGGCCCCTGGTTCCTCATGTCTGAGAAAGCTGAGGCCTGAATGCCCCACACAGAACCCAGAGGACTTGCTCAACCTTGGAGATTAGGTATTGGGTGTTTAGCAATAATCCCAGTTTAAAAAAAATTTGTTTTTATTCCTACTTCAATTTTGCTATAAAGCACTATTTTCCAGACTGGATTTGTGTTTTTAGGCCCTGTCAGGTGAACACACATGTGAATGTGGCAGCCCACGTGGCATTGCTTTGGTCCCTAAACTTTGTCTGCCTTGTCAGACATCTTTGGTTTCCAGCAAGTCCCCGGGGCAATCTCTGACCTAGGCCATCTTCGTGGGCATTGAAGTACTTCTCTGAGCCTCTCCTCCTCCCTCTCTGGAACATTCTATCAGTTCTTCCCTCTAGTGCAATGGTTCTCAACCTGTGGGTCATGACCCCTTTTTAACAATGAAAATACACTGCGGCATTACGAAGGTTGAGAACCACTGCTCTAGAGCTTCCAGCCCTCCATCTAAAAACACAGGCCCCCTGAAGCAGCTCTGCAGCTGGTTGTACTGCACACACTGGGGGCACCTGGAGTCTTCCATTCATCCAGTGATCTCAGTGTGGCTTCCAAGTTAGCTCTGTAGGGTGCGTATCTGGACTTCTGTCTATATCTGAAAAGGTTATTGCTATGTTAGTTTTTCTGGACTCTAAATATATGGTAGTTGTGGCCCATTCACAAAAAATAGCAATTCAACCCATCTTAATTTTAAACTAGCTAAATCAAGTAGCCCTCCCAAGAAGACTAGTTGAATGTGATCACCTATCACGGATTTGTTCACCTGAGGATAACTTATGAGCAGCTAAGTCTGGCGTGATTTTAGGAGCACTTATACTCCATTAGCTTAGATATTCTTTGGCAGATGGGGGGAGGGCAAGAGCACAGATGCTCTCTGTGCTGGACAGGAACTCTCTCTTAGCACTGTTGGCCTTCAGAATACCCCTAGGGTGTCTAACCCAACTTTCCAGAGATCTCCTTGGACATTTGTATGAGACCGCCTTTCTGCTTCACTCAGTTTCTGGGAACTACAGAGACTGAAGAAACTACCCACAATTATGGCATCAGTTATATCATCAGCAGTCCAAAAGTAGCAGCTAGAGAAGCTCCCAGCTTTTCCTGAATAGTCTTCATAATGTGAATTTGCTATTTGAAGTGGAGTTCCCAAAGCAGATATAATAAATTATAACTAAAAAGACAAGCACATGGCTTGGATTAGTGTCCCTTCCTTCGGTGTTACTGGGAGCTGGCATGGTGGTGTTTTATATAATGCTTTTTGTTTGCTTTCACAACATCAGGCAAAAATACATTAAAACATTCTGTTTTTATAAAAATTTAAATTACCTACCTCCTTTGGATTTTCTGCACACCTCTTGATACCTCGGGTCACTCTCTGCTCAGATTCACTCTCCAGAGTGTGGACTTTAGGCTGGAGTTCAGCCTTTCTTGCTCTCAGGCACATGGCATCTGAATTTCCCCTCACTCTTTTCTCTCTCTGATTCTTTGTGTGAGTTTCCACACCTGCCTCTGGCCCCTTCTCCTCTGCTGGGTCAAACTGAGGGCTCTTATTCTGTCTGACGGATCTCAGGTACACTCTGCTTTCACTGACTTTGCCCTGCAATGTGGGTTCCTTGACCCTGTCATCCGGGTTTTGAGTCTCCAGTTCTTGGGAAATCTTCAAGGACTTCTTTTCACTTCTCTTCACTTTTTCTGCTGGTCCAGGAGCCTCAGTTCTCTGCTGCTCTGTATCAGTTTTATGTTGGCGTCTGGGGCGCAGGGACATTCCCTTAAAGAAATAAGATACCCACAAAAATCCAAAAATTAGCAAAAAAAGTTCTCAAAATTCATCTATATGCTTCTAGAATGTCTCATCTAAGATTGAAGATAATGCCTTGCTACTTTGTTCCTAAGGAGGAACGAACATCTTTGCTGACAAACTGGAAATAAGGAATTCAGGATAAATGTCAGAACCAAGCCTAAAGTGATACATGTCAAATCTAATGTTTATAGTTTACGTTATAGACAAATACCCTACTCATAGGCAGTGAATCAATCCTAACCCTTCATCAGTGACTTCCACAGCAGAGTAGGGAATCACCACTTCTGGAGTCCCCAAACTGTTCTGGATGTAGCAGTATGCTCTTTCTCAGTCCCCACAATGACATTTTTCTCAAGAACACACTATTGTCAAAATAGTGACGCAGGTAACATTTGTGCCCCCTCCTGGTCGTGGTGGCAGTGTCTGGAACAAAACTGAACTGCCCAGCTTTTCTCTGATCACCTTTTCAAACATACAGGGATGAACATAACTCATTTGATTCTTGAGAAGCTTTTCTTAAAGATTGAATTAGCCATTTTGAATAGTTCTCTTCCCAAATTACTCTATTACCTTTAAAGATTCCAGGAAGATTCTTACCACATCCTGCAGTTACTGAATTGAATGAAACCCCTTTGGAAAGGACATCTGCTTCTAAGTTCAGGTTACATACAAATTAAGCAAAACTTGATAACCCCTACCCAGATGACACTGAATGATTATAAACTACGTTCCATTACCTCATTTGGAGAGACTGCACCTCCTGCTCTGTGTGCCCTTTCCTTGGTTTTCATGCCATTGCTGGTCAGATCTTCCATGGGTTCAGTGCTTTTCGTAGACGCTCTTAGACGTCTCTTCATCACCAAGGGTGCAGGTGACAGGCCTCCCTCCCAGGGCGCAGACCTCTGCTTCTTGCTGACTGGCAGCCCCTCTGTAGTCCCCTCTACATCAGTCATGCAATGCAGCCTCTTGGTTCCTGTGACATTTTCATCTTTTTTGCACTTCTTCCTAGAGGACACAGAACTATTGCTTTTGCTTTGTGACTTTCCAGGGTCTCTGGTCCCCACCACGTCTTCTGCAGATTTTACTTTAAGGGATCTAAGGACCCTTCTGAGCATTTTTGGATGTTTCCCACCATCTGAGGTTTGTTTTGGACTGCTCTGGAGGCTCTCAGTGTCCTTTCTCAGTTTTTCAGGTTGACCTGGTGTTGGAAAGAGCTCTTTAAAGTCAGCTGGATCTTCTAAGGGTTCAGTCTCTTCCTTGGGGGCTTGTGGCTGCTTCTTGCTGCCTGATACATTTTCTGATGGGTCCAGTTGATGTTTTGCAGTTTGCTTATCCACTTGGATGCATTTATTCCCACTCTGGGGTTCTTTGGATGCATGTGTGATTTCCCCTGAGGTTTTTATGAGCTTTCTCAGTGCTGAGACTTTCCTGAGGCTTTTCTGGGGCTGGCTCTTTGTATTTTCTGGGATGTCCACGGGTTCTGGTTGTGGGAACCTAGTCCTTTTAACACTAGTCACTGCTTCCTCAGCATGACCTTGTGTCTGGAAGGGCTCTTTGAAGCGAGGCTGGTCTTCAAGGGATTGAGCACTTTCCTTAGCTGCTCTTGCCCTTCTCCTACTGCCAGGCACACTTGCCACCATCTCCAGTTTCGGCTCTGTAGTCTCCTTAAATGCTCTGATGCCTTTGCCCTCATCTGCTGGTGCTCTCTGTGTGTGTGAGGACTCCCCTGATCCTTGCGTGAACGTCCTCCGTGCCGAGACTTTCCTGAGGCTTCTCTGGGGCTGGCTCTCTATGTTTTCTGGGATGACCACTGCTTCTGGTTGTGGGAACCTAGTCCTTTTAACACTAGTCACTGCTTTCTCTGTCTGACCTTGTGTCTGGAAGGGCTCTCTGAAGCGAGGCTGGTCTTCTAGGGATTGA
>NW_003852470.1:4777017-4824872 GCF_000181295.1 Otolemur garnettii | reverse complement strand
TCTTCCACAGATTGGACCTCTTCCCTGGGTGCTCTGGGCCTCCCCTTTCTTCCAGTTACACAGTCCTCTGGGTGTACTTTCTGTCGTGGAGTCTCTTGAAGCACTTTGGTGCCTTTATCTTTGTCTGTGTGCACATCTTCCTCTGGTGTTTGTGAGAGCCTGCTGAGTGCTGGGACCTCTTCTTTCAGGTCCACTTTTCCCAGAGATGTCTTGGGCCGTCCCTTCATGCTTGTGGGAGTGTTGATTGGTTCTGGCTGTAAAGATCTGTGGTGCACATTAGTAGTTAGAGCCTTCTCATTCATTGGTTCCTTGGTGTGATGTGGTGTTTGGAGGAGAGCTTGGCTATCTACCCCATCTTTTGTGGCGGCTCCCTCTGGGCATCTCTCGAGGCCTGCTGGGAAAGATGCTGGCTTACATGTCTGCCCCGAACTTCTAGTTCCCCTTCCAGCTGCCATCATTTCAGAATTTTCTTTTGATTTGATAATTTCCATATTTTTTTCAGGTCTTTCAATTTCTTCCATCTCTCCTACTTCCTTTTCTCGTAGTGGTGGCCTCTGTAGACCTCTTCCCATGATGTTATCAATGTCCCTTTCTGTGTCTTCACTCTTACTTTCTATAGGTACCTTCACTATATTTCTGAGCTCCATAGATCTCCTTAACCTGGTTGCACTGGACACTGTCTGTGAAGCCTCTGGCTCCATATCTGAAGTTTTCATCTTAACAGGAGTCACTCTAGAGGTGTTAGGAGTTTTCAGAACATTGTCATTTTCTTTTATACACTGCTGCCTTAAGGTAGGGCTTGCAGAATATTTATCAGATAGCTCTTTTAGTGCATTCTGCGTGCTCAAGAGCAAATTTTCTCCTGTGGAAAAAAAAATATAGTAAATATATTCTACTCACTGTCTTATGACAATGTAATATTTTATCCTCATGAAAGATAGTAGAAGAACAAGATATTTAGCTTCATGTTTCACTGAGCATGAGAAGCCACATATATGGCTATAAATCTATCTTACCTAAGAACTATGAACATGTAGGAATGTTATTTGGTGATTTAGTGGAGTTGTCAGGATCTATCTGATTATATAATGGAAATAATTCCTTCAGAGAGATCCTCTGAAGGCTGCTGCACCATGTGTCATTGACCTATATACAGGCATTTTTCTTCAAATATTAGAAACAAACACCTATTTCTTGCTCTGACCTATCAATGTTATACTTTGTACGGTTAGAATCCCTATTGCAATACTTACCTACGATAAGTATTGTCAGAGTAGCTAGCCATCCCCTCCATGGTAGGAGGATAGTCACCAACACCAAATAAAAGAGTAAGATACTTCCCTCTCCAGTCTCAGGCTCACCCTGCACCTGACCCACTTAGAAAACAAGCAGGAATAACTTCGTAGTACACAACTTATCTTTTTTGTAATTTGTAGTAATTTTGAATTTAATTTATATGTAAGTATGAGACAGCATTATAGTTTTCTGCTATATCATCCTCTTTGTTTACAATAAAGAAAGAGGCCAAAAGTGTACATGGGTCACTTAAACTTCTTAATGTCAATGTTAGTTTAACTGGTGATAGGAACTTCCCTTTCAAACAACCTAACAGAAAAGATGTAATGATCCTCATAAAAAATGTCTGTTTCAGAGAATAACAAAAATCTATAAGCTCCTTTTTTCTTTTTCTGAGAGAGAGTCTCACTATGTCACCGTGAGGAGAGTGCCTTGGCGTTACAGCTCTCAGCAACCTCAGCGATTCTCTTGCCTCAACCTCCCAAGTAGCTGGGACTACAGGTGCCTGCCACAACACCCAGCTATTTTTTGGTTGCAGTTGTCATTGTTGTTTTATCAGGCCCCGGCCAGGTTCGAACCCACCAGCTTTGGTATATGTGGCCGGTGCCCTAGTCACTGAGCTACAGGCACCAAGCCAAAAAAAATCTATAAAGCATCTACCCAAAAATATCACAGTGCCAAGAAAAAAGGAAACCAACCAAAATTCTCTGAAGTAGTTAGCAGAGGTTCTTCTCCTGACTTAGTTACTTGTAACTTTTTTCCAAGCAAATTCTCTGAACTTGAAAGAGCAACAGGACATGAGCTTATCGGTTGTGGTTTCTCCTTCACTGGTGTCTTGAACATTTCACTTAGTCCTGGTAAATGAAAACATTTGGGAAGCAACTGTCATATTGGTCATACATGGAAACAACCACCCCAGGCCACATGTACAAGAAGCTTCTGCAAATCATGGAAAATAACAACAGATCCCTCTCTAGAATTCCTGGTACACACGGACTCATAAAAAAGCAATTGCATTAATAGTGGACTAATTTTGTCAAGAAAGCAAAGGGAAAATGCAAGGTGGCCATAAAGGTCATGTGCAATTTGAAATTATGTGCAATTTTAAATTGCACAAGAGCTTTATGGCCACCCTGTATGTTATGTTCCTTCCTTTTCTTGGAAAAATGAAGCTAATTAACCTCTGTGGTCTTGCAGACCAGAGTTCTAGTCACAGCTCCTGTCCTGGAGGTCCTGCCTTCCAGGATCCAGAAGCCAAGTGTCTTCCTGCTATCTTCTGAAAGTCTTGTGCTTTTCAGTTCTCTATGTTATGTACAGTAACATGTGCCCATATTTTAGAAAATGGAGCCTGCCCATTTTTAGTACTGTCAAATAATGATATATATTTTTAAGAAATCTCTTTCAGAAAAACTCATATAATCCCATGTTTTCCTTACTTTCATCATGTGACATCAGTCTGGCAGTAATCTACAAAATGTGTTTGGGAAGCCAGTTCTCAGGACTCCCTTGCAAAACAGTCCATTCACTTAAAAATCTCTTCCTTCTATAGCCTTTCAGGTCATACTTTAAATGCCCAGAAGTTAGTCTTCAGCAGATACTAATGCTTTGTATTCAAATTTGCTCACACCAAGGGGTGAGAATTATTTGACTCTAGAAAAGCATCTTAAAAGAAGGAATGCTTGAGACAACCCATGATCACAGGCAACATTTCAAATTTCATTTATTCTTATTTTCAAGAGTTTGTTTAGAACATGTTAGTACATTTGTACACACTCATGTAACTTATAAAAATACACATGTATAAGTCTAGGTACATTATTTTTGTTGTTAATTTTTTTATAAAGATAAATGAATTGCTCCAATTATGACTCTAATTAGAGGGTAACTTGCACACATTATACTGAAGAGTATAACAATTCTTAAAATTCATAATCTGCCAAGAAATAAAATATTCCACCTATTCAGTTCAAATCTCACCTCCCTTCCAAACTGAACATAGTGAAAACCACTGGACAAATTATACAACTTGAAACCTAACATCTGCTCTCTTGAGCAGATTTATAGCACTCATTTATAAGTGCTACAACATTAAGCAAGTCAAGCCCCACTTTTACTGAGAATCAGAGTGGAAATATTTGCCCGATTGTTAATTGTTGAAGGGAACCTCCTCATAGGGATTTCTTTCAAGAAACAGTTAAAGTACCTAGAAAAAAGATAAATCTTGAGAAAGCAAAATATTGCTGAAACACAGTAAATCCACTTCTGGGATAAACTATTAATATAGCTGCAGGGAGAGAGGCAATGTTAAGAATAAGTTGTATTCTTCACTACGAAGCATTTTGCAATTTCCTCAGGGCACACTGCTCTCCAACATAAACATTTGACATTTCCATACCTACTTCGTAGAGGACACATGACCCCAAAATTGTTAGACACCTGTCCTTATAAAGCAAACCAGCTTTACCTTCCTTGAATATTATGACCCCAGAAGGTGGACTCAATTTTTTATTCTATAATCTCACTCACAGCAGATAAAAAAAGGTAGCAAAGCAAATTATCAACAAAGTCAAAAATAGGATCAAATGGGTTATGATTTATAAGAGCTGAGGCTATGTTTTTACCTGAAAGATCTTCCTTAATGTCCAATTTGTGGTTGGAAACAAAGTTGTTCAGCATTCTGTAGGGCTGAGCAGGCACGTTTACTTTTTCAATGTGAGCTTTTCCTATTATTATGGTACAAGGAGAGTTTGCATGGCCTGTGCTAAACTGTTGGTGAACATTGTCCATAGGCTTCTGTAGAAAACAGGAAGGAGAGGAAAACGTCAAAGCACTAAGACATACATCACCTGATCTTAAACAGTGCCAGCCATGCAAACACGCAGTTTACAGTGGCACCTCATACCTTCGGAGTGTTGGGTCTTCTCTGTCTTTTGTTTACTGGCTTTTGAGATGCACGTTTCACAACTTTTGTTTGTGTTTGTTTTGCGCCAAGTTTTACAACATCTGCCCATGATTTTGCAACTGTCAAAGGGAAGAGATGATGAAACTTCTCAAAAACTAATTAATAAGTAAATTCACTTGAATATATATTTGCCAGTACAACACTAACCAATTAAATTGGCTTCAGAAGCTCCACTTCTTCTTTTGGAACAAATCATCTGTAAAATGTCATGTTGATTCCGACTGATAGAAGTTCTCTTTGAAGGCAGGTTGCCACTCTTCCTCCCTCCTCTTTTAGGAATATCTGTCTGAGATTTGCTGCCACTGGAAACAAAGGATGCCTTGCATGATCTACAGCTTTGATCATTTGTAACCGGAGTTGTCCTAGGGCCAGGACCAGTACCAGGCCCAGGAGCTGGAGAGCTCACATACACGTTTTGTGCTGTCATTTCCAAATGGATTTCAGAAGCAGACTCTTCTTTGCTTGATGGTTGAGGCTGTTCCTGACAAGACAGAAATATTTTTAAGAAACCTTACCAAGGATGTAACATCTCCATAACAACTATTAGAAATCTATTTAATTAAAAATTTAATTTAAATCTTAAAGCATCAAATGTTTAAACTATTGTAAAGGGAAGACTGCCCCTATCACTTAGGGAGAAAAAAGGAAATTTAAGCAACTAAGACGGCATTGAGGTATCTCATGTAGAAGGATGGAAGGAAAGTCTGATCAGTGAAAGACAAGCCTGCTCTGAATTTAGTTCCAGCAAACCTGCAGCAGTGTCCAGGTCCCTGTGATCCATATGAAGGGAGAGCTGCTCTCCCTGGAGAGCCAGCATAAATGGAAAGCAAACCAGGCATCACTCTTATCTCCTATTGGTAAGAGAAGTAAAGATGGCCCAGGCCCTGTTATGAAGGTGAGCCAAAGGGTTGTACCTTTGCAGCAATTTAAAACAAAGGAGGACAACAGGGCGTGAGTTCTAAAAAACTATGTGACAGCTGGATGATTATCCTTATCATCAGTTAAATGCATTAAATGTAGCCTTGCAATTCTAAAAGAAAATAAAACAATCCTTATTGTTATATGAGGTGATGTATCGTTTTAACTGGTCATCTTTACTCTAACTGGATGGTGCTATAAGTGCAGGTGTCAGAGGACTCCTGCACTACAAAGGGAAGTACAGAGGATGCCCAGCTCACGCACATCAGAGCCACAGTTAGGGACCCAGATGCTCCCTTTTCAGCACCCAAATAGATGAGCTGTCATTCAATCTCTTTAAAATCTTCGTTAAAAAAAAAAAGAAAAAAGATGTTAATTATAATTCTACTTGTGTAGGAATTTTGGAAGGCATACAGGCAGTCCCCCAGTTACAAATGAGATAAGTTCTATAGATTTGTTCTTAAGTTGAATTTGTATGTAAGTTGAAACAAGTACATTTGCATATTACCTATAATAGCCTATTGTAAGTGCAAGTGTACATAAGTCAGATATTTGTAACTCGGGGACTGCCTACAGGTACCACATGAGTGAATCATCAGACAGCAATGGGAACCAATACCAATTTTTAAACTCACCTTGATAATTTTCTTCAGGACGGTTGTTGGGGTGTGAGTGACCAGAGACTTTCGTTTTGTTGGTGTTTCTCCTCTTTTGAGAGGGGTATTTGGAGGCAAATTTTCATCAAACAATTCTGGTCGTAGGTGACCACCAAAGGATACACGCCTTCGTTTCAATGGCCCCCCCTCACTTTTATCTGCAGTAATGATTACAAACATGGAAAGAGCAATGGAAAAAGCACACTAAGACTTGCAGTTTATTTCACATCCATACTAAAGACTAACCTGTTGGAAGTTCATTGATACCTAACACCCGCAGCATACCTTAACTCTCTTGTAATACTGATAAAGCTAAAGCTGCTTCAAGAGTACTTAAAAGATCTAAGGAAAAACCACTAGACATCAAGTTCCAATTGTTTTCTTTAGAGCACTGAAAAGTTGCATGTGGACGTAGCTTAAGAACAAGATCTGCCTGCAACAGTAGCTTTCACTTTAAAAGAGGACGGGGTAGCCGGGTCCATGGCCTGAGAACTTTCTAAAAAGATATGCACTTGGCCTCACTCAGACCTACCTAGTGAGGAGACTGTGAGAGCTGTACAAACTTCTGTAGATGATTTTGCTAGTCAGCTTACACTCCTATCACACCTCCCTGGAGCACCAGTCCCCATCCCTGGTCTCACTGATGCTACCCCTCTACAAGACTCAGTGGAGCACGGTGACTGATAGTCCAGGTTTCATTTTATAAGAATCTACTTCCCCAACACTAAGGACTATCTGTAGAAATAGAGCCCTGATAATAAGATCATTGCATCAGGATGTCTAGAGATCCTTTCTTTCTTTCAATAAGCCGACCCTGAAAAGTGTGGAAAGACACCAAGAAGCCACCACATTGAGCTTGGTCTGTCAGTGTCTTCATTAGCCACACCAAGATAAAAAGGAAACCTGCTTATCGGCACCACTACCACACTGAAGATCAAGTGGTTAATGTCTGTGAAGCATGAGTTTGCCTAACCTTTATGAAGTCTTGGGCCATGTGTTTACACTAAAATTGCTTCTAAGACACTCTGACAACAGAGTATAAATACCTGAACGCCATCACTATGTTCAGTGATTTCCAAGGGATTTCGAGTGATTTATTCTAAATGATACAAATCGTATGATAGTTAATAATAGTTTAGAATTAAACCCCAGGCAAAAGCAATTATGATTATTCTCCTTTCTATTTTGATAGGTGGAAAAGGAGAATCAAATATGCCTTAGGACCACCCTATCACCTTAACCAGCCACTGCTATGGGCATCCAGACAGCCTGCATCTCCTCTCCCATTCCTTGTTACAATTATCCAGGCCTTCAGCCTTCACCTGTCAAGTAAAATAATGAACATGTCTCTCTTACTTTGTCCCTTATGTGCTCAGATTATCTACCACAAAGATAATCATTACTGATTGAAAAAAGGTTTCATTAATTCTTATCTACATCTATGGCAGATGTTAATTTTTAGGAAAAATTTACACTTAAATGAACTTACTAATGGAATCACCAAAGTTGCTGATATCAACTGAACTAAGACCAGGTAAACCAGAGCACATCTGTCCAGCTGTAGTGCCCAATTTCTCAGGCCTGTTGAGGGAATCCTTTTGAATCTTCTTTTCAACTTCAGTGAGCCATAAAGTTAAAAACGGGTCACTCTGAATCTCTGTCTCAGTAGGCATAGCTTCCACATGTGTAGGAATACTCCTCCTCCTTTTAGAAGAGAGATTTTCTAACTTAGCAGAGTTGGCAGCCTCTTCTACTTTAGTTGTTTGAGTTCTAGTTAAAACTTTCCTAGGAGTAAGTATTTTATCCTCTGCCTTGAAGTCTTCAATTTTATCCAGACTCACAGAGGTTCTTCCACTAATAACATACAGGTCTTCATTCTTATGTTTTCGTGAAGGATTTTGTTGCTGTGAATATCGTCCTGGGGTCTTCACTTTAGTTGTCTCAGACGGAGACCTGCTGGAGCCCACGGCCTTTCTGGGCATAGACTCCCCCTCATCTCCTTTGCTCTCCTTCTGGCTGGGTTCTTGTCTGGGTGCAGCAGGGACTGTCAAGACGTGGGTGCTTTCACCAGATTTCCGTCTTGGTTTTCCTGAGACTACTAGTTGGGTCTCACTC
The DNA here is from genome assembly GCF_000181295.1 of Otolemur garnettii. Taxonomy (NCBI): domain Eukaryota; kingdom Metazoa; phylum Chordata; class Mammalia; order Primates; family Galagidae; genus Otolemur; species Otolemur garnettii. The sequence goes on along the minus strand of NW_003852470.1, from coordinate 4,816,925 downwards.
TGTAAACCATCAGCACTTTCTTTTTCTGTTGTGTAATCACTTTGTGATCTTGATTTTTTATGATAAAGCAGAACATTTTCTTTTTGTGATGTTACCTCCAACTCTTTCTTCATTGACTGATAAAGCTTCCTAAAGGGAGATTCATTTTTTTTGCTACTTCCAAGATATTGCAAAGAGGAAAAAGACTTCGATTCTCCATTACAGCTCATTAATTTTACCCTAGAATTTTCTTTAAAATCTCCACAAGTGAGATCACTTGCATTTATGCCATAACGTCCGGGAAGTTCTGAGGAAGTACCATTAGGTGTTTCCTGGCCAACATTGTCTTTTGAGCCATCAAAGGCAGGACTGTCTCTTTTGATATTCTTGACATGTACCAGACGACTTTCCGAAACTTTTCCTTCTGTGACTTTTCGATGGGCATTGGAATCTTGATCTTTCCCATCTTGGCAATGAATTATAAAATAAGAAACAGAAGTTCAACATTTTCTTAATGATTAACATTGGAATTTAATATATTGCTTCATATTGTCATATAAAGTAGCTTTTCACTTAGCCTACAAAACACTTAATGCCTAAATTTGTATTTCTTATGAATGTAGTTTTATGATCCAAATAAATAAATCACATTAGTCTCTATAACCAGCATGAACTGTCATATATGCTACCAAACTGCTAAGAACTGAGTTGACATCTAAACAAGCAGTTTTCTTACCCTTGGACTTTCCTCTGTGACAGTGCCCAGCAATCGCTAAGGAACAAAAGTTAACTCAGGAATCTGCCTGCTTTTGACATGTTAACTGACACCTCTTACACTTTTGACAGACACCTTTAACACCTGCATTCTTATTGTCCCTTCCTTGCTATCATGTTTCACAAAACCTGATCTTTCAGATCTCTGATAAAACCAAACCACTACTCACCAGCATCAGAAGATAAGCTAGATCTTGAGACTCGATGTGATGGTTCCTATAGATTGGGAAATAAGAACAGCGATTTAAATACCTTTTAAATACTGGCAGTCATAACAAATAAAAAGGTTCTTTTAAGATTCTTTTTGATTGTTTTACTACACTTCTCTTATATGATTTTTACTTAAGAAATGGACCAAATCATTTGAGAGGTAGTGGTCCTAAAGTACCTCTTAGCTGACTTCCTTAGTTATTTCCCAACAACAATGGAAGAACCCAAAGCTAAAATTAAACATCAGACCTGTAACCCACCACAAACACAGAATCAATTTTAACAGAAATGGACCACAGAACTTATTGGTGAATCGAAGCTCCACTTAGCATATGCCCTCATGGCAGCCAGATATTGACTACAAGCCTGAAAGTCAAGGCACACACAGAGCACCCATGGGCACTGCGGCCTCAGAGCCTGCACTTCCTTTATATGGAATTTTTTGGAGTAGAAGAACTAAACAATAATTCATAAACAAGATTTAAAAAACTGATGGTGCCCAAGGAGGAAAATTATATCATCCAAATTAAGAAAAAAATTACCAAAAGCAAAGAATTTCCCTTCATTAGTTAATCAATTTCAAATTTGTTTAGTACCTAGCATTTTGCTTCTGAAACTATGTTAGGAGGGAGAGTTTTTAATTTCCAATCTTATACCTAAACAATACAAATGAAATATTAATAAAATTCAAAATACTTAAAATATGTAATTGTACATTTCAAATTACTGTAACATTTCCTACATAATCAATTTTAATACCCATTTTATCACAGACCAGTAACAAAACAAGCAGTCAGGGACTGCTGAGTGCACATATCTAATCTATAGTTCAACTAACTTTTGAGTATTCACTTTCACCTACTAACAAGATAGTAGTGACTAAGTGTGGGATACCCCAGAAACCAGCTTTCCCCACAGGAACTTGGGAACAGCAGGCTCAGCGCTGAGGCCACTCGTCTCAGGAAAAACCAACTCTTAACAGGGCAGAGATGCTGGAATCCAAGTACCTTGTTGCTAATTTTAGGTGCACCTAAGTCAAAAAACTCCAACAAGCTCATATGAAACTAGCTTAGGGAGCAATCAAAAAGTAGGAAAGATAAGAAACCTCAGAACATATCCTACACTGACTAAATCCCACAGCTTGTGCCCACAATTTGTTTTAATAAGCTGTACCAGTGGAATACATGCTTGGCAGTGAAGCACTCAAACCATAGGATTCTCTCACATGACACAGCAGGGGGATGCTCTTCCAGCCTCACAGGCCATCTGTCTAGCACAGTGAGAAAGCATTTTTGCCACTCACAGTTTTCAAGACATTTATTATTTCAGACACATAAAGATGGACAAATACAATGACTGAGAGACAAAATAAACCACCATATGACATAGTTCCCCAATTTCAGTTCTACATGTTGGGGGTATCCTAACTGTAGGGTTGCAAGAAGATGAGATCACAACATACTCCATAGACCATTTGACCAAAAGTGTAAGACTAACTAAGCATTCTCATTTTGAAGAATGAAGAGGAAATATTAGTTTTAGATTATTTTAATATGTGTAAGTTCATGTTTTAGTACTTTTAGTTATATTTTCCTCCTATAACCAATAAGCCATCCTTTTCTGTTACTGATTTAAGTGAGAAATCATTCATCAAAGTATACATAAATGACTCTTATTATGAAAAATAATCACAGCCCAAATTTAGAAAATCTTAACCATCACCTGTTTTTGTATTTTTCCTGGAAATTCCGTTGATTTGTTTCCATTCTGACAACTGTCATTTTCATACCTATAGTGCATAGAATGACAGACACAGATGGAAGTTAAAGATCTGTCCCCATGACTGAACTCTCCATATTGGATTATGTTCAAGGATCAGAGAACAAACTTTAGGCTTTGTTCAAGACATTACTATATACAAAGACATAAATTTAGAGTTAGAAAAGTGTTTTTACATTAAAAACTTATATAAGATGCATCAAGTTAGTTTTAAAAACACCATTGCCAGAGGATGAGGACTGATTAACTTCTGACTACTGGCTGGCCTGGGTATGATTTAACAATATTCCTGAGCATTTTCTATGTGCAAAACTGAAGGATAGGAGACTGAAATTGGGTTTTCTCTAATTGACATCCATAGAAGTCACCTAATGGCTTGGAAAGTCAACCAGGAAGCCTGCAGGCAAATGACTCTTAATCACATTGTAAAGTCACACCCTTTAGGGTAATTACAAAGTTATATATTAGAACACTATGCTTGGGCAGCACCTGTGGGTCAGTGGGTAGGGTGCCAGACTTATACCAAGGGTGGCGGGTTCAAACCTGGCCCTGACCAAACTGCAACAAAAAAATAGCCACGTGTTGTGGCAGGCACATATAGTCCCAGCTACTCAGGAGGCTGAGGCATGAGAATCGCCTAAGCCCATGAATTGGAGGTTGTTGTGAGCTGTGTGACGCCACAGCACTCCACCAAGGGCAATAAAGTGAGACTATCTCTGCAAAAAAAAAAAAAAAAAACCAAACTATGCTCACTCCAATTTCCCACTTACTCGATCTGCGTCTGAACAGAACGGGCACATCTTAAGAAGACTACATTTAGCAAGATACATAATTGTTCAGTGTTCAATGATCTCAGTGACCAATCCATAGAAGCAATCCTTTATTTCACATAATGAAAACTCAGCTCAGAAAGGACCTGATTGTGATTTAGATGTAACATAAAGCAATCAGGCATCTGGAACATTTCCTCATGGTAGCAGAGTTCTAAATCAAGTCCTTCTTTTCTAAAATCCATTGTTAATCTTTGCTGTAGGTCTTTAATCATATCATTCATCTCAATTTGAACAGTATCTCATTTTGGGGGGAAGTAGTTCAGGTCTCCATTCCACATCAAATACCTTCTACCTAGAAGTCTATATTCAAAAAAAAAATATCCCCAAGAAGCACCGTAAAAGAAATGTCCAGGGAATTTAAGTAGTGATTAGAAAATACCTACTTAATGAAAATGAAGACAGTAACAGAGGCAAAAATCCCATTAGCAAAATGGATTCAAAAATTCACCTGACAGTGGGTTCCAACAGACAAGTTAAACCATAATAATTATGAAAAATTGAAGTTAAGGTGTTGGATGGAAAAGTTATACTATGCAAATACAAATCTAAAGGCAATTAGTTTAGCTATACTTATTATCCAAAGGAACATCAAGTTAAGGCAGAAAGCATTACTAAAAGGCAGAGGACATTTCTAAATGAAAAGAGTTCTATGTACCAAAAGGACATACTTTCTAAACTATATCCCACGGTAAAGTCTCAAAATATACAAAGCAAAAACTAATAGAGAAAAAAAAGAAAAAGTAAATAAATCCTCAGTGGATGATTTCAATAAATCTGAGAGTAATTACTAAGAATATACTACAAGATTTGACTCTAATGGGCATATATACATATAACATTGAGTCTCACAGCTATATACATTGTTCTCAAATATACAGATTAGTAAGAAGTTTAATTGTATCTATTGTGAAGCAAGCCTTCATACATTTCAAAAACTGAAAACTAGCTAAATGTCCATCCAGAACAAATAGATTGTTTAATTATATGTATCACTGTATATATCATACATAATTTTTCAATGAAATACTTATGCAGTGAGAAAACCAAACTAAAACCAAAAAAAGACATCCATCAAGCTATGAAATCTCACAAACACAAGAACAAAAGTTAGATACAAATGTGTACATTAGTAATTAGACATACAAAACTACAACATTTAAAGATCTATGCTTAGTCCGAAGACTAATAATGGTGGGTTACTTGGTAAGGGAAATAAGTAGTGAATTTGACATGATAAAAACTTCTGGAGATATTCTTTATGAGTTCAGTGGTATATTAGTTTGCGAGGGATGCCATAATAAAACACCAGACTGAGTGCCTTAAATAACAGAAATTTACTTCTCACAGTTCTGGAGGCTGAAGTCCAAGATCAAGGGTTGGATTCCTCTGCATCTCTCCTGGGCTGGCAGATAGCACCCTCCTGCAGCCTCTTCTCATGGTCTCTCCTCTGGGCACCTGCTCCCCTTGTGTCTCTGTGTCCTAACCTCCTCTTATCATAACAACACCAGTCATTGATAAGGGCCCACACTAATGGCCTCAGCTTAACTTTAAGTGCCCTCTCTCCAAAATATAGTTACCTGCTAAGGTACTAGGCTTTGGGGATTCAAAATTGGATTTCAGAAAAGCCCATCCAGTTCTTCACAAGGGTGTTCACATCATGATAAACTGTTCTGTACTCAAGTTTTATACCTTTCCTAGAAGTCTACTTTGCTTTAAAATAAAAAGAAACTAGAAATCTCATGCAGTTTCGCAACACTCCCAAGGAAGCAACAAACTCCTTTAGGACAAAGTCACTTTTCTTTTACCTATTTCTGTGCACTCAAATCCTTGAATTTTATCAGATCAGAGACCCATTTGTCATCATTCTAGATCCATGTACTTTTAAATTAAGACTGATGTTGAAAATAAACACATTCATCAATATTAGAGAAAGATCACTGTTGAACTGTGAGACTAGTTACAGTAAATCAGAAGGTGCCAATCATTGTTAGCAAAATGAGTTTTTACCTACCTGAAAGATCGATCAATAACGGTTATTACATCTCCATGTTTTAGTTGTACAGGCTTATTAATAGCTGACCCATTTACTTGTGTTGGATTTGTGGAGCTAAAATTATATAAAATTGCCTGCAAATGAAGAGGAGGAAAGTATGCAAATAATGAATAGATACAAAGCAAACTGAAAAGTTCTAAAAAATCAACTTTTAAAAACTCACTTACCTCCTGCTCACTGATTTCAATTTTGCAATGTTGTTTGGACACTACAGGAAGCTGGATACGGATGTCACATTCGATACCCCTTCATGCAAAAGAATTAAGATTTTTGGTTGTTCTAACTTTTAAAAAATTACCTCAGTTTCTCAAAATCTAACAGACTCTGACTAGTATGTTTGATATGTAAATGTAATGACATAAAGGAACAACAAAACAAAATGGACAATGTAAACAATCTCTTTATTTTGCAATTAGTTTTTGGAAGTACTGCAACTACTTTATATCTTTAAAACTTAGAATGCATAAAAATAATTATAAAAGAAAATACTAAAATATCAATTATCTCCTATATAAACAGCCATACTTAAAAGACACATAGAAGTACATCAATTTTGAAGAATGACTAATTATTTTTAACACTCTGTGCTTCAAGAAAAGTTTACACACTTGAGAGGCCGAGGCGGGTGGATTGCCTGAGCTCATGGGTTTGAGACCAGCCTGAACCAGAGTGAGACCTCATCTCTAATAATAGCTAGGCGTTGTGGCAGGTACCTGTAGTCCTAGCTACTCAGGAGGCTGAGGCAAGAGAATTGCTTGAGCCCAAGACCTTGAAGTTGCTGTGAGCTATAACACCATGGCAGTCTACTGAGGGCGACAATGTGAGACTCTATCTTAAAAAAAAAAAAAAAAGGTATCCTTCTTTGTAACATTTTATATATTTAAAGCTTTAATTATCCCCAAATGTGCTATATTTTATGCTAGCAATGCTCTGCTTCAGTTTCTTCATATATAAAAAAGAGGTTACATTATTTGCCTGGTACATGGTAAATGTTCTTATCAGTAAAATTTTTATTGTTGTTTTAAAACTAAACTGTATTAACTGACAGTTTGCAAACATTAAAAACACTAATATTCAAGCAAAAAAAGACCCAGTATTTAGATTTAACTTCTTTCCACAGAAAGGTAATATAACCAAGCAGAGGACTAAACAATGCCTAAACCAAATGTAAACCAACAAAAGAGCTTGTTAGCAGGTTCCTGGGTTCCTGCTCATCTTGTGGACAAACCATGCCAGGGCCTGTTCTCCACATGAACCTCCAGGTCTAGAAATGAGGATGTGTTTGCAGGAGAATACAAACAGAAGAGTGCTTTTTAGCCTCAGCACTGTTGCCATGTCAGGCCAGATACCTTCATGTTGTGGGGCTGCCCTGTGCACTGCAGGTAAGCAGCACCCCTGACCCTGTTCAGTGATGCTAGTGTATGCCCCTTCTCTACTGGGACAGGGGGAAAATATCTCAAGATCTTATACAATGACCCCTGGGAAGTAAAGCAGCCCTATGGTGAGAACCATGGCTATCAAGTGATTGCCAATGCAAGTTTGCAGTCCATATTCCTACTAAATGTTACTAGAATGATAAATATTGACCATGTGTAATATGCCAGACAGCACACCTGCTCCTGTGTCCATGATTAACAAGACAGTTTTTACCCTTGAGGAGCTAGTCCAGTGGGAGAAACAAACCAACAACTCATCCCTGAATTTGTGCTATTAGGAAAACACAAGTTTTCATAAGAGGCTTAGTTTAAGGTACCATTTAAACCGAAACTTGAATGATGGGTAGAGAGAACTTTCCAGTCATAAACTTCCATCTGTGTAAAAGTACCATGGTACACAAGAGTTTAGAATGCCTTAGGTGGAATAAATAAGGTAGGTGACTTTGTTGGGAGGATGGGATGAGGCCAGAATGGGGGTCACAGGTCAGAGCACACAGAGAGGGTAGGTAACCTCACACCTCTGAGGACACTGTTAAAAGCTGATAGGCCAGCTGTCAGTATCTGTGCCTGTCCTAGGGGGCAGGGCTATGACATCTCCAAAGGTGTAGGCAGCAGAAAAGTTTTCAAAACACAGGCGGGAGGACTTGCCCTCCCATTTCCATAGTTCTGGAAACAACCAAGAGCCAAGCATCCAGCTTCTCTCCTTCCTTCTCAGTGTCAAGAGTACCAATGATGCCCTTCTGGGAGACTGGCAGAAGCACCCAATGACTTCTAAAGGCTACCAGGAGCCAGTTATTTCTATCTTTCTCCATCAAAAGCTTTTCACCAAATCATTTTTAAATTTTTTCTTTAATTAAAAAGACCCACTTAGGGCAGCGCCTCTGGCTCAGTGGGTAGGACACCAGTCCCATATACCGAGGATGGCAAGTTCAAACCCGGCCCCGGCCAAACTGCAACAATAACAAAAAAATAGCCGGATGTTGTGGCAGGTGCCTGTAGTCCCAACTACTTGGGAGGCTGAGACAAGAGAATCACCTAAGCCCAGGAATTGGAGGTTGCTGTGAGCTGTGTGACACCATGGCACTCTACCGAGGGCGACAAAGTGAGACTCTGTCTCTACAAAAAAAATAGCCGGGTGGTGGGGCGGGCGCCTGTAGTCCCAGCTACTCTGGAGGCTGAGGCAAGAGAATCGCCTAAGCCCAGGAGCTGGAGGTTGCTGTGAGCTGTGTGACGCCAGGGCACTCTACCGAAGGCGACAAAGTGAGACTCTGACTCTACCAAAAAAAAAGATCTACTTAAATATAAACAACTATGTTGACAATGTATGGGGGGGAAAACGCCAAGGGAATCGGAGCACAGGAAGCTGTTCCTGTGATTAAGACACTTTCCACCTTCCACCTAAGCCGCCATGTCCCCTGACCCCGCAGAGCTCACCTTCCAAACAAGCAGGTGCTGAGGCTCAAGGGAAAGTGGGGACCGTCCACCCCGCTCCTCTTGATGGTAACTAGGCGCCTGGCAGGCCGCATGTTCTAAACAACGCGTAGAGTGTCTCCGCGGAGGAAGGCCAGGCTGGTAGAGCCGAGTCTGCAGCGCCTCTTCCACTGCAAAAAAGGCAGGGATGACTCTGAAGAGAAGGGGACCGAGAGGCGACTAGCCAGGGACCGACCAGGGCGGCCAGTCCAACTCCCCCCGGCCCTGCCCGCAGGTCCGCACCGTAACTGCCCGGTGGAAACCCGCGCTCGTCCCGGGCTGCACCCCATGGCGCTCCCGGCGCCCCACAGCCCAGGATCCTGTCCCCGGGGCCGGCGCCGCCCGAAATTCCCACCCAGACCCCCGGCCGGAGCCCAGGACCAGCCGGGCCCAGGCCGCGCCCCCCGCCCGCTCGCAGGAGCCCCGAGGGTCCTCGCGGCTCTGGCCCCGGGCCCCGGACAGCCCCGGTGCCCCCGAAGCCCCGGCCTCGCCTTACCTGGGGCGAATCGGCCCACACGGCCGCCCGTCGAACCACCGCTCGTCACGTCTCACCCAAAATCCGCAGCAGGGGACGCGACGACCCGCGTCCTCCGCTCGCCGCTGCCCAGCGAGCCGAGCCCGCCGCGCGTGCCACGCAGCGAGGGACGCCGCCCGCGTGGCCGCGATCACCCCGCCCCGCAGACCCCGCTCCTCCCGCCGCCACCCCCGATGGCGACCCGATGGCCCTCCCGCCGCTTCTCGCGGCGTCTCTCACAGTTCGGAGTTTGGCGGCTCCAGCCGCGTCAGCTCACGCGCAGCGCGCGCCCGGTTCAAACGTAAACGGATATTCAAATTCTGGCGCTAAGCGCTGCGATTGGGCAGGATGGGGTGGGATGGGGCCAATAGGAAGGGCGTGGGCGGGGCAGGAGGCGCGGCAACGTCTCCGAGGAGGGGAAGCCGTGTTGCGCAGCGCCGCGGGGTAAGCTGCGCAACCGGAAGAAAAATGCTGTATTACTGTCCTCAAAATATAGCGTTTAAAGGACAGAAACGAAACATAGTTCCACTGCCGAGATAGCCTCTCCATCCTTTACTCTAAGGATCAAACACATAGAACACTAGAGGTTACTCATTCCAAGAAGATGGAAAAATTTTTAAAACCTAAAACCTTTCTCCTGTCTCCACCTCTCGCAAGCTTAACCAATCATTTAAAGTAGTTTCCTGTCTTTCCAGTTTTACACATCTTATTCTCTTTTTCCAAAATACACACAAAAAGAGCATAATGTACACATTGTTCTATACTTTCTGTACTCTGCTTTTAAAAATCTCAAGGCTGTTTCCATGAAGCACATTCTCCCACTTTTCTTTCTTTTTTTTATTTGGGATTAATGTGAGGGTGCATATGATTAGGTGGTTGCAGAATATGTGGCTTTGGGAAACCATAATTTGCTTGATCATTACTGCTTCCACACAATGTTTTGCTATTAGAAAAAATCCACCAATTAAAATAACTGTGCGGGGATGAACCCTAAAATAATCCCAGGTAACTGGACCGTGGCTTCTTTGATCAAGAGAAGGGGCATTTACAGTGTGGCAGGGGGATTCTTTGGGGGATCGTGAGATCAAAGCACGTGTAATAACAATATTTTTTTACGTTTTTCATTTATTCTCTCAAAAGAGTGGGGTGGAGTTTCCCCGAATTGTGAAAATTCAGCTATCTTCTATTAAGCCAGGTATTAGAGACTTGCAAAAATGTGAGATAATACTGCTGCTTTTAGTTTTTTTGTTTTGTTTTGGACAACACAGATTTTTTTTCCCGTAAAAATAAATTATTGGTGTTAGCATGAGTTTATTTTTCAATGAAATAATACGTGAATGTTCTTTAAATTCCTCAATTTTAAGTTGAAGCATATTAATAGTAAGTATAGATAGATATAACCCACGTAGGTAAAAATTCTGAGTGGTTCTCAATCATTCTTAAGTGTAAAGAAGAAAAAGATTGAGCCCTTCTGTCTGGAGAGGCTCAACAACGAAGAAACAGACGTCTCTGGAAATGTGGAAACCCTAAAGAAATCAACCCGAAGGTGTAGGGCAGCCACTGAATTGTATGGGCTGACCCTGATATATACCAGAAAAGTTAAATGCTGAGATCCTATACACTATTGGGGGGGTCCTTAGTTTCCATTTCCTCCCCCACTAAACAATCAAAGCTCACCACTGAAAAACACCCCCACACCCTGTCAAACGCTACCTTTCTCATCATAATTACTGCTTGTTTTCAGGGACATTCTTCTTTCTTTAGGGAGGTAGCCTCATTAGAACTACAAGGTGCTAGAATGTCCGTTCCCTGGAACGGGAATGTTGAGAGTGGCGGGTCTGAGAGCTGCGGGACAGCCTGTCTTTAGACCGTTTGATGACAGCCCCTCACAAAGGTGCTTTCAGTTAAATTTTAGTCGTGGCTAAGGATTTCGTTATAAACACCGACCTCACGGCTGTGCAGAGAGCCCCTTGCACCCCTGTCCCCGGCTTCCGGCTTCCGGCTCTGCGGCTCCTCCCAGCCTTAACAGATCTCTGATACAGCGGGAACAAAACCCTGCAGTTAGAGCACTAGCGATTCCGGGTGCGCAAGAAAAGGCTTTGGGGGTGGGGGACTGTGAGCCTGGGGAGTTCAAGGAGTCAATTTCCAGGTCGCAGGGTCTGCGGGCCCCGCCAGAGATCAGGCAGCCGGGGACAGTGTGTGCAGGGGAGCTGCTGCCCTGGGCCCGTCTCTCTCTTTCTTCTTCCACCTCCCAATTCCCCCAGTGTTAATAAATTTAAATGGACAGTGGCCCCAGGCACACAAAAAAAGACTCCAGTAATTCCCGTAACTCTGTGCCCGTCCGAGTAGAGGGTGTGTTGCTAATAGATTTTGAGTTTATTTTCAATGAATATTCATTATAATTTGGAACATTCATGTTGTTTCATCACCTGCTTTAGTAACATTCTGTGTAAATCCGTGTGTATTGTTTATATATACACAGATACATATATAAACATACAATGTAGAGGGGGGAGGAGAAAGAAAGAAAGAACAGTTGAAGGTAAATAGAATGGGAGCGAATAAAAGATTCTTAAGCACACAAGTCTGTGAGTTCCCTTAGGATAAAATTTGGTGGGGGGAAGTGAAGTAGTAGCCCGAGCTGGAAGAAAAAGGGACGCTGTGGGGAGCTGCATTCTGAGAGCCCCGAGTCAATCCTGCAGTGCTGGGCGCTCCCGCCCCTGTTACTGAGACCCTCTCTTTGGCTTTGCTGTTTGTCTTGTTTATTTATAAATTTCCTTCTTGGCCTTGACTTGGGCTCCTTCCGGCATCACCAGTCCCAGTAAGGGACCTATGAGGGTCCCCTCAGCTTGCGGAGGCGGTTTCAAGAACGGAAATACTGACTGCTCCTCCCCCCCGCCAGCCCCCAGGGGCTCCAGGCCAAGCGCAAGATGGGGACACTCCAGGCCCCACCTCCCGAGCAGCTGTGCCCCTGCAAGTACAGCCCACAAATACGGTTAATTTGGGTGGAGCCTCATCCAGACAGCCCCGCGACGGTGGGCGACAGGTGTCCCTGAGCCCACGAGGAGGCCCCTCCCCTTTCAGGCCACGGGACCCTACAGCGGTTGCCCGGTAGGGGTCGCTGCTCCAATCAAGGGAACCCCGGGATCCCCACTTCTTCCCTACTTGGTCTCACCTCTATGCCCGACCCACTTCGGGTTGCTAACGGTGGAGAAGACAAAGACCTCAGTGGGTGTGGCAGGGGGCGGGGGATGGAAAAAATTGGCCCCCGCCAGGTAAGAAGTGCAGGGCCTTCTGAAAGAGGGCCAGGGCACTCTCAGTAGCGGAAGGGGTGGGGGCGCATCACTGAGATCCTGGCCACGCCAGGATGTCTGGTTATTGTCAGCGCAGCCCCGAAGCCCAGACACGCACAACACCCAAGAGCACCTGCCTGTCTTCAACCCCGCCCCAAAGCTGAACTCACTACTGAGGCTCAGGCTCCTGTCAGCTGCGTGTCGCAGCTCCCTGGGCAGGAAACAAGTGCCCCCACCCAGGTCAGGAGTTGGGCTCCTCTCACCCTTCCCCTTCTTGGGGGTGGTGTGATGGAGGTGGCCAGGTTCTGCAGCACGGTTCCTCCCCCATCCTAGTCTCCCACCTGGTCCCCTGGCCTTTGTAACTGGGCTGTCTGTCCCTGATGTGCCTTCCCTCAGGGCAACTTGTCCAAAGCACAGATGAAACTATACCTCTCCCCAGGGGAAATTCTGTTAGCTGTTCTCCACTCCAGTTATGCCCCAACTCTGAAGAGGACAAGTTCTAACCCCCAGTACCAACACCTGACCTCAGGGTAGGCTCTTTCTTAGGGTATTCACCATCTACACAGGACTTCAGCCAATTCACATCAGATTATGTTACGTCTAGGCTTACCCCTTTAAAAGGCTTCTAGTGGTGTGTACCTACACCCCGGCAGGAGTGTACACACCTTTTCAATATTCATGCTGCCCTTAAGTTTTATAACTTCAAACTTTGCTTTCACAGTTGTGAATATCACTTTGCTAAATCCCCCCTCCCATTTTCATGTTTTCTTCTCTAATATTTTATTAGTACAAATACTTCTCTGATGAACATCTTGAGAAAGTTTTGGGGGTATTACAGATTGTGTTCTTAGTAGTTCCTCAGATCTAGTTTCTGGGTCAAGTAGGTTTTGTACCGTCAAGTCACCTGCTTTCCAAAAGAGTAATGATGCTTTCTCCACCCAATGCAATGCCTGGGAATATTTGACAACTGTTTATATCCCTGTTCTGCAGGGTGAGTAGAATTTTAAAAATCAGTCATTAAGCTAAAAATATTAAAAGCTATTTTACCGGATTGTTTGGAAAAATGTGTGTAAGGATTAAAACTCTCCAGTTTGGTGGGGCAAGGTGGTTCATGTCTGTAATCCTAGTGCTTTGGGAGGCCAAGGCAGGTGGATTTCCTGAGCTCAGGAGTTTGAGACCTGCCTAAGCAAGAGGGATACCCTGACTTGACTAAAATTACAAAAATGACCCAGGTGTTGTGGCTGCTGCCTGTAGTCCCAGCTAGTCAGGAGACTGAGGAAAGAGGATCTCTTGATCCCAAGAGTTTGAGGTTGCAGTGAGCTATGATGCCATGGCCCTCCATACAGGGTGACAGAGTGAGATTCTGCCTCAAAAAACAAATAAACAAAACCCCTCTTCATCTCCTAAAACAGATTTTACTTCTGACTAATACAGAGAGTGGGGCAAAGAGGGAAGAAATGGGACCTAAAAGACACCCCCAACGTGATGCAAAAGCCAATAGCAAGTCTTTCAGAATAGGGTCACTGGAGTGTGCAGTGGAGAAGTGAAAGTGAAATAAGGTTGCAGGGGATGTCGAGATGCCCGTTGACTCCTGTGCGGGAATAACTTCAGTTCAAGTGGGGAGACTGGTTTAGCCATAGTAATTACAGCACAGGACTCTACCAGCTAATAGAGATGTTCCCAATTTGATAAATGAAATCATCAAAATAAAGTTATATTTACATATAATTAATAATCTAATGCAAAAAGTCATTGTTTCCACTGCCAAATGTCTGCATGACTCAGGACTCGAGACTGCCAAGGCCATGGTCTCAGACTACCCTAATCCACAGACTTCCTGGGACTGAGGGTTCCTACAGAGTGCACCCGTAGATCCTTCCTTCCAAGGGTGAGAATGCCTCATTATCCAAGCTCTTCTGCAAAGGAGATATCACAAACCATTTTTCAGCATCTGATTCTTAGAAAATGAAAAGAAAGATCTATAAAATTGAATTGAACAGTTGATATTACTGGATAAAAGAACTAACAGGAATGATAAATATTCTAACAACGGGTTCAGACAAGTTTCCAACAAGATCTTTAGAAATGATAATGAAACACAGAAGCCAGGGACCAGGATAACCTTCTGCATACAGGAGGCAGGAGGTGCAGGGTGAAGAGTTAAGAGAAAAGAAATCCAGATCTGTGGCATCCAGACAACATCGACATGTGGAGCCAGAATATAAAAACTACTTTTTGTCTTGAGAACGTCACATTAGAAGGATGTCATCACTTAGAAACTGAGGCTTATAGAAGTTATTTAACCTCATGGCCAGTATTTATCCCTTGACCTTGAATACACAATTAGCTTTTTCTCAAAATTCATGGCCAAGACGGGAAAGATAAAGATTGCAATGTCCTTTCAAAGTTTACTGAAGAAGTGTTTCAGGAATGCCTTTGGTACGTGTGAGGGAACTGAAAGGACTCATGTTGGTTTGCCCAGAAGACAATGTTCCCGGAAAACATGTAATGCAGTTTATTCTCCAAAACATCCTGGAAACAATGGTAAAAATTAAGCCCACTGGGATTATTCAAATAATTCCAGGGTAATATTAGTCACCTTGAATGGAGAAAAAAGTCTCTTTCCTCTAAACAGTGTCTTGAGAATAGCAAAAACAAAACAAAACAAACAAATAAAAAAACCCTCCTTTTAGGAAAAGCATCTCCTTTTAGGAACCTTCAAAAGCCAACAAAAGAAGAGTTTGATGTAAGATGAAAAACATTTTCCACACAATAGTAAAAAAACTGGAATCACAAATTCATTATCCAACAGAAAAAGAAAGGGCTGATATTTTACAGAGGGAGACACGACTATTGGTCTCATTTAAACCAAGACTAATAAATCAAGGGCATTCAATGAAATCCTTGGATGTAAATTTAGGCCCATGTTGTTACCACTATCCTAGCAGACAGTAAATAAATCTTCTCAGCTTTTTCAGTTGGTAACAAATTAGACAATCTTTTGTAAAGCAGTGAATTCACCCTGAGAACTGTGGCCATAGCACTAGCATCTCCAGAGTCTCTGCCTTCACCCTAAAAAGCAGACTTACATAAGCCACAAAAATGTAACTGTCCCGCCCATCTTTCTTTTAACCGACCTACACCAAGAATTCCCCAGAAGAACATTAATTGAAGTGAATCAGGAATTACACATTTTTCCAAATAATAGATAATTTATGGGTGGCTGCATTTAATATGATTTTAGTATCGCTTATATTTCTCTAGATGCTTTTGATTGGGTGAAGACTAAGGCACACAAGCACTTCCTACTGAACAGGAACCGTACATGGTGTTATTTGCATTCTCAACACGTATAACTCTTCTCCATTCTAGCTTTCCAAAGGACCTCCTTTGACATCTTGACATGACCACTTTTCTGCATATTAACCTTTGTTGAACTAAACAGAGACTGAAGGCATTTGCCTAAAATTACAGTGTGAGCTGTATCATTAGCAGTCAGAAATTAGTGACAATAGATTTCTAGTTCTTCCTGAATAAAGTGTTCTTAATATGAATTTACTCATTAGAATGTAGTTCCCAAAATAGATGTGAAGAAATAGCTACAAAGACAGGCTACATGGCTTAGATTCATACTCCCTCCATTAGTGTAGCTGCCAACGGGTATTGATACCTAACAACATGGGACAAAAATGTTTCTGAACAGTCTGCCATCATAAAGAAAGAAAATAGCAAATTACTTACCTTCTTTGGATTTTAGAAACATTACTTGCCATTCTGAATTCCCACTTAGCCTGGCATTGTGGCGGACAACTCCCAGCTACTTGGGAGGCTGAGGCAAGAGAATCCCTTAAGCCCAAGAGTTTGAGATTGCTGTGAGCTGTGACACCACAGCCTCTACTGAGGGCAACATAGTGAGACTCTGTCTTCCCCACCCACCACTTTGTGCTCAGTCAACAGAGAGGAGGGTGTGTTTCCTACACAATTTAGACACATTTATGTTTCATAGATACTTATTACATTTTAAAACATTTAAATTGTTTGGTCAACTCTGTTGCAGTGAATAAATCACATGTGTCAGGAGGTCAGCCTAAACAGATAGAGCTACTAATCACAGCAGATCAGGTTACACCCCACGGACACCCTTGAGAGTCTTGTAATTGCTGTTAAAACTGTATGAATCTCCCACCAGTATCACTAGCCTTGTGTGCCCCTGGGCCCCTGTCTCCTGGCCCCTGCAGACCTCTCCAAATCCTCCCTGTGCTCAGGCTCCAGGGCTTCCTGCTTCCTAATAGAGCTCAGGGCTGTTGAATTTACTCTTCTTGTCCCCAGGATTCTTCCTAGGGAGAGAGAAAAGATGAGCTTAGCACACCAGATGCTGCCTCCTGGACCGGGGTATGTTATTGAGACAGTCTGTATAAGTCATTGTGTGCACCTGTGTCCCTCCTCAGGGGGGCATTGCTGGCTACCTTGGATACTGCAACAAGGAAAAACAGTCTATGCTTGGCTCTTGGTTGTTTTGGGAAATATGAAAATGGAAGGGAAATCGTCCCATTTCTATTTTGAGAACTTGTTGTCTTGTTCTGGTGGGGTCAAACCCCTGCCCAGTAGGATAGACACAGTTATTGACAGCTGCCTTGTCAGCCTCTAACACTTGTCCCCAGAGGTGTGAGAAAGTCGTCCTCCCTGTGTGGTCAGATCCCTGAGCCCCATTCTGGCCTCACTCCATCCTTCCAACATTCCAAACTCTTGTGCACCTTTATACTTTTACGGGGTTGGAAGTTTATGACTGGAAAGGGTTGATTTTTCTTAGCAACACACACACACACACATGCACATCTTGCTTTCAATCAGACCTCTGCTTTTTAATTTCATTTTGGTTTTTACGTTGTTCCCTGCTGCCCAGAAGTTCTTTCTGTGGTTCTAGTTTATGGTTTCTAGGATTCGTCCCAATATGTTTAGAGGTTTTTGACTCACAGAGTCACTTTTTTGATCCGTGGCTCCCTCTGGTACTTGCCTGATGCCAGTCAGGCTGAGTTGACCTTCTCTGGGTTGAGCTCCCGAGTGTCTCTGACGTCAGTTACAGTTTCTGCTGTTTTAGGAACACGTTTTGTACAGAAATATTATGAGATTGATTGGAAAGAAAAAATGTCATGTGTAAGTTCTTATCCCAAAGATCACGGTGCTGGAAGAAAAGGAAGCCAACCCAAACTCTCTGACGTGCTGCCCAGAGGTCTTCCTCCCATATTTCCTGCTTCAGATTTTTCTTAAGTTTGAAATGGGACGTGGCGTATTGTCATTGGCTGTGGCTTCTCCTTTGCTGGAGTCTGGAATATTTCAGTTAGCCCTATTAAACAAAAAGATTTGAAAAGCAATTAACATACCGCCGACAGTGCAAATAGCCACCATATAGAACACAGGGAATGGGGGAAACAGCCCTCAGTTCCCTCCCTAGAGACCTGTCGGCTCAGGCCTGAGAGAAGAAACGATACCACAACAATATCTTTATTTTTTCTCAAAGTCAGCGATTGAGAAGCTCCACACATGTATCACCCACCCTCTCCCTTTCCTCTTCAAAGGGCAAGGGTGTGGCCATCTGCCAAACTAGTCTCGAGGAGCGGTCAGGAGAGCAAGCCGGCTTTCTTTACCATAAAGCAGCTTCCAGTTGTCCACACATGCTCTGCTCACCAGAGTCAAGCTATGCATGTAACATTCCCACAGCTGCTGCCTGTAGGACACGGGACACCAAGACATCATTGGAGCCATTTCCTTGTAGTCCAAACCGGCTTTCTTCTTGGGTATTTTGGTCCCAAGAAGTTGGCAGGCTTATTCATACTACTATGCTTCTCATAGCTGCACAAGGAATGTGGCACAATCAGCCAAGTCATAAATAATATCCACAGGGTTGGGATTTATAAGAGCCAAAACTGTGTTTGTACCTGAAAGGTAGTTATTATTCTTCATTATTTTGTTGAAAACAAAGTTGTTTTCCATCCAATAGAAGGGAAACGTGACATTTTCCATAAGAGCTTTCCTTATTATTATGCTATGGGGAGAGGTTGCATTATGTGTATTAAGGTGTACTGAGGTGATTTTTAACAATGTCACAGACATCTGTAGAAGAAAATCGTGAGATTTACAAAATGTCAAATCATAAACCTACACTTAACCTCAAACAGTATCCCTATATGTAAAGAAGAAGTTCCTACGGAAACGCCACGCTTTAGTATCTCTGATTCTTCTTTGTTTTGTGTTCATTTTTCCTGAAGGGCTGTGCTGAGCAACTTTAGTCTGTGTGTGTTTGGTCCCAGGAGTGACACATGCACTTATGACATTGCAATTGCATAAAGGGAGGAATGGTGAGACGTCTCAGAAAAGCTCAAAACGAGAAAATTCACCTTAAAATATGTTTGGTAAGACAACACTACCCAATTATATTGGTTTCAGATAAGCCAGCCCATCTTTTGGAATAAAGTATCTGTACAAGATGACCAGTGGTCTGATAACGACAGGCTTCTGCCACTAGCACATCCCGAGAAATAAGCAAATTACTTTTCTCTTCTCCAACTATAAGGAGATATACTACACTGGCAGTCTACTCAGAATTAAGCTGGCAACTAAATCAGCCAATAAATCAACACCCAGACTCTCCCCTAAACCTGGAGCTCCATCCACCACGTGGTAGAGAAGTGAGCTGTATGTCTGTGTTTGTCATGTCTAATAGCACAGGCCCCTGGCTCTTGTGAAACTAGACGTCTAACACTTGTGATCTGGTCATTCACTACCCAGTGCTGTGCCAAAGGAGAAGCAAGACTTTGAGATATGGCTCTGTGAATCCTCAGGTAAGAACAGCAATTTAAATGTGTATGTATGAACACAGTTACGATTGAAAAGAAAACATTCTATGGATTTTAGAATTAATCCCATAAGGGCTTGTAATGGAAGCAGATAGTTGATTTGTAAACCTAAGGGCTTAGGCAGACTTTGGGGGCTCTTTCTCACACCGGTCCCTCCTCCCAGGGTCCCGCTGGCTGCTGTGGCCGCTGAGAATGAAGGAAAGAGGCCAGAAATGGGCTGCTCTGTGACTTGCAGAATTTAGTAATTGTTTAAGAAATGGATTGGTCCAAGACATTTACATGCTAATGGTCATAACACTAACACTTATTAGTTTCATGTTTTTCAGATATGAAAAATATATGTAATAAATGAAATAACAAGAATCAAGCTCAAGGCTTAACATTATTCAAGTAAAAACCTAATAACTTTTTTATAACTTTAGAGAAGCTATTTCGGAACATTTTATGAAAGAAGAACCAACGTTAATATTAAGCATCACCTTCGCTGAAGATTTATAACCCACCATAGGCACAGAGTTCTTTTTCTTTTTTTTTTTGAGACAGAGTCTCACTTTGTTGCCCTCTGTAGAGTGCTATGGAGTCATAGCTCACAGCAACCTCCAGCTCTTGGGCTTAAGCCATCCTCTTGCCTCAGCTTCCTGAGTAGCGGGCACTAAAGGTGCCCACTACAACGCCGGCTATTTTTTTGTTGCAGTTTGGCTGGGTGGGGTTTGAACCCACCAGCCTCAGTATATGGGGCTGAGCCACAGGTGTCACTGTAGGCCCAGAATTCTTAAATTCACAATTAGTTTTAACAGTAACGGGTTATACAACCTGCCAATGAGTTGAGGCTCCACTTCCCATGTGTGCCCTCGTGTTTAATATCTGCACCAGATCTGCACCCCTGTATTTAGGGTGTCTCTGAGAGCTTCCAAGTCAAAGCAGAAGTAGAGACAGTGGACCCGTGTGCCTTGACACCTCACCGACTAGGAATCAGTCTCAACATCACCGGTAGATTTGGGGCCTTCCCTGTTTTTGCATATGTAAATTATCGGGGGTCGTTGGGGGGAGTAGCTAAATGATGACACGTATGTAACAAATAAAACTCCCATGTCTTTCCAAGGAGGAATGTCACCTGAACTATTAGGGGACCCCCCCCCCAAATATTACCAAGTTCTCAAAACACAGCCGGAGGACTTTCCCTCCCCTGCTCACCTTTCCACACAGAGCTGGAGCCATTTCTGGCCCCTTTCCTTCCTTCTCAGCGCCACGGCAGCCAGCGGGACGTGGGAGGAGGGGCAGCTGTGCAAAGTGTCCCCCAAGTCTGCCTGAGCCCTTAGGTTTAAAAATCACCTACTATCTGTTTCCATTATGAGGTCTTTATGGGATTAATTTTAAATGTTTGAGTTGATTTTTTAAAAAACACTTAAATTTATAAACATTATTTTGAAGACTCTATTTAGTGATAAAACAGCTAAGTTTCTGAGGTACAGGGGAAATGACAAGGAAACGTGAGGGCAGGAGCCACCCCGAGCGTGTGCCTGACCTCGTCCTGTCCTCGGGATGAAACTGTCTTTCAGTTCCCGGTGCGCGAGGCTCCCCAGGGAACTCGCAGGTGGGCGGCTCAACGGACAGTGAGGACCATAAATCGGCTTCTTTAGGAGGAAACGCGGCTCCCTTGGTCCCATTTCGGTTCTAGATCTTGAGGCCTAGACATCTAGGAAGGTCGGATTGAAAAGGTTTGCCGAGGCAAGTGATACCTCTTTCGTCTGGGAGGGGAGGATCGCTGAAAGTGAAGAAGCACACAGGTGAATTTATGTGATAATAATCAGAGTCGTTTGTATGGCCCCAGGGGCCCCCTCAGCCCAACCCTCACCTTAACCGACCTTGGGCACCCTGCCTGTACCTGGGCTGCTCCACCGAGCGCTCAGGCACAGTCACCACTGAGCCCACAGCAGCAGACGGCGGCGTCGGCGCCCTCCCAGCGCCCTGCCTGGTCCAGACCCCAGCTGGCTCCGCCACCGTGGGGTTCAAGATGTTTCAGGTTCTGGAGCTAGAGGGAACCTTTGGCGGTCAAAGGCCAGTCCACTCTCTTGATTCTGTATTGGTTCTGAGAGGTATTCCACTTTTTTCAATTTTATACTTTGAATATATGCAGCTTTTTGTATTCCAATTATACCTCAATAAAGCTACTTAAAATGCATGCGCGTGTGCATACACACACGTGTGGGCACACACAAACACACGCGTGTGCACACACACAAACACACACACACACCTGTTCAGCAGCTTTGGGAAATACAGGACAATCAGTGTCTAGTCATGAATCTACTAAGTCGGAGGTTATGTACTTGTACAATTTTTGCATATATTTGCAAATTGCCCTCTTAAAGTCTAAGCTAATTATTCTGGTTCACCGATCAGGAGCCATAGTCTAAGTTTTTCCACTGACTGGCTCGGTGACATTAACCACTTTTTAAATATTAATTAATTGATGCTAATCAAGTAGGCAAAAAAGAAAAAAGATGGCCTGTTTTTTCAGGTTTCCATGTCTTTAATGGTGACTGAGGGTGAAGACCTTTCTGTAGACATGTCTGCGTTAGTCTCCCACAGCTGCTGTGACATGACTATAGCCTTAGTGGCTCAAAACAACATCAAGTTATCTTACAAACCTAGAAAATCTGAAATCAGAAATGAGGTCAGAAATCTGAAATGAGGATCACTAGGCTAAAATTGAGGGGCCTTCTGAGCTGTGTTCTCCTTGGAAGCCCTGACAGGGATGTTCAACCTGCAACCCATGGGGCACATGGTGAGTTTATGAGGACTTTTTCGCTTATCTGTGTTGTTGGATATCATGAAAATTATGCATGGACCTCTTTCTTTGCTAATCAGCGTTCATTAGTTTTGTGGATGGAATGTGGGGCTCAAGACAACTCTTAATCTTCTAACGTGTGGCAACAGGAAAAAGGCTGAACACCCTTTGCTAGAAGAAGATTCTTATCTTGCCTTTTCCAGCCGACAGAGGAGACCACATTCTTCATTTAACAAGACAATACTACATGTTTTCATTATAGAATATTTGGAAAATATACAAGCCGAGATACATACAAAGCATTGAACCACGTTTTTTTTCTCTGTGATCTGTATTTTACATCGGAGGTGTTACATATAAGCACACATAAATTTCTTCATTATGCTTTCTTTTATATTATAATGTAAGCATTTTCTCATTCACTTTTGATGAGAATCATTCTGATAACTCCATTTTCCTCTGTTGGAACAGTTGTTATTTTTCCTAACATTTTATTATTACAAAGAATGTTGTGATGAACAACTTGAAACACTTTGTTTCCTCAAGGTTGTGTTCTACATACGGATCTCTCCAAATAGTTGCTCTATCAAGTAGTATTTTCTTTAATCATCAAATTGCTTGCTTTCCAAAGGGGCCATAACAATTTATCTGCTCACTTCAATGTTTGTTTTATCCTAGTTTTTCATTAGCATTTTAACATGTCTGATAATTTTATAAGGCAAAGGTGAAATATCTCCGTTTGAGTTCCAGAATTACTTACAAGTTTGAATACTTTTTCTTATCTTCTAAAATGTTCATCTACTAGTTTATCAATAGTATTTTTGTGCCACTTGTCTGATTATTATTGTCTTAAAGTATCCTTACCAAATTATTTGATAAAAATGTAAATTTTTTTTTATGCAGAGTTTCTGGAATTTTATAAGTTAGCCATAAGATCAAAGAATACTTAAAGCCACTCTGGTGGATTACTGGAAAAATCTGTGTAAAAATTAAAGACTTTCTGGCTTTTTAAACAAAATTCTCTGTGTCACTGACACACATAGCAAGAACAAACAGGGGACCTAAAAAAGTCACCTTCAAAGATGACCCAAAAATCAACAGTAATCCCCCTAGAATAGAGTCACTTGAGTATAAAATGTTAAAAGTAAAATAGTGTCAGACAGGATGTGCGGGTGCACATCGATCCCATGCTGGAGTAACTTTAATTCAGATGTGTCAGACTCCCATGTTACCAGGTGAATTATACCAAAGGACTGCGTGATTAAAGGTGCCAAACGCTTCAAAAGGCAACTGAACTAGGACAGCAAAACACAATGGAGAACATGGTTACCTCAAGATCTGAAGATACGTGAGCAGCTGAAATAGATATGTGGTTAATAATCTATGACAAAAGGGCATTCCCTGTACCACCAAAAGTCTGAGGAACTCAGAACGTGAAACTTCCAACACTGTAGTCCTCATAATTTGTGGGTGGCCAGGGCTGGAGGGCACCTACAGGGACCACCTGGTAGAGCCCCTGTTTTTAAGGTGAGGAATGTCTCATTATTGGAGCTCTTCAATATCTCTAAAAGGAGATATCAGAAACTTTTTTTTTTTTTTAGTATTTGGTTCTTATGAAATAAAGGGAAAGATCCATTACTTTGAGTTTATTTTATTTTACTTTTCTTTGAGACAGTCTCATTTTGTCGCCCTCAGTAGAGTGCTGTGGTATCACAGCTCACAACAACCTCAAACTCCTGGGCTTACGTGACTGTCTTGCCTCAGCCTCTCTAGTAGCTGGGACTATCGGTGCCTGCCCAGCTATTTTTAGAGACAAGGTCTCCCTCTGGCTCAGGCTGGTCTCAAACCTGTGAGCTCAGGCAATTAACTACCTTGGCCTCCCAAGTGCTGGCTTACAGGTGTGAGCCATCATGCCCAGCCTTCTTTGAGTTTAGATACTTGTTTAGTTTGAGAATAGAATATCAGAAGTAATGATCGATTCTCTAATAATTGGTTCAGACAGATTTACACAGCATAATCTTTTTTACTTCACTAAGATCTTTAGATATGATCAATAATTTTATATAGTGATGAGAAGCTTTTACAATTTTGAGTATATTACTATCATTGGGAAAATTTATCATTACAGTTCTAATATTTTGCCTTTGAAACATCGAACATTTTTTGGTATAGAAATGTAATTTTCTGTGAGGATGACTTCTCTTTTGCCAGTTCAAAACAACTGTATGTGTGTGTGTGCGTGTGTATATGTATACACACACAAATAAAGATATATATACTTGTAAAGAAAATTTGTTTGGTGATGTGTCAAAAAGTTAGTAACTGGCAGGGCTTGGAAGTGTGCTTTACAGTTACAGAGCATTGGTCGTGTTTTCAAACCTCCTGGTTCCCTCTGGCGAACAGAATCCAGATAGAGTCGGGAGGAACAGGAGGGCCACAGGGAAGAGAGACACCAGGCATTAGCATGCAAGGGACTCGGGCTCCTTACAGAAAGGATGGGCCACTTCAGAACACCTTTTGCCAAAAATAGAATAGAGACCCCTAGAACTAACTCTGAAGCTAAAAAACAAAACAAAATAAAACAACCTTGCATCTGGCCTAATCTCATCTCCCGAGTATAAGATAAACCCTGTTCCTAAGTAATATAGAAAAAAATCTAATTCTACATGTTTACCATAACAAAAGGGAGAATAACAAACAGATTAGCTTCCTTAGAATAGGTTGAAACATTACCAGAAGTAGGTGTCCACAAGGAGACCTTCAAATATAAAGGCTGCAGAAATACCTTTTTACACTTGGAAGGACTCAGTGAGGGAGGCTCCCCAGCCTTACCTGGGGAACTGCTAGAGATCAAGCTTCCAATAATCAAAATGACTGAAGACGCATTTAAGGAGTCTCAGGGTTGAATATTCAATATATATTTAAATGCAGAATTAAGACTAAGTGACAGTTTTAAGGACAACAATACATTATGTAGAGGGTATGTGTTCTGACCACGTGCAGCAACGGTGGCAAGGGCAGGTGAGGGGAGTGTGTGGCAAATGACACCAGCACCCTGCTGGCCTTAGGGATGTGAACTGGGAGTAAAGGAAGGTGCATTCAAATGAATGTTGTCAGAGAAGATTATAGTAAATTTTTAACAATGCTACTATCAGGGAACCAGCAGACTCAAAAACAGGGACTCAGGTATAAAGTCATTATTAGTATTAGTGTAACCATTAGGTCATAAATTCGAAGACTTTCACAAAAAAAGAAAGAAAGCACAGACATCAGAGAAAGACTAGGTGTTTACACCTATGCATCTTAAACAATGTAACAGAACTGGCACCAGACATTTCAATTGATTCAATGTGACCTTAATCTGTTACAAGATTTTAATATTTCTGTATATTGCTATGGGGTGACTGCTTTCTAGAGACTATCAAGCACAAAAGTTAGGTGGACAGAGTTGTGCATAGAATATGCTTATCTAAATGTAGGTTTATGAATATATATATTTGCTTTTATTAAAAAGGAATGACAGACAGATAAACCATACAGTGTGAGAACGGAGGGCTAGGAATAGAAGCTCCATTCTTTGCACCTGTCTTCTTTGATAGACTTGACTTTTTAACTATATGAATATTTATAACAATAAAAAACTAATTAAATCAAAAAAAGGAAAATATAGACAACCTAAAAATAGAAATTAAAATAAACCTGTGTGCGAGGCAGCAGTATAGCCACCAGAGAAAAGTAGTTTAGCCATTTAAAACACATCAATTTAAGGGTACACCCCTAAACAGACATTCTCTGAGGAGAAAGTGAACTGAAAAATAACACCGGTTTTCACAAACGTATTGATAGTAACACTGATATCATGATTCTGAACCTATCTGTTATAACAGGAAGTATCCAGAATGGAGTTGTTTTCAGACAAAGAATATAAAGTCATAAAGCTAAGTGTTCTGTGGCCATAGCACAAAAGCAAAAGAGATTCTCAAGATTTGGTTTGTATTTCAATTCTGATGATGTCACATATCCACCAAAAGGGTATG
Source organism: Otolemur garnettii (assembly GCF_000181295.1). NCBI lineage: Eukaryota > Metazoa > Chordata > Mammalia > Primates > Galagidae > Otolemur > Otolemur garnettii. Next base: position 4,790,902 of record NW_003852470.1, on the reverse strand, counting down.
AAAAACCTTATCACTGACATAACTAAGATCTGTGAGGGGAGCTTGCAGGCCTCCCAAGCAAGTCTGAAGTGCTTGAAAGAGCAGGAGAGGGGACTGGCTTGTGGGTAGGGGTGGGGCAGGTGGCAGGTGTGGGTTTGGGGGAGAAGATGGGCTTTCTTACCAGCTTGTACAGATGTGGAGCTGAGGCGGGGGTGGGGGGTGGAAGGGTGAAGCATTACAGCTGGTGGTGATCAAACATCAACAAATGGAGTCTGGAGGGATGTGGACACCTGTAATCCTAGCACTGTGGGAGGATGAGGCGAGAGGACTACTTGAGCCCTGGAGTTGGAGATCAGCCTGGTCAAGGGCAAGGCCTTATCTCTACTACAAAATAAGAAAGGGAGAGAGGGAGGGAAGGAAGGAAGGGAGGGAGGGAGGGAGGGATGGGGAGGGGGAGAAAGAAAGATTAGCCGGGGAAGGTGGCACATGCCTGTAGTGTGTATACTATACAGATACTCAGGAGGCTGAAGCAGGAAGAATCTTGAGCCCAGGAGTTTGAGGTTGCTGTGAGGTATGATGATGCCACAGCACTCCACCCAGGGTGACAGAGTGAGACTCCATCTCAAAAAAACAAACCAACCAACCTCAAAAAGGGAGCACTCTTTATTACATTAAGTAAATTTGAACTGTTAATGTCCATATGAACCCATAGTATACTATCTCTTCTAAAATTTAAAAGAAAATGTGTTTCCTTATATAGTCACTGAAGAGACCATTCAGCAGTTACAAGTGTTCTTACCTCCCGACTATGGTCCATGAAAAGGAACCACATTTTGCTGTAGAAGTGGTAGATTCCAGATCCTGGGCTGGTAACATACAGGATGACCCAAGGATGCTTGTCACAACAGAAAGCAAGGATTTGCTCAAAAACTACCCAGATCATGTCTAAACGACCCAGGAGCCAATGCGAAGGGCCTACCCCTGTTCAACATTGGGAAACTTCAATGTTCAGTGGCTGAATTGAAAACACATCAAATATGTTTAAACTTTCAAGTTCACAATGATAATGTAGAAAGAAAAAAAGAAGGAAAAAAAGAAGAGAAGGGAGGAAAAAAAAGTTCACCAAACAACTTTGGACCACACAAAGAAACCAGCCCAAACTTTCACTTTTGCCTTAAGGACTGTGCCTCAGGGTAACCACACGGTTGACCCTGGGGAATGTCCTTTTATAGATGCATTCAATAAATAAGTGGAGAAGGAAAACTGACATAGAACATCATGACTATGCAAATCTGTAATAAAAAATAAATCTAGGCAGTCCTATAACCTAAGGCTGCCCCCATCATGAAAGGAGACGGAGCATGACAGGCATGCTGTGGGAAGTCCCCACCTTAACGACCTCTGAGAGGTCGAGAAAAACATTCAGCCTCAGTCTGATCCATCCTCTGGACAGAACTACCAGTTTACAGGAACCACAGTGGATGGGAAACCTGTTAAACAACAGTGGGCCCTGACAAGCTAAGTCCAGAATGTGGGGGACTCAATGGGACAAACAAGGAGGGCAAGGGAACGACCATATTTAAAAAGCAGATCAAATGACTTGGACTTCAGCCACAGGGAGGGACTGTTTCGGACTTACTTTCCCCTGGCAAACTTCTCTAAAACTGGACGCAATACATGATGCAGATGTTTCCAGGTGTTCTAATGTAGCCAGTGCAAGCCCGGCATCTTTGAGAGGAGGGAAGATGTGATGTGAGCTCCAGATTTTGGTTTGGGTGCAGGGAGGCTAGCCCATGTGGAGAGTAGCTGAGGAGGCAGAGGTTGGGGGTTGAGGGTGCTAAGCAGGATGGATGTGTGGGGCTTGCTGTTGTGTGGGAGGAAGCTGCACAGAGAAAGGGCAGGCAGTGATGTGCCTGCTGGCTGCTGTGGGGGATCAACAGCTGGATTGCAAAGTCTGAGGAAAGGCTCTGCAAGGAGACTCTACAGGGGACAGCACCTGAAAGAAAATCTAACCACCTAGATTTGCATACCCAAGAGAAATACATTGTCTGATTAGAATAACAGTGAAATAAAGACATCTTCAGAAGAATAAAAACAGGCAGACCTCATTCCGGCACATCAGGGAAATGCAACTTAAATCCATGATGAGAGACAATTATAAACTCCCCTCAATGGCTCAAATTAAAAGAACGGAGAACAGCAAACACTGGGGGGATGCCGGGCAAGTGAAACACTTGTGTGTTGTTGGTGGGAACATACGTGGTACAAGCACAATTCAAAACTCCTAGGTAGAGTCTTATAAAATTAAATATGTATCTTTCCTGTCATCTAGCAGTTCTACTACTAGGCATTTGCCAAAGAGAAAATTGCTGCAAAAAGACTTCAGCTTTATTCATTACATACCAAACCAGGGAACAATCCAAGCGTCCATCAGCAGGGATTTCCTAATAAGACGTATCGCAGTATAAATTGTGTTGCATCCACACAGTGGAATACTACAAGGGAATAAAAATAATGAACTATAGTATTAGTTTATGCAGCACCATGGATGAATCTCAACACATACGGGGTGAAAGAAGTCAGGCAGAGAAAAGTACATTTTGATTCCATGTATGCACATTTCTAGAGCAGGCAGACATACTCTAGGATAACAGAAATCAGATTAGTGGTTTCTCTGGGCAGGGTTGATGGGGGGAAGGCAGGGAATTTTCAGGGGGTGATGAAAACCTTTATATTTTGATTAACATGTTGATCACACAAGGTGTTTACATTTATCAAAACTCTTAGAACTATGTACTTCAGATCTGTTCATTTCACTATGTGTAAATTTTTACCTTAATTCAAAGAACTTTTGAAATCAACTACATGCAATGTATGGACTTTATTTGGACCTGACTTACAAAAAATCAACTGTTAACAACACTTTTATGAAGGACTTGAAGACATTTGGACACTGACTGAAATCTGATGATATTCAGGTAACATTTTTGGTGCGGTCAGAGTATTACTAGTGGGACAATGGTATGGTTATATTGTTGTATCTGTTACTGGTACACACTGGAGTATTTTATCAAGGAAGGGATATGATATCTGGGATTTGCTTCAAAACAACTCATCAGGGTGGGAAATGGTGCCAGTTGCAGTGTGTGTGTAGGGGGAGCAGTCTAGGTAACGCCACCTAGCCGTGAGCAAGGATTGCTGAAGCTGGGTGATGGGACATGGCATTCGTTTTGTTACTCTTTCTGCTTCTGCATATGTTTAAACCTTTCCACGAGAAAAGGGTTTTTAAATAAAAAGTGTTTCACTCATTAGGAGCGTTAGGAAGTAAGTCATGGCGGGAAGGGGGTTCTCTGGGCGCAGTGTGCAAGGTAAAGATGCCACGTGGTGATGTCTGAAGTTTGGAGGGACGAGTGGAGACCCACCTCCTTCCTCACTAGGCGATCTGAGTCCTGACCCCTGATAAGTCCTCCCAGCTTAAATTCAGGCCCTGGACAACGGCCCAGCGCGCATGCCTGCCCGTCCGGAGGACCGGTCCTGCTGCGCCCCCACGCGGCTCCCTCCCCGGCCAGGCCCACCCAGCGTCAAGCGACTCGCTACCTGCATTAGAAAAGGAGTTTCTTTCAAAAATTTAATGTACATTAGTGGTCAACATTTCAAATAAAATCAGCTTTCTGGACCTCCTAGACAGAGTGAAGGATCAGGCCACATTCACCGGGCCCAGACTTCAACACCTGTTGGAGCCGAGCAGACAGTGGTGGAGGCGGAAGAGCCGTGTCCCCTCCGAGTCCCTTCCGCCTGTCGGGTGCCCGAGCGGAGCCGACTGGGCCCGGAGCTCAGTGGCTGGGAGCGTAGCGCCATCTGGCGACCGCGCCGGGCCACCGCGCCTTTCGAGTGGGAACCTGCGTGCGCCCTGCTGGCCCTGGGACTGGGGTCCGCGACCTCGGCAGTGCCAGCGAAGGCAGTGTTTAAGCCACAATGAAGAAGACAGTCCCAAGATTCTATTTAGCTTTTGTGTCTCAAGTCGTCGCACTTTTCAGGGATGTGCTGCCCAGAGAGGATGGAGACCCGGCAGCCTGCGCGAGGAGTGGGAGGGGGCGGATTCCGGGACCCCAAATACTCCCCAAAGCAAAACCCACACGGATGGGAACGGAAACCGGCATCTGCCAAAAAGCTCTGAAAGGAAGTAAATGCAGAAATGGAATATCTTATTCCAAATATTATGGGACAAATGCCCTTTAATTGTCTTTTGAAACTATTTATGATTAACATACAGTTAACAATATTATTTGCTAACTGTAACCTACCATTATAAATTTATTAATTTGGGAACGAGACATCTGTCCAATTAGCTATGTGCTGTCTATTTTGTGTCAGGCAATGTGTTAGAGGACTACGACGGTTGGAGTGGTCCACGGACACAGCCTGCGGGGGGCGGGGGGAGAACTGGAGAGACTCCGGCGGTGCCGCTGCACAGATGCCGGAGAGTTGTGGGATGACACGCCATCTAGAGGACGGCCTCAGTACTCCCACTTAGCAGTAACCACTGTGGAGGCAGAACACAGGGCTGGGAAAGGAATGGCCCCCTTTTGGTTATTCTAGTTCTGGGCTGCGGAAACTTTGGAGAAAGACGGTACTGGCAGAGACCGTGGAGATACTGAAATCTATTTCAAGAGCTTGGCGTGTGGTGAGTTAGCACAACTGCAACTTTACCGAGGACCTGTCTCATCTCAGGTGCCCTGCACTCTCTCCAGCCACCCCAGCCCGTGGCACTGCAGCTGTTCCCATCAAGGCCAGACCAGGTGAGGCCAGCGAGGCACCTGGGTGTCCAGAATCATTCTCTCCACTTGTGCAAACTTGAGAGTGGGCGCCTCCTTAAATTTTGGCCCTGGTCCCTCTGTTACAAAGAAGGAGACAGTGCACAGAGAGGTTAAAAGTGCTTCTGTGATCAGCAGACTGGATGTTTCAGAGCTGGGATGTGAACCCTGTGATTTTGTCTGACTCTGGAGTCCCCATTCTTAACACCTACGGTATTTGGTTTTTTCCCTTGTCGCTAGGAATCCCTGGATCCCAAAGTGCTTATTTTTATTTTAGGCTCCCTTGCCTTTTTTTTTTTCCCCAGCTGTTTCAACTATGGGTAGATTTCCTGATTACAAAGCAGTGGAGGCAGGAGCTCGGGGGTCAGTCTGCATGGTACATGGGGCGCCTCCCTCCGTGGCCTGAGCTGTGTCTCTGCTGAGGAATGGTGGGTTGGGACGCAGGGGCCGTGGCCCAAAGGCCACCGCATAGCACTGCCCCCTACTGTCAGGACCCAGGCACAGCACTCCTTATGGTTTGCGTTTCATCTCAAAAACCTCGCCCAGTCTCCTGGGAGAAAGAGGTACCAGCCACCCTGTTACTGATGGGAATTTGAGCCTCAGAGTGGGGAGTGACTTGGTCCTGGTCACACTAGTTCTCATCAGAGCAGGGGACCTGCTGGCATGTCTGTGATTCTATTGCCCAGATACCTTCTCTGCAGGTACTCTGTGTCTGAAGGAACTCTGTTTCCAAGTGAGGAAGATTGCCACTCATGCCTCGTTGGCTTCTGCCGGTTGGGATAATGCCACTAAGATTTCTTCCAGGGTGTTGATGAAGTGGTTGGTGATGGCATGGGAAGACATGAAGTAAATGCTAGGAGGAGCGTGCTGGTGCGTGTACGGCTGCGGGGACCCCAGAGTCTCCAGCTGGAGGAGATTGCTGAGGTTGCTCCCTGGGTGAGGTCCACCTGCCTTGGGCCAGACTGGGGCAAATGGCTGTGGTGGGGAAGCCAGCTGTGTCCTCTGTGTGTCCTGGGCTCCAGAGCCCAGACAGCCTACCTGGTGTTTACAACAACCTCATTGTGAAAACTTTAAAAATACCATTTTTGAGACATTTTTGTAATGAGGTACTTATCTGGGAATAACAAACAAGTCATTCCATGTTCTAAATAGTCACACCATCTGACTGGACATTTCCAAGGACTTGTTAATCATCAGTAACTGCTGAACTGCTGTATAGTTAGAAGTGCAAAGAATCGGGTTACTTCTAAGTTGTTACAGAGGTGATAAGCATTCTTATTTTTCTTATTGCACATTAATATTCATAACATCACCTTTGTGCCTAGAAATTCATCTTCATGAATCAGCACTAGCTTTGAAGACAGAGCAGTTGGGCTTTGGAGAGACTTGGAACCAGGCTGATGTGCTCTTCCCACCTTTTATCTGAGCTACTAAAGAGCACTACTGATATGGATGTTGGGCGTTAACTTTGAGTATTACATGAGATAAAGTGGCTTACACGGGCTGAATTTTGTCCCCAGCCAGAATTCCTATGTTGGAGTCCTAATCCCCAGTACTTTGAATGTGACTGTACTGGGGGCAGGTCTTTGCAGAGGTAATTAAGGTAAAATGAAGGCATTTGAGCAGGCACTAATCTGATGTAAGCAGAGATTAGGACACAGACAGATACAGAGGGCAGGCCCTGTGAAGACACAGGGAGAAACTGGCTATCTACAAGCCCAGGCAAGAGGCCTCTGCAGAAACCTGCCCTGCTGACACCTTGATCGTGGACTTCCAGCCTCCAAAACTGTGAGGAAATAAATTTCTATTCCTTAAGTCATCCGGGCTGTGCTGTTTTGTTCTGCAGCCCCACCAAACTCATGCAATGGCCAGCTAAGTCCCAGTGCATACTGAACCCTCAGGCAGGGTAACTTATATTTTTTTCTCTTCTTGCTCTCTTTTAGGAGATGCTATACTCTTATTATCGACAATTCATGGCTTTCTTAAGGTCAGGGGTGGTGTCACCCTGGTCCTGCCATCAGCTGTGTGACGTGCCCTGAAAGCGTGTGGTGTGAACAGTCCAGATGCTGTGTCTCCGCATGTGCTCCATGGCAGAGACCCCAGAGATGCTCCACTGGGAAAGGGGCCCTGGGTCAGATGGCTTTGGGGAGCCTGTGTGGCATATTCGCTGCCTGGAGATTTATCCCACTCACTGCCCACAAGCGTGTGATTCACTCAGAAACTCTGCAGTAAAAAACCATGTTGTTGAACTTAATGTTTCCCAAGCTCAGTGGGCCTGGGTGTGTTTCATAAAGCTCTTCCTGTATGTTGGAAATGATGTTTTTCAGATCAGTCAGGCCAAACTAACCCCCCAAACCAACTGTTCGCCACTTTCATCTGAGCAGGAATGCATCTGCAAAGCCACAGACAATGCAGTTGTCTAGGGTGGGGTTTTAAACGGCTATTTTTAATTATACACATATTAGTGAGAACAGGATATAGTAAGCATGTTCTAGACATTCTTCAAGGGCTTTAACACGGTTTTAAACTTTATCTCATTTAGTTCTCATAATAGGCCGTAATTCCTTTTTCCTTCTCACTCTGCATCTAAAGCTTGGTATTCAAATGTAGGCTAATTGAGACTTGCATGTGCATTTAATCTTGTAGGTGGCTGTTTTCATTCATTTTATCCATTACCTTTAAGATCTCTCTAGTCAATATTATTCACAAAAGAGAAGTGAAAGTAGCATATTTATAATAGCGGTGTCCAAGAAACTCTCCAAACATCTGTCAGCGGTATACAGTGAGCGCCACACAGTGGTGGGAATGAGCAAACTGCGACTATGTGTGACAGATGGGCGGGTCTCAGACCGGCTACTGAGAAAAGCAGCCAGACCCAAAAGAACACACACAGCGAGACTCCTGGTGTGTGTTTGCCTTGGGTGCAGGTTTGCTGGGAAGGGAATAGGTGGCTGGCAAAGTTCGGGTCTTGGTTTGGGGTGCTGGGCCCAGTTTGCAGAAATTCACTGAGCCGAGTTTTTGTGATCTTTGCATCTTCCTGTAAGTTATAGTCCAATAAAACACGGCAAATCGGAAAAGAAAACAGGCAAATGAAGACGTGTAGCTCCAATTTTATTTCCTGGGAGGAAATAAGGGTTTTTTTTTTTTTTTTTGTAAGCTTTTAGATAATTATTTCAGATTCAGTAGTAACTTCTGAACTTCCAGAAAAAGAAAAGTCCTTAATGGAAATTTCCAAGGAAATTTTCCTACCCCCTGCAGGAGAGAAGTGGGCTCACTCTCCTCTCCTCTCTTCCCAGGTGACTTGTCCTGCCTCGACCTCCTCACGCCATCTCCACATGCAATGGGCCTCTGCCTGGGGGAGCTCGGGGGGTGTTGCCTCTGCCGAAGGGGGTGGCCACAGAACCCTTGGCTATGCTTTAGGGGGAAGAAGAGGCTCAAGGCCAGGGGATTGGGAGAAGTCCTCTTTTGGGTCCTCGGCCCAGAAAGGCAGCTGAAGTGCCTCTACTCCAGGGGAATCCCTTAGGCCCAAAGATGTTTCAACTGGAAGACTTCCCGGCTCATGGGAAATGAGCTTGGCCATTTTGTTAGTGAATCAGGTTTACTTTCTCTCAGTCTGGGGGCATCCACACTCCTGTGATCTCCTGTCTCCCAGTGAAGCTCTGTCCAAGGAGAGACGTAGCCTTGGCTGTTGGGGATGGCCTTGAGTTGATGTAAGGGGGTGGGGCACGTGTCTGGGAGACGGGGTCTATATGTGCCCAAGCTCCTTCACACTTGTCCCCATAGTCTCCATCCTTGCTCCAGAACCTACCTGAGCAGAGTAGACTCCTCAGCCCCAGCTCTATCTGGAAGACATTTGGGGGAAAAAATAAAAGTGAATGGCATTTATTGAGTGCCAACTGAATGTCAGAAATCTGCAAAATTTCATGGATTATCCTATTTTAGCTTCTGGAAACTCTGGGGAGGATGGTTGTTTTGTAGAAGATTACAGTGATGATGATGAAGACATTCCCCCACTCAGCCAAAATTCAATGGAGCAACTATTCAGCTTTTTTCTTCTAAAATGAAAGCTGTCTGATTTAAAGAACCAAATGGACTTGTTTTAAAAGGTTTGTTATAAAGTGCACACACGTCCTATTCAGAGCCCTCCTTACCAACCCCTTACTCCTTCCCCAGAGGTGACCACTTGTGATTCTTTCAGCTAATGCCAGTAGATCGTGACTTCCGTACTGGGGCTTCTGCCTCCTCTGTCTCATGGTTGAGCCTCACCTTTCCTCTGGGAAGATGGCGGAGCAGCTGCTGTCTTCCCTGGAACTGCCTCCCCCCAAACACACACTAGTGCCCATTATTATAACTGCACGGATGCTGTTCAACCTCGTAGGAAACTATGGCTATTGCAGTTTTTCTTTTATATTGTGGAGTCAATTTGCTTTAATTTTCCCCCCATTTGTTTAGTTTTGTGATTTCAGCACCCAGCCATGTGTCTTAACCCGCAGGATATCTTGAGCAAACCCTGCCTGGAGTCTGCTGCACCCGCCTCCAGAGCCAGGCGCCCCACGGTGTCCCGGCTGCTCCCTCCCCATCCCCTGGGATTTTCTTCTCCTCCTCCCTGGGCTCCACCCTGCATTGCCTGTATTCCCAAAATGCTTTCTTCTTTCTTGGTTTACTCTCAAGCACATCCAGCGGCCGTTCTTAGGAAAAACTGCACAAGAAGTTATTTTTGAAGAACACAGGACACGTGAGCCAGAGATGTCACTATGCCCCCTTAGCCTGAGATGACACGTGAGTTGGAGATGTCACTATGCCCCCTTAGCCTGAGATGACACGTGAGTTGGAGATGTCACTATGCCCCCTTAGCCTGAGATGACACGTGAGCTGGAGATGTCACTACGTGAGCCGGAGATGTCACTATGCCCCCTTAGCCTGAGATGACACGTGAGCCGGAGATGTCACTACGTGAGCCGGAGATGTCACTATGCCCCCTTAGCTGTGCATTGTTCCCAGGCAGGAAAGAATTTCCCTTCAGAAGCCTAGAGGCTTCGGTCCAATGGCTTTTGCTCCTGGTTTTGTCATCAAGAGGCCTGAAGCCATTTGGATTCCTGACCCTATATGTGACCTATTTTTACTTTTTCCTGTCTGGAAGTTAGAAGGATCTTCTGCTTGTCTTCAGGGCTCCAAGTGTTCACTCAACATGAGCCTATTTTCATCAGCTGCACAGAGGCTACTTGTGAGGCCCTTTCTGTGCAATTGCACAATCTGGGACATTTTCTACAAAAATTTTATCTGCTGAATTCCTGCCTTTGGCCTTCACAGTTCTTTCTTTCTGGAAACTCATGTTATTTGGATGTTGGACCTCCTGGACTGATGTTTAATTTTCTTACCCTTTCTCTCCTATTATCAATATCCTTCGGGTTTTGCTCAACTTGAGACACTCTTGATTTGTTTTGTTACAATCATTTTTGTTGATTTTTTTTTTTTACCTTTGTTACAATAATTTTAAGTTCCAGCAACTCTCCTTTGCTCTTTAAATATATATATATTTTTATGGTACCATGTCCTTGTTGTATAGTTTTCACATTTCTTACCTCTCTGAAAATATTAATGATAATTTTTGTGTCCTTGTTTCTTTCAAGTTGCCTGTTTTGGTCCCTCCCTTCTTGTTACTTGCTTTCCTCAGCTGTCTGGTTCTTCCGTCTGTTCACCTTTAAATATGGACAAAATGCCGATGGGCCTTTCTGAGCACATCTTTGGTGAGGTGTCTAGTCAGGCCTTTTCCCATTTTTAAGTCAGCTTGTTCGTTCTCATCCTGTCAAGTTTCAAGAGATTTTTGTACATTTTAGATAGCAGTCTTTTATCAGATATGTGCTTTGAAAACATTTTCTCCCTGTCCGTGGCGATCTTTTCACTCACTTGACAGCGTCTTTTGCAGAGCAGAAGCTCTCCGGTTTTAATGAAGCCCAGCTTAGCCAGTGTTGCTTCCCCGTATCTTATTCTCACACCCTGCCTTTTGTCTGACTGTCATTCTCTCTTCCTTCCCTCCTTCCTCTCCTTTCCCTCCCTCCTTCCCTTTCCTCCTTCCTTTCTTCTCTCTCCTGTTTTTTAGCCTGAATCTATGTATCTTTCATAACCTTACCTTTTCATGGTGCTCTTGCCCCCACCAGATGCTGTTTCTAGCACCTGCTCTTAGATTTATGCCATTTTTAAGCCTTGGGTGTTAGCATCTTCATGAAAAGCCGACGCTCTTTCCACTTACATTATCTCTGATGTTTGCAATTCACACTCTTCGTCTACTTATGACTCTTTCCCTCTGGCCAGACTAGAATACTCATCTCTCAGAAGCTTCCCAATCTGTGCTCAGCTTCTTTTCCCACCACGAGACAGGTGCATTGACCTTGGACCTTTGGTGATTTCACTGCAAAGCCTGACTCCGTGGGCTTCACTCTTGGGACTTGGGTCATGAACTGTCCTGCCCCAGTAGTTCTGTCCCTCTGGGTGCAGAAGGCAGAGACAGACAGAGCATCAGGGGTGAGGGATGGTGGTGGAGGAGATGGGGAGTGGGAGGCCAGCTGTGCACACCCAGCTCTTGGAGGCAGGAGGAGAGAGAGGTACTTTGGTCAGTGCCAAGGGGGCAGGAGGGAGACATCTGGAAGGCAGGGCATGGGGCCAGGTGGAACTTCGCATAAATGAGTTAGGAGGCCTCATTCAGTAAGTAAGGTCAGAAATACAGCATTCAGCTTATTAGAGATGTAGAAAGGAACATTCCAGTGAATTTGAACTCAAACTGGAGAAGAGGCTCCACAAGAGCCCCCCCACAAGAACAGGGGGGCCACAGTGAGCATGGTCTTAATGAGAAGTGTGAGGCAGATTTTTGTGGCTGGTTTTTCTGTTTTTTTTTTTTTCCTTGAGACAGAGTCTCACTTTGTCACACTCAGTAGAGTGCTGTGGCATCACAGCTCACAGCAACCTCCAACTCTTGGGCTCAAGTGATTCTTTTGCCTGAGCCTCCCAAGTAGCTGGGACTATAGGCACCTGCTACAATGCCTGGCTATTTTTAGAGACAGGGGTCTTGCTCTGGCTCAGGCTGGTCTTGAACCTGTGAGCTCAGGGCAATCTACCCGCCTCGGCCTCCCAGAGTGCTAGGATTATAGGCATGAGCCACCATGCCTGGTCCACTGTGGCTATCCAGAGAAGTAGGGATCACTGGAAGCAGGAAAAGCCCTTCTGCTGTGTGCTCACCCTTGGCATTAAGGCCCTGTGAGCTACAACCATCCGTCTGTGGACTTCAGTGGATGCAGAACAGCCGGGACTTTGGCCCCCCGGCCCTGTGATGGTGGGGCCTGGAGTGCCAGGGGGCTCCAGGCGGCACTTTCTTTGGGCACCCTGCTGCTTCTCACCAACTCCAGTGTCATCCGTGTGTGCTGTGACATGACATGGTGCAGAAGCAGCACGGTTGACGTTTGAACGTGTGTGCTGAACACATTTTGGAAGGACATAGGGAAGTTTTTAAAAGGCAAATAAACTATTTCCAATGGGAATTTGATGGGTAAGCCTAGCATATTGGAGCTAAAATCTTAGCAGCAGCAGGAATGCAGCCCTGTGACAGTGTGTGCTGCTGATTGATGACTTAGGGTTTCCCATGTGACACGAGGCCCCCAAGTTCCAGTCCTGCTCCTGTGACAGACACCACCAGTAGACAACAGGCCCTTCGCCGCTGAGAACAGCTGGTCTGGACTTACCTCTTCAAGCAGAGCCCCTGACAGCCAGTGTGGTCCTCACTGCCCATCTCCTTGTGCCTCCTCAGCTTGAGAATCACCCAGGGGGCTCCTGTCCTTCAGCTGGGTCCCTGAAGGTGCTGACTCAGCAGGCCTGGGGTTGAGGGTGGGCACAAGAAGCCCTGGCCTCAGGGAGGGCAGAAACATAACCCACAGGTGGCATCTCTACCCACCTAGCATATTTTAAAATACTTTAGAAATTAACATTTTTACATTTAATACTTAAAAATAAAGGCAGAGAAAAATAAACCAGATTTCTAACTGTGGAGATACGGAACAACCAGTAGTGAACGGGCAGCACTCCATTCTAGACGGATGGAATTTTACCTGCTCATGGGCTGGGGGAACTGGACAGCTGACATTTGGGGGTTCTCTACACTCTGGGTCTTTATAACCCAGGAAGGAAAAGGCCTTTATCTTCTTGGTCCCTTCCTATTCTGGCTGGAGCAGCTTGGCAAGTGCATCAACCCTTGTCTGGTCCCTTGTCTATACCAAGGATCATGGTGGTGCCTCCTTCACTGGCTGGAGAGAGGAGTAAGTGAAGCCCTCGGCATAGAGGTGCCCCCTGGTGGGAGCCCAGAGAACAGCAGCATTACTACCCACACAGGTGAATGCTGTCATAGTGGATCAGTTGTCCCTCTGCAGGTTAAATTCTCCCATTTGTGGAATAAATTACTCGGCTAACCTTTAACCTAATGCCCATGCGTATGAAGTCCACAGACATGGGTTTCAGTCCTCCAGAAATTCAACTTTTAGTTTGAGAGACATAATTAAACCAGACAAAAAGGAGCCCTGCAGGCTTTATGTAATCAGGGGTAGGTTTGAGTTCTCTGTGTCTCAGAAAGGTCCCTGGGAGGGGTGGGTTTGGAGGGGAGAGGCCCCTGCAGGGTGGGGAGTAGGAACTGTGCAGGGGACTGGGGGACGGGTGGGCCAGACACTGGGGAGCTGGGTCTGGGGTGTGCACCAGCAGTGGTGTGCTAGGGCTGCCAGACCAAAGTGCCACAGATGGAGTGGCAGGCATCGCAGACTTCCTTCTCTCACTGCTCTGGAGGTCAGGCGTCCGAGGTGGAGGCATCAGCTGGGGGCATTTCTTTTGAGTCGGCTCCTTGGTCTGCAGGTGAGCCTCTTCCCTGGGCCTTCCCTCTGAGTGTGCAGGACCCTGTCATCTCCAGAGAGCTGGGGTCCCAGATGAGCCTCTTCCCTGGGCCTTCCTTCTGCCTGTGCAGGACCCTGTCCTCTCCAGAGAGCTGGGGTCCCAGGTGAGCCTCTTCCCTGGGCCTTCCCTCTGCGTGTGCAGGTCCCTGTCCTCTCCAGAGAGCTGGG
>NW_003852470.1:4764530-4776957 GCF_000181295.1 Otolemur garnettii | reverse complement strand
CCTCTTCCCTGGGCCTTCCCTCTGCGTGTGCAGGTCCCTGTCCTCTCCAGAGAGCTGGGGTCCCAGGTGAGCCTCTTCCCTGGGCCTTCCCTCTGTGTGTGCAGGTCCCTGTCCTCTCCAGAGAGCTGGAGTGTGCAGGTGAGACACTCTGGCTCTCTAAGCATCCCTTTAACTCACATTCTGCCCTCTCCCTTGGGTGTTGGTCTTGCTGTCTGATCGCCTTCTTTACTGTTCTTTGAAACTATAGGAGCACAGATAACGGGAACACTGTGGGCCCTTCTGGCTTGCTCCATAGCTCAGTGTGGGGCCCATCCCAGGGTCCATTTTGGCCTTGACTCGAAAATTTAATGCATCGGAAGCAGATACCACCAGTCACCCCAAGCTGAGTGAAAGGTTTGCAGGATTATCATTCATTATGGAAATGACCTTCCATTTGAGCCAGCCTGCCTCCCTCCTGTTCATAAAAGTTTGCAGTGCTCTGGCTCGGTGGCCTGCTCCCACTTGCTCCTAATTGCTCCGGTAATGGTGTAATAAGAAAGCAAGTGATGATGGAGGAGGCTATTATGTGCCCAGTTGCCTGTCTGCGTGCTGTGGAGGGCAGGGGGCCAGGAGGGAGCAGGACTCTCTTCTCCAGAGTAGAAACACTGCTGTTTTGCAGCAGGAAACCTCATATGACCTGAAGGCAGTGTTAATTTCAGGCAAGGAGTTATCAGGTAAGATGCTGCTGAAGTTGAAACACTGTTGTGGAGTTACCTCTTTATCATTATGACACTAGCACCGAGGCGATTTCCCTTGTAAACACTAAGAGTGATTTTATAAATTGCTCTTGGACAACTGATGGAACTGAGGGTTACTTGCATATTTCTACAGCAGCTAAATCAGAGCTCAGCAACCCATCAGTATTAAAAACAAAACTTATTAGTTTCAACACCAAACAGTAAATCAATGTGAATACTCTGCTGGCTTCATAAGAAGGTCTCTACATCCTGGGTCCTGGAAAGCACAATTGACCTGACAGAGCCAGGCAGATGTGGGTGGGGAGCCCGCTGGGGCCCATGGGTTTTGACAGGCCACCTCCTGCTGTGGTTTGCAACTTGTTGCATCTGCAGGTTTTCAAAGGTGGAGTTGCATTGACTGGGCTTCTCTGGCTTGATCATGCTTATGAAGACTATTCCCCATCTGGGGATATTCTGCAAATTTACATATAGTAAAGCAGAAAACTGGAGCGGGGCTTGAACAAGTTAAGTTAAACCCATTCCCACATGTCCCACTTTCTCTTTAATTGTCCTGCACACCCTATTCCTAATTTTCACTTTCCCTTTCTTGGTTCATATTTTTCTTTACCCTTCTGCAGTCATTATTATTATTATTTTTGAGATAGTGTCTCACTTTGTGGCCCCAGGTGGAGTGCAGTGGTGCCATCATTATTACTCACTGTAGCCTCAGACTCTAGGGCTCAAGTGATCCTTCTGCCTTGGACCCCTGAGTACCTGGGACTATAGGAACTTGCCATCATGCCCAGCTAAGTTTTATATTTTTAGTAGAGACGGGATGTCACTCTTGTTCGGGCTGGTCTAGACTCATCTTAACCCTAACCCTCACTCTTATCTCCTGGCCTCAAGTAATCCTTCCACTTGGGCCTCCCAGAGTGCTAGGATTACAGGTGTGACCCACCATGCCTGGCCTACAGTCACTGATTTTTACTGATATGTCCCTGTCTTAGGATTTGCACAGGTACATCTATGGCCCTGCTAGCTCTGAGCAGTGGCAGGAGCACCGATGGCCCACCAAGTGTGGGCTTGCTAAAGGAATGAGGAAGAACAGTGGCCCCTGTGTTCCAGCTGACCACTGGGTGCTGGCGCTGTGCATTCTAGAATTATTCCAAAAGGGTAGTGTGAGAGGAGAGGGCATTGGGCCCATTTGGCATCGGGCAATTATTGTCTTCTCTGGACTTCAGTCTCCCATCTTCAAACCTTGATGTGGTTTTCAAACCTTTTTCTTTATCCATAAAGTCTCACTTTGTGGATGAATAAAATGAATAAAAGCTGAGATGTGTTTCGGGTGGCGTGGGGTGAGTGTGAGAGATGAGTGAGGGGCCCTTGCCAGCTCTGCCTTTCCTTATAGACCCACTTCATCACTGAGTCCCTGGGGATCCCAGGAGCACCAGCAAAAGCCAGTAAGTAATCTAGGTAGTTCCCAAGATCCTTTGCAGTCTTGCACCCATTGGACCTCTATAAGCTTAAGGCGTCAACGTTAACCTCAGGGCAATTGCTGCCTCAGATTCCCTTGTGTCCATTGGAGCTGCCAGCCACCACCCAGTGCCATCCCTTCCAGACCCAGTAAGTTCGCCTTTACAGAGGGCTCCGTATGGGAGGGGCTCGCCCCCAGCCCGCGGACTTGCGGCCAAGCCTTGCCCTGTCCCCATTCCTGGTGCCTCAGCGTCTGGCCTTCTTTCTCTCTGCACTGGCCCCTGCCAGCTCTCCCTCGCAGCTGTGGTTGGGGCAGCCCCAGTGGCCTCGGTACAGCGCCTTGCCTCTCTCCCTTCTGTCTTTACAGCCATGCGTCTTCCTTTCATTTCCCGAGTCATGAACACATTAGCCACCAGATGAAGCCTTTTAGAACCGAGAAAGGCTTCCTTCCCTGTGTCACTCTCCTTTCAGAAACTCTCAGCACACACAGCCTGCTGGTTACCGTGGACCCCGATTCCGCCCCTGCAGGCAGGCTGGCCTGCTGGACACCTCCAGGCACTTAGGAACAGAAAATAATGAATATGGGCAAGAAAAGAGAGAAGAAAGGAAGGTGCAAGTGTAAACAGCAGGCAGGGAGAGACACAGCGGGCGGCTCCTCTCACCCCACTGGCGCTGGGTCACTGAGTCGTGGCAGCTCTCCAGAGGTCCACCCTCACTGCCCACAGCCAGAGGACAGACACCATGACACTCTCACCCCTTCCACTCTGGGCAGAGCTCTCAAAATTCAAGATTTCATTGCGGGGGTGGAGAGAGGGAATAGAAAGAGAGAGCTCAGAATAATGGGAGAGTGGTGGCATCTAAATGGGTTGGTGGAGATTTAATCCTAATTCATTACAGTCTCAAAATGTATCTCAGGTTTTTGGGGTGTGTTCTATATAAACTAGAACGTGGATAGAGATGTGGAAAAATGCCCTGCTCAGCCAGCAGACTGAACTATCCCACGCATGGTGTATAGCACTTTACCAGTGTAACTCAGGTACGGCGCCGGGCTGGGACTGCTGAGAATGCAGACGTGAACAGCACAGGAGCGGTCCCTGCCCTCCTCCTGTCAGCACCAGGCCACTGCCAGCCCCACAGGCAGCGCAGCACAAACCCCCCAGTGCTGTGGGGAGTTGAGTGAGATTTTGTGGGGAGTTGAATGAGGTTTTGCAGGGAGAGTGGGTTGTGAGAGAGGAAACCACCAGGGCCTCCTGGAAGCAAGCACAAGTCACGCAGCTGGTCACCTAAGGACAAGGCACTCAGGGCATGTTGGAGCCCAGCTCCCTGCTTTGGCAGCCATGCAGCCTGTTGGGCCTCAGTTTCTCCATGTTTAAAATGGGTATAATAGAGACTCTGCAGTGTTACTGGAGCCTTAGGGGACTGGATAATTTCTTCACAGACTGTCCGGTACAATAGTTACTTGAGCTCTAGTGTTCTAACTTTTGCCCAAATCTGGCCATTGATTTGCCACTTACGAAGTCCCCCAAAGAGGAGGGGACACAGGGGTCCACATTACCCTCCCCTCCTGGGCTAGTCCTGACCTAGAGGGGTCAGCTGGTTTGAGATGTCAGTGTCTTTTGCAGGGGATCCAGATCCACTGGTGCTCCTGTGTGATGCTGGGTGAAAGGGGATTTGATAGGGGGCAGGTTAGGAGGAGGTCCTGGTTCTGTGACATGCTGTGTAGCCTTTTATGAATTATTTAACTTGCTGAACCTTGATTTTTCTCATTTGTGAAAGGGCAAAGGCCACTTCTCAGGGAAGCTGGGAGAATTAAATGAACCGATGCCTGGCGGACATACAGGCAAATCTCCGGGACCAGCAAACAGGGCTTCCCTTCCACCTCCCCTTAAACCAAGGGTCCCCCTCAATGTGTCTGCCCAGAATCCTCCGGGGGTGCTCTTCGTAACCCCACAAGTTCCTGGGCTCTCAAACTCCAGGAGGGAAATGTTGGGGGAGGAGAGGTCAGTGGAGAAGAAGGGGCCTGAACTAGGAAGCGTCTTACTGTGTTGCTGGGCTGCGGGGATTCTCGGGTGGGGCTGGGGGTGGGAGCTGCGGGGATTCTCGGGGTGGGGGTGGGGCTGGGGGCTCTCTCACCTTGGTCACTGTCCTCAGTTCAAGGGTCCAGGAAAGGCTGCTTGCCAACATTTAAGGCAGCAGGAGGATTTTATGTGAACAGGAAACACCAATCTTAGATCATAATTTTCTAATAATGTATGAGAAAACATCTTTTGTACTGAAAAGGAGTGATTGCTTTGATTAATTTAAAGACTTGGCTGGATGTGGGAGCTCATACCTCTAATCTCTTTTTTTAGACAGAGTTTCACTTTGTTGCCCTGGGGTAGAGTGCTGTGGTGTCAGAGTTCATAGGAACCTCAAACTCTTGGGCTCAAGTGATTCACTTGCCTCAGCCTCCCAAATAGCTGGGACTACAGGTGCCCGCCACAATACCCAGCTATTTTTTAGAGATAGGGGTCTTGCTCTTACTCAGGCTGGTCTTGAACTGGTGAGCTCAAGCAATCCACCCACCTCAGCCTCTCAGAGTAATCTCTAGGATTACAGGTGTGAGCCCCTTGGCCTATCACACACCTCTAATCTTAGCACTTGGGGAGACTGAGGCAAGAGAATGACTTGAGGTCAGAAGTTCAAGACCAGCCTGGGTAACACAGTGAGACCCCATCTCCACAGAAAACTGAAAAAATTATCTGGTTGTTGTGGTGCATGCCTGTAGACCCAGGTTCTGGGAAGGCTGAGGCAGGAGGATCCCTTGAGCCAGGAGTCCAAGGCTGCTGTGAGCTGTGATCAAACCACTGGACTCCGCCCGGGCAACAGAGTAAGGAACTGTCTTTAAAAAAATAAAACAAAAAAGCTGTGAAGGAAGCAAATTAGGGAAGTATTCTTCAAAATGGACACAGAATTTCAAGTCTGGCACAGGAAGTCTACCTGAACTCCAGAGTATTTTGAGAAGCTGCCGTAATAAAACGAAGAATTGGAAAGACCATTCATAACAGCTCACAGAGAGCTCGGTAATTTAACAAGCGAGGCATATGGTGTTTTATTAAGATGAGAATGTGCAGTAGGATCTCATTTTGTGAAAACAAATATACAGAGGAAAAAATATGAGCTCCTGAGGCGGTAAGCTACCTGGAAGGATGCCTCCCTCTGCCTGTGTTCTTTTTGTTTTTTGAATTATTTGTTGTATTTACAGTGAATATTATTGGGGAATAAGAAATAAGCAAAATTAAAAGTTCCTACTTTTATGTAACTCTTCGTGGAAATATACATCCCACCTATGAAGCAGT
Organism: Otolemur garnettii; assembly: GCF_000181295.1. Classification (NCBI taxonomy): domain Eukaryota; kingdom Metazoa; phylum Chordata; class Mammalia; order Primates; family Galagidae; genus Otolemur; species Otolemur garnettii. Next base: position 4,771,430 of record NW_003852470.1, on the reverse strand, counting down.
CTTGCCAAAAAAAAAAGAATAAACCTGTGTTTGATGAATGATTTTCAACCAGTGTGCAGGAGAGGATCTTAGGTGTGCTGGGAAAATTTATAAAGACTATTAATTACATTCTTTTCTTATCTTTCTTTTTGAAACAGAGTCTCACTTTGTTGCCCTTGGTAGAGTGCTGTGCTGTCATAGCTCACAGCAACCTCAAACTCCTGGGCTTCTCTTGTCTCAGCCTCCCAAGTAGCTGGGACTACGGGTGCCCACCACAATTCCCAGATGTTTTTTGAGACAAGGTCTGACCCTGTGAGCTCAGGCAATCCACCCTCTTCCACCTCTCAAGTGCTGGGATTACAGGCATGAGCCACTGCGCCTGGCTCCATTAAATTATTTTCAAAAGTAGTTCGATGCACAGTAAGTATATTCTTTTTCTTTACTCTTTTTTTGATCAACATAATTTAATGTGCTGTGGAAGTTTATAGGGTCAAGTGAAATAAAAAAAGAAAGCTGAAAAAATGCTGTTCTGGATTCAACTAGGAACTCCCAGGAAACACAGAGGCTGAGGAGGACCTTGAAAGACCCCACAGGGCACGGTCAGCAAAGTCCAAACTGAGGGAACCTGTGCAGGTTCAGAGGACAGATGAGTTGCTTCTTTAATGGGCAAATGCATTGAAGACAGAGATAGAGATAGCAAGAGAGAGACGCAGAGAGGGAGAGAGGGAGAGAGGGGGAGAGAGATGGAACTTAGAAACCAAGAGACTTAAACTTTTCTGCCAATTACCACGTGAAACTTACTTGCATCTTGACTCAAACTGTAAAAATAGCATCCAGGATATTTGTGGGACAATTGGGATGTTGAACTTGACTGGCCATCAAATGATATTAAGGAATTCTGGTCATTTTTTAAAGGTATAGTAATTTTCCTATGTTTAAAGTATTTTAAAGACATTTTGGAAATATTTATTAAATATTTACAGTCAGAATGATATGCTCTTCATGATTTGCTCCCAGATAATGTGGGGCGAGGAGGAACTGGGACCAGCTTGAGATGCCGAATTCTGAAGTTGGGGGCCCAGGGGTGTCTAGGGTGGGGGTGTCCTTGTCCCTGCTACCTGCTCTTGGGCATGTTGACACTTTCCATGATGAAAAAGTTTGATGGAAGCTGCTTTGTTCTTCTGGAATGACTCAGGCCAGCTCCCCAGATCTGAGGTCTCTGCCTGCCTGTCCCTGGGGCACTGCTGCACCCCGCCCTTGGCGGCCTCTGCCTCCTTCCTACTTGCTCTTAATCATCTGCACAGTGCCGGGGGCTCATCCGCTGGAACTGGCCTCTCTGGCAGGGTGCTGGGGGGTCTTTCCATTTCAGAAAGATTTCTCTCTGGAGTACCTGAGGACCCTCACTTCCCCTGGCAGGAGGTCTCTTGCCTGTGGCCTGGCCACCGCAGCACTGCCATTCACAGGGGCCAGCAGGGCCGGGCACCTCCACCTCGGCAGTTCAGGTACTTTACCAGCAAAACCCAAATTATTAGACTTAATACAATTTTAAAACAATTATTGAGCTAACTGGATACAAATTAAACAAAATGAACCTATAAATATATGTGTTTTTCAAATTAGTAATTGGATTTTTTGATGATCTTTGGCGTGACATTGATAAGCTGCCTCTCATAACAGTCTAATTAGGCAATATGTAAACTTTGGCATTCGGTTCTGTCCTAGTGGCTTTTTCAAATGATGTTTGTAAAATTTGCAATTTCATATTACAGATTAAAAATTAAAAACTGCAGGAGGCTAACATTAAAATGAGAATTCATTTCAGGGAAAGCCCTGTAGACAAAATTCACCCTAATAGAATTGTGCATAAGGGGCTGCAAATCACGATGTATAGTTACACTGGGGAAGGCTTGTCAAAACCAGTATTGTTGGTCTGTAGTTCTATTCACAGTATTAAACCCATCAGCAAAGCCACTTTGGGGAAAATGTGAACATTATCAAAGAACAGTAAATTAGCAAGAAATTAAAGCATATACCCTTGCATTTCCAAAACAAAAGATCCCTTCATTAAAAACCTTTCATCAGTGGTTTAATATTCATAGCAGTAATTTGCATAACTAAATCAGTTTTCACTGATGAGAGACGACCAAAGTTTTTTCACTAATTTCTTTTTTGAATGAGCTCTCTAGTTTTTTGATTAAAATTTCACACCAGTAGTTGAACAGAATTGAATACACAGCTTAGCCATATTTGCAAGTATCATCTTTTAAAACACCAGATTAAATGTTACTTCTTGGGATGGAAGGTATTGTTCAAATAGCTTTGTTTACCTTAACTGCATATATTTTTCTCTGTTTGAAATTTAGGCCTCATGTAAAACAAACAAAAAAAAACTTTATTACAGGCAGAAGCAAGATGATGGCATTTGGGCTTGATTCTTGTTCTTTTTTGAACCTGTAGGTGGGCATTGTGTGAAGTGGCCACAGTGACCTACTAATTAAGGCAGAGTCATCCGCCGGCAAGGCCTGCATGCATTAGTAATTCTAATATCTTTCTGAAAGTACAATAGTCTTCCAAGATTAATAAAAGGTAGCCTCCCTGGTGAAGGGAAAAGGAGAAGGCTGTCTGTACCCTGGAGAGAGCCCCCAGGTACCTCGGCTCCCCCCATCCTGAATGTTTGCCTGGTGTCACTACATTTTCTGATAACGGCAACTGAAACAAAATGAGGATGTTTGTGGTGCTCGAGCCCTTTCCCTGAGACACACCCGTTACCCCAGCAATTTCATCCCCGTTAAAAACCACCGTGCAGCCTGCATTCCGAGCGCCGGGCACACAACGCTTTCCTTCTTGCTTTCAACCAGAGGGGCTCAAAAGCACATTTGTAGGGGGAAGGTGGTCACGTGACTTAAATGTGTTGTGGGTGATGTTCAGACTTTTGAAAACTGTTACTACTGAAAATACCAGTGGCTGGCCTGGGTGGAGAACATCCTTGTTCACCTGCGAAGCTGTCTCCTGGAAGGATGTGGCCTCCGCTGGGGGAGCTATACTCAGGCGACTTCTCCAGCCTGGGAAATCTTCACGATTGGCTGGCAATTCTTACATTTTTTGACTGGTTACATTTCTTGATATACTAACCAAAAAACTCAACCATGGTCATGAGGAGCATAGGAAAAAACTTTAAAAAAAGCATTTCTGGTGAATCTCCTCATAGACCTTTATCCATTCAGTGTATTTATGGGGAACCTATTGGACACCCAGCACATGCTTTTTAACTCAGGAGGGTCATGAAACAAATACTCTGTGCTATGGCTGCGTGCGCCAGGTCTGGTCTAGGGGTCACATGCACGCGTTACATGGCAAGTTTGACTCATCAGCAGTTGAGATTATGTTGATTATTATTATTATTATTTGCTAACCTGTCAGCCTTCTGTGGCCCAGACCTTACTAGCAGCTCAGTTTTAATACTTTGAAATTAGCGGAAAGAGATGATCCCATTTCATCAGAACTTGACTTAAGAAACAGCTTTTTCATATTAGTATTAAGTACATTGGATTTTTTATTGCTGCTGCCACACGAAGGAACCAGGTGGGTCATGGATTGAAGTACTAGCTTGCAAGAGGTGGGCTAACCAGAGGTGCGGGAGAGCCCCGAGCCCCCTCCACAACGGCTATTTAGTAAGGTTACACACAACAGCTGTGGAGAGTTAAAGTAATGACATACACATCAGGTGTGGAGAGTTAAAGTAATGACATAGGAGGGCTGCATGCATAAGGATTGCCACGTGCTCTCTCCTCACATGTTCCTTCCTCACAACCGCTATGAAGGAGCACCAAGTATCAATGTTTAATGCCTGCTTACTAAGAGTGACCCATCTTATCTCATTCTGGAACACCGAGTTATTTGGGAGATTGCCCCTAAGTCATGAAACACCTGTAGGCTTGCCAGGAGACTGTCCTGTTCTCAGCATTTCCCTTTAATGTGATGAGAATCAGTAACCCTTGCAAGCAGGGTGTCCATTCCTCTACATTTTTGTCCATTCTTGAGATCCTTTACTAAGACTGGGTGAAGGGCTCAACTGCAACTTGACCATTACCTTGGAAGTGAGAACAATGTAACCTAAAACTTGTACTCTTGTGTTCATTTGAAATAAAAACAACAAAAAGCAACAGCTTTCCCTGCCTTGGACAAGCCTGTCCTTCTAATTTCTCTTAAACAGGAATTTTGTCCATTTCTCTTAAACAGGAATTTTGTGTGCTGGGTGCTTGGCAGCACACATCGGACCCCTAACTCCTAGAAAGTAGGGTCAGAGAGTGGATATCTTCACTGCTCCTGGGGTCACGGGCAGAGAAGAAAGGAAAGGAAGTGCCTTTGGCAGATGTGTGGCTGGAATCGGATGGATGGAGAAAAGTGGAGGTGGGGCACTGTGGACGAGGGGCCTCCTGTGTGTGGTCTGTCCTCGGGGGAGAGGAGGCCGCACAGGGTGGCCCCGGGCCTCTCCATGTGGCGGGGTCTTGGTGGAGCTTCTTAGTTCAGAAAGCATCACCTTCAACCTGCCCTTGGTGGTGGTGTGGTGACAGTCTGGTCACAGGATACTGAGGAAGGAGCTTAGAAAACCTTGATGGATAAAGCGGACATGGGCTTGAAATGTGAACAAATGTAGGAGAATTGTCCCCAAAGCATGTGAGCATGTCTATAAAGTAGGAGTTTTTTTTTTTTTTTTTGCAGTTTTTGGCCGAGGCCAGGTTTGAACCTGCTACCTCCGGTATATGGGGTGGGCGCCCTACTCCTTTGAGCCACAGGCACCGCCCTACAAAGTAGGATTTTAAGTGTTTTAAGCATGGTTTCTCTGCCTTCCTTTCTGTATCCGTCCACCTCCCCCAGCCTGGCATTACCACGTGGGCGTGCATCTTCTACAGAAGCGTATATGTGGAGGAACACGTGGATCTCTTTTTTGAGATGTTCAGGTAATTAAATAGACATTTTTAAATAGAATGTGGAATAAAAAGGGCTTCAAAGGAAAGGAAAAGTGAGGCCGAGGGAGGAAAACATTTACGTGATGGCCAAGGGCAGATGAGAGTTTGGATAGTAAACCCCAAGTGGCCCTCGGAGGGGAGTCTGTGCTGGCTCTTGGCCCTGGTCGAGGCCCTGGTGTGGGTCTGCTCTGTCCTCTTAAAGACCAAATGCCTGCGTCTCCTTAGGAAAGTTGCATTTGCTGCTGGAATCAAAGTTGAGAGCAAAGTTGACCACCAAGCACAGCATCTCGTGCCAAACCCCCGGTTTTGCACCCTTGTCCAGAGCCATCTTAGACAAGGGTGTCATGGCACAGCTGGTGGCTTGAACTCACACCCGCCTGGATTTTCCCCAGCAAGCCTTAGATTGAAGCACTGCTGACGCCTGATGCTTCTAATCTCTGACACCCTGCCAGCTCAGGAAAGATTTCATAATTAAAAATGTAAAAATGTTAATTACCTGAAGATACTTCCTGATGGGTAGCACTGATCAGGAGGGAAATTGATGGTATTAAAACAGGGAAAATTATTAGATTAAGCAATATTCATGGGAAATGTATCTCATAAGAGCTCTGTGTGTGGTCACACATGTTTGGTGCTGCTTTTTGCACTATGTTTTGTGTGTACAGTGGAATGCACTGAGCCAAGCTGGTCTGACGAGTGAGTTGGTCTGGAAGAAGGGCACGTCCCCCTGGCCAGTGAAATATTTGGAGACACAGGAATGGTGCAGAGAGAAGCAGCAAGGGACTATATACTTTTGGTATTCTTGTGGCCACAGGGGAGGGCATCATGTGGGGCTGTTGTGAAGGCAATTTTCTTGAGTATCTGGGCTGGGATGGATGGAAAGTTGTTTCTTCAGCTGGCATGGACCAGGTGCCTCGAGAAGGGGCATAGTCCTCCCTGTTGTGTAATTTCTGTAAGGGTTGGAGAGTAAATAATGTAGGGGTTTGCAGGGCTGTACTTTCTGCTGCAACCACTTAGGTCTGTTGTATATAGTTCAAAAGCAGCCTTCGCAATTCACACACAAATGGGAATGGCTATGTTCCAACAAACTTCATTTATGAAGACTGAAGTTTGAATTTAACACACTTTTCATGTGTGATAAAATGATCTTCTTATTTTCCTCAACTACTTAAAAATGTAAAATCCTTTCCTAGCTCACAGGTCTGATTTGGCTTGCAGACCACAGCAGTTTGCCAGCCCCTGCTGTGTGGGAATGTCTTAGAACCTTCCCTGGAAGATATCCTACTTGATCAGTTTCATCTATTTTAAATCCTAGAACTTAAAGTTGCTGTGTGATTTGGACAAAATGACACCACTGATGAGATGGTAAGAATCGGGAGGTCTTCGTGGGTCACAAGTAGAATAAATAATTCAAGGTAATAATACGAGTTGAAATCAAGCTGAATAATAATTCAAGTCTTTTCTGAAATTCTGGTGTACTATCTGACTGGTGTCATGCGTTGTTTAGGTAAAACTTACCTGGGGCATTCACTCATTCCTTGATTCATGTGGCTGTTCATCAGACACTGTGTCAGGCACCTGAGATGCAGCTGTAACTTCTGCCCCTGTGGATTTTGTAGTCTAAGATTGACGTTTAAAAAATATAAACCGAAATGCCTGTGTCATCGCCAATTTAACTGCTACATTGTAGGGCCTCTTCCACATCCCTTGAACCTTTCTGGGGGTCCGACTTCAGCTTTCAGTACCTACTTCTCTGTGCCCCAGTATTTTCCTTTCCACCCCTCTCCCAACTGTGGGAAGCCATCCTGGCAGCAGCAGGCCACCCAGGCAGAACTGCAGCACCTGGGAGTGAACTGCCCCAACCTCCCCAACCTGGGAGTGAACTGCCCCAACCTCCCCCACCTGGGAGTGAACTGCCCCAGCCTCCCCCACCTGGGAGTGAACTGCCCCA
>NW_003852470.1:4739959-4763565 GCF_000181295.1 Otolemur garnettii | reverse complement strand
TCCCCCACCTGGGAGTGAACTGCCCCAGCCTCCCCCACCTGGGAGTGAACTGCCCCAGCCTCCCCCACCTGGGAGTGAACTGCCCCAGCCTCCCCTACCTGGGAGTGAACTGCCCCAGCCTCCTCCACCTGGGAATGAACACTCAAGCCACTTCCACCAAGGACTGTGGGAGCTGATGCATAAATACCCTACTTCCCCTGGCCCTTGAGCAGGAACGTGCTGAGGAGTGTCTCCCGTTAACCTCTCATCACCTACATTGAGCACCCGCCTGAAAACATAGACACTGGGGTGCTGTGACAGCTCATGATAAATCAGTTGGATCAGGGAAGTGATATTTACACTCAGAGCTGCAGATGAAGCGGGGTCTAGCCAGGCAAGGAGGCAGCCGAGTGCATGTGGGTGTGGGTCTGAGCACCAACCAGGTGGGAAGGAGCTCGGCTGTCTGGCCTACCTGCAACGTGCAGGCACCATGCCAGGGGAGGGAGCTAAGCTTCTGCTCTCAGGAAGCTAGAGGTCAATTGTGGTCTGAGTCTAAGAAGAATGATTTCTGGAATTTGTCTAGATTTTAAAATTAATTAGTATATTATTTTCTGATTTACTCATTTTGCCCACTGGTCTTTTGGCTCTCATCTCCCTCATGTCTCTTCCTCTGTGATGTTGGTGGAAACCAAGAAAAGAAAACCTGTCATCTGAACCAGGGACCTTCCCATTGGGCAAGAGATTCAGAACAGGTGGAAATACACACCAGTCAAGGTCATCGGGGCCCTGCACCCAGCAGCCTGCAGTGGCAGCACTTTGGGCACAGCCTCCCTTACTTTTTCCTTACAGAGGCACTAACAAAAGCAGCATTGCCTTTGGGTGTTTGACCCTCCACATCTCTTGCAGAAACGTGAACCCCCAGCGTCAGGGGTGGAGCTTGATGGGAGGTGCTTGGGTCATCCGGGCGGCCCCTCAGGAACAAATTAACGCCCTCTCTGGGCTGGTGGGTGAGCGAGTTCCTGCTCCTTACTTCCCCTGAGAGCTGGTTGGTGCAAAGAGCCTGGCTCCTTCTCTCCGTGTCTCTCCTGGCCTCTGTCTCCTGCCTCCTCTCTTGCCATGTGACCTCTGCTCAGGCTGACTCTTGCGCCCCTCCGTCATGAGCGCGGGCAGCCTGCAGCCTCCCCGGGAGCAGGTGCTGGTGTGACGCTCCGTGTGCGGCCTGCAGAACCGTGAGCCTGATAAACCGCTTTCTTGAACTATTATACGCACAGTTATATATATATGTGTGTATGTGTGCGTGTGTATGTGTTTAAAAAATAGAATCCAACAAGATGTTACACTTTTGGTATCTTTTTGACTGGTATATTGTGAAGTAAGTTCTACGTCAGTAATTAGATATCACATATTAATTTCGGTTAGGTGTGCTGTGTTCCATGACGTGGACATCCTGGATGTCTCTGTGAATGTAAGCAGGGCTGCATGCCCACCGGCTGAGGCTCAGCGGGTACAGGAGAAGCCCCCCAGCCGTGCCCTGCTGATCGCCTCGCGTTTTTTCTCCTGTACCAGCTGCGCGCGCCAGCACTTCCCTCCCCGCTTTGCCGTCAGCCCTGGAGAGGCATTTGTTTGGCTGCTACCAACTTTTAACAACGGCTAACACGTTTGAAGGGCTGTTGTTTGCCAAGCTATGAGTTTGGCATGTTTTAAGCATTGAGTCACTGAAGGTGAGAATAATGCCCGCCGGTCTGAATGCCCCCAGACTGTGAATGTGTTACCTTGTGCAGAAGGCACTTTGCAGGTGTGATTAAGTTAAAGCTCTTGAGAAACGAAGATTATCCGGGATGCTCAATGTTATCCCCAGGATTATTGAAAGATGGAAGAGGAAGGCAGAGAGATGGCAGGTGCTGTGCTGCCGGCACCTCTAGAAGCTGGAAAGACAAGGAAGGGGAAAGATTCTCCCCTGGAGACTCCAGAAGGAGCACAGCCCTGCTGATGCCTTCATTTGAACCCAGTGAGACTGAGTTTGGGTTCTGACACTCAGAATTATAAAATAGTAAATCTGTGTTTTTATAAGATGCTAATTTGGGGGTTGTTATAGCAGCAACAGAAAACAGATACATTGCTGTGTGATTGTGTAAATTCTGCTTTGATCCTCCCCGTTTCATAGAGGAAACAGGTTTGTTGAGTGTAGCTAAGCGATCTAAATGAAGGCCATGAGATACTCTGGTACATTTGCAGCATATTTAATGAGAGGCAAAGCTGCACTGGGACCCAGGGGACCCAGGTGCATTTATTGGAAGTCCATTATCAATAGACCTTAGTCTGTTCATTGTTACCAGTTTGAGAAGCCAGAAAATATCAACTCATCATTCAGGTTTGCATTTCTTCATTGTCGTATTTTCAGGCTTATTGACCATCAGCGGTTTTCTTGCTTAATTTTCCAATATACACATTTTCATTGATTTTTATGATCATTGTTTGTCAGTTATGTTACAAATATTTTTCCATTTTTGTTCTTTATCTTTGTTTAAAGTATGTTTTCCTATATATATATTTTCAAAATGTCTTAATATTTTATAGAAACATTTTTTCAGCTTTTCCTTTGTGGTTTCTATCTTGGCATCATGATTAAAAAGACATTCTCCACTCTAAGATGAGACAAATGTTTACTTATGTTTTCTTTTAATAACGTAAGGATTTATTTTTTATATCTTTAACTCCTGTGGAATTTATTTGGGTGTAGAGTCATAGCTAGGGATCTAAATTAATTTTTTCCTTCCCTTTTCTGAATTCCTATAAGTTCTTGGATGGTCTTCACTCTCTGTACCTTTATCTGTTGCTCTGTCTTGCTCTGTACCCGCCTTAACTACATCCTGGGTAATATCCTCTAATGTACAGTAAGACCAGAGATAAGGTGGGGTGAGCTGATGTGCTCTTCCTATTACCATATTTTGTATTTCAGCTTATAATTACTTACATTTATGTCTCCTTACATTGTGCTTTGTTGTTTCCTTCTTATATATATCTTAAAGATTTCCTGTTTTTATTTTTGTCTTCTAATATTCTTTGTTAATTGAAAAGAAATTTCCTCTGGTCATTTATAGGCTGCGCAGCTGTGGTGACTTTCACTCCTCACTGTATTTTTCTTTTACAGAATTAAAATAATTTCATCAATGATTATAAAATTAACACACAATTATCACAATTATCAGACAGTATCTGATAATCACCCATTATCTTATCACCCAGGGATGACTCCTGGCGGTTATAGTATTTCTAGGTGTCTGCCTAGGTAACTCTCTTAAACTCTTTGGTTGTGTTCTTTTGTTTGTTTAACAAAAATCCTAGATGCGTCTCTAAGAAAATAAACAAAACTGTACATTTTCATCCTTAATGATAACATAATATTCTAGTATCTTATCTATATTCCTGTTGTTGAATATTTATTAATAGTTTTTTTCTACCTTTCAATTCTATAAATAATGCTGTGGGGAACATCTGATTCAGTTACTCCTTTACTGTGTGTTTCTAATCATTTGATCAAAGTTGTTGATATTGTGTAGGCTTCCATTACATGTTACCACGTATGACCCAATAGGCTGTGGCATTTAGTATTTCCACCAGTGATACAGAAGCATTTTCTTTTTCCTATATGCTAATCAATAGTGGCCTTTATCTTCTTGATCTTTGTCAATTTAGTTGTTGAATATGGTATCATATTAATTTATCTTTAATTGATTATTAGAAAGTTCAAATATCTTTTGGTATATCTATCACCCATGTTACATTTGAGTCTGTACTTTTCAATCAAATATACCATTAATTGAATGATGTCAATAAATGTCCCTCTGTCTAGGATGAGATCAACATTGCACTTTTACATCTAGTGTCCCCTATGGCTAGCATGGAAGGGGCAGGACCAGATGGTGAGTCTGTTCCCCAGCTCCTGGAAGTTCTGCTGGGCTCTGCACTCAACTGGTGAGGCCTTCTTCCATATGGTAACTCATCTCTGAACAGTCTTTTTGGTTCTGATTTGGTACTTCCTAGAGATGCTATATTTAGTAACATCCCGATAGCTCTACCTGGCCATCTGAAGTGGCTCCATGTGACTTGCTTGGCCAAACTCTAGGACCCCATGCTCCAACTAGGCTTGTCCAGAGCAGGGGTCCTCAAACTTTTTAAACAGGGGGCCAGTTCACTGTCCCTCAGACCATTGGAGGCCGGAGTGCGGGCCCCAGGACCAGTTGGCTGCTAAGCAGGACAGGCAGCGGTGGCAAAAACACCTGGCGGGCCTGAGAAATGTCCTAGGTGGGCCGCATGTGGCCTGCGGGCCGCAGTTTGAGGACGCCTAGTCCAAAGCAAAGCTCAGCTCCAGTTTCTGTAAGAGAGGACTGGACAGCATGGACTTGTGTAAGATCGTGTGACTGGCTTGGCAGAACCGTGGGACTCAGATCCAGGTCTTCATTCTCTTTCTCCAACATTACAGTGTCTCTCCTTGGAATGTCCACTTGCATGGCCTGATTGGTCACTGAGATGACAGCTTAAAGCCCATGTTCTCAGCTGCATTTCGTTCCACCTTTCATTCATCTATTTACTTGCTCACCTGAAAAATATTTATTGCATCCCTACCATGTACCAGCTGGTGTTCTAGCACTGGGTGTGAACCCCAGCTTCTTACTGATCCTGTTCAAGATACTCTCAGGACCTCAGTTTCTTCATCTGCAGAGTGGGAGTGAATTTAAGAGCACCACCGACACCATAGAGTTGTGTGGAATTCCAATGAGATGGTAACGCAGGGGAGCTGCTCAGCTCAGTGCCCACTGCACGTAAGATGAAAGCTGGCTTTAGTTGTTGAAAAAGAATTATTTTGGCGTCTCTGTATGATTCGTTTCCAGTTCTCCCTTAGCACTTACAACCTCTGTCTGCTCCTTACATAGGATGACCAGACGTCCCGCTTTTGGTGGGACAGTCCCGATTTTTAACAATTTGTCCCGTGTCCTGGGCATTTTAAAAAAGTCCCGATTTTTGGAAAGAATGCACGACATGTTAGATAATTGCTTCAGAAGCACCTCCCCCCCAAAAGCCCCTTCCTGCCCATAAAGTTATAGCTCCTCCCGTAACACGGAGTGGCCTGCTTACCACTGTGTGCTAGTGCTAGTCAAACAAGTGATGTCAACAAATCAGCTATTCAGATAGTTTAGGTAAGTAATTTATTTATTTATTGCATGAATTTAGCAGACAGTACTCGTATTATTTATATTTTATAGTGGCGGCAAAAGGTCTAGCTCTGGCCTTGAAAGTGACGCTTACGACTTACAATGTATCCTTATTAAAAAAATATATTGATAAGGAAAAGGTTAAATCTTGGGCATCAGCAAAAATCACAATAGAGAACAAATGGTTAGAAATATTTCATCATTTTGAAACAAACCATGTTCCATACAATAATGCACTAAAAATTGTGGGATAACCACTGTCCTTACCAGGGACTAATGCTGTGACTGAACGCATTTTTTTCTACAGTAAATAAAGTGTGGACATCAGAAAAATCACAATTAAGTGTTGAGACTTTGAAAGCCATTTAATGTGTGAAATATAATTTAACAAATTCTTATGAAAAGTTTAATGACCTTTTAAACAAAGACAGCAATGTACTAAAAAAAAATTCACTCAAATGAGAAATATGCCAAAGAATAAAATACTACTACATATGATTTTTAAAATGTATTATATTTGTAAATTGTACTTATGTTGAAATGAAAAAAAATTACAATACTATTTTTGTTTTCTATGAAAATTTTTGTTGCTCCATATAGACCAAATTTTTAATTAAGAACCCCCCCACTCCAGTCAATGGTGTCCTGCTTTACCAGTGTTAAAATCTGGTCACCTTATCTTTACAGGAACTCAACCCTTTTGAATGGGGTAGAAGATAAAGATCCCTCCTGAAGAAGAGGGTCACACCCCGTGGTTCCAAAACCCTCCAACCATAAAATCCTCCAGTTCTAGGATCTCTAGTTTTGGTCTTGGTTGGTGCTGTAGGGTTTTCCAACATTGAAGTTCTGGTTGATGAGACTCAGCCACCTCCTCTGGTAAATGTGGACCATATTGCTTATTTTCTTTTATGGTACACACAGTCAGGAGCTGAGCAGCCGCTTGTGTTTCCTGGAGTAGTTACAGGACTGTGCTCTCTCCCTCTGCTATTCTCAGGCTTAATCCTTACCATTGTGTCCCAGGTGCCCACCCACCTGGAAATCAAAAGATGAGCTCCCCGCTATTCTGGGGCTCTGCCCTGATTGAGGACCTGCAGAAGAGCCGAGGTGTCTGGGGTTTTGGAATAAAACTTCTTCTGCCTACAACAGATCTGTGTCTAATCAAAACCCTTAATTAAAAAAAACCTCAGGTACTTAATTTGATTTGCTTATTTGCATAATATTGGAGGACAAAAGAAATCTGCTCCCAGCCTGCGTTCTGCTGCAGGCCAAGGAAGGGTCCCCCCCCCACCACCAGTGTGCCCCATAACGGGAGGCCTGGGGAGGCAGTGCACCTCCTCTCAGCTCAGGTCAGAGCTCTGGGGGGCGGGGTGGGTGACGCTCCAGGTGTGGGAAGACTCTGGAAATGCCTCTGTAGGAAAAGCCTTTTGTTCCACATGTCAGCTGCCGGGGTAAAGTGCCCAATTCTGTGCAGCAGACTCCTTGGGCCTATTTGTGCCTGTATTACAGATGGAATTTGATTTCAGATGCTTCAGGGACAAGCCTGATGGGGGAGGCGGCAGCACTGAGGAGTGGAGAGGAGGTCGCTGAAAGCCAGTGCTTTCTGGACTTTTTGGCAGCCTCGGGTGACATTTGCTCCCTGCGTTTAATCCATTTAGCTGCCCTCACTGGAGTGCCCTGTGAGCGTCTGATGACAAAAGCTCGCAGCAAATTTGTCCTAAAGACCAGTCACCAAAACCAAAGTCCTGCTGGAGCATTGCTGACGCGAAGCGCCCAAGCTCAGCTGCTGCAGGAGGCCGGCACGGTGGAGCGGGAGGGTCTGGGTCCGCGCAGGTGGGCAGTGTGCTTGCCGGCCAGCAGGGGGCGGCCCAGAGTCCCCAGAGCCCGGCCTGCCGCTGATTGCAGCCGCGAGCTGAGAAAGGGAGCCCAAGAAAGCTTATGTCCCCAGGAGAAGGCAGTTGTGGGACTCTGAAAAGCTATTTACATCGCACATTTGAATGCTATGCAGAAAATGAGGCAAAATCAGGCTATGAGAACTTTGAACAAATGTTTGTGTCCATTTTATTATTCAAAAATTGCACTAGGTATGAGTACTTTTTCCCTCAAATGGCCTAAGTGATAGCTTAGAAGAGCTTCATTTCACGTCTTTTAATTTTGAATTATTCTCTTATCTGTAATAAAGCACCAGTCAAGCACAGAATTAGTATTCTGGAAGAAAAGGCTTAATGAGCTAAAACATTTCTATCTGGGTTAGTGAGAGCATCTTATCTTGCTTAAGTGTTTCAGAAGAAATGTGTAGCGAAAGAAGCAGAGTATTTGGTGCCGCTAAATGGGAAAAAATATGTTGGTCTCTCCTCTCCTGCTCCCCTGTGCATCGTAAGCCAGTTCACATGGCAACACCTAACGGCACCGTCAGTTCAACGTGAAGCGCTTGCAGCAGACTGCGGCTCTTCCTCTTAGACACGCCGATGCTTTAATTAATGAGAGTTCAGAGCAAACACAGCCCACTTTCCCGGCTACACTTCTGGCATCAGATGTTCCGTAATATATCATCATCTGCAGTAGGCGACTTTGGAAATGGCTGACTGTTAGCAACTTAATTGCCCTTAAATAGACAAGGCACACTTGTGCGAGTGTGTGTGAAGGGGCCCAACAGACAGCGCCGTCAGAAAAAGCGGCCCCTCGGTGCAGACGGCAGTGAAGTTCTAAAGGAGGAATGGAGATGCGGATGTAGACGGAAGTTTTAGCAGGAGTTTAACAACTGTCGCTCTATTTTAGACACATTGTAGGATTCCCACGCTGCGTTAAATGCCAGGCCGTAGCCTGTGGGTAAACAGGTTCTGAGGCGCACCCAAGTATCTGGTAGTTGGCTGATTTTTTGAATTATAGATTTAAGAAAAATGTTTAAGATATATACATTTGATAGTAATGGTTTCATAACAAGGCTTACGTGTGTTTTAAAATCTCTGACAATTATTCCTGGGATTAAATGTCAGTATATACAGCAAGGCTTCAGTTATAGGGGTGTTGGATTTTGAAACCTTAAAGTATCCAGAACAATGCAAGGCAGAGATTTTCACAGCCAGATATGCAAAGTCCCATGGATCGCCCACAGTTGCTCCAAATGGACACATCGTCTATGCTGGCAGTGTCTCTGGGGACGAGCAAATGGCATCATTTACATTTGGGCAAAGTAGCAAAGGGCAGAGTGGACTTAGATGATGGGTATGCAGACTTTTATATATGACATTACAAAGGTTAATGAGATGAAATAGGATCGTTGTGGATGCTAACAAGAGAGAATATTTTGAATTCTGATAAGTATCAAAGGGCTCACAAGAAGATAGGGAAAAGGAGGAGCTTGTTGAGCAAGGAGTAGTTAGACGTGGTTCCAAGAGTCGAGCCATGCATTTTGTAGGAAGAAGGCCTTGTTACACTCATTTAAAATTATTTTTCAAGTTAACATACAGCAAAATTGTGTGTGTGTATAGTTCTATGATTTTGAGCTTTCTGTATCAGGTTTTGGAATAACCTCTTTACCCCAGAAAGCTGCCTCCTGTCACCTGCTGTTCCTCTGCAGTCATCCCCTCATCCCCTCTTAACCCCTGGTGTTCTCTGTCCTTACAGTTTTGCCTCTTGAGAATGACAAATAAATGAAATCAAGAGTCCAGAACACAACTTTTTGAGACTTGGCTTCTTCAGTTAACACGGTGCCTTGGGAGTAAACCTGGATGTGTGTCCACCATTAATTTGCTCTGTTTTATTTCTGGTTAGTCATGCGCTGTGAAGGGACAGAGTTTGTTATCCATTCATTAGCTGAAGAACTTCGGGTTGTTTCAAGTTCATGGTGGTCACGCTGCTGTAAATGTGCGTGTACAGATGCTTGTGTGAGTGTGCATTTTCATTTCTACAGGACAAGTAACTAAGAGCGGGATCATATGTGTTTCATAGGTGTGTGAGTTCGTAAGAAGCTTCCAGACTGTGTTCTGGTGTAGCTGTAGAATTTTGCATTCCCAGCAGCAATGTATGAGGGTTCCAGTTGCTCCTTCCCATTGTCAGCACTTGGTATCAGCGGCAGCTTTTTATTTATGCCACTTTGATAGGTGTGTAGTGCATCTCATTGCATTTTAATTTGCTTTTCCCTAATGGCTAATGGCGTTGAACGTCTTTCCCTGTGCTTATTGGATCCACATACATGCTTTTGTAAAGTTTGCCCATCTTTGATCAAGTTGTGTGTTTCTTATTCAAGTCCTTGCTGGATATATGATTTGTAAATGTTCTTCTCAGTCTGTGAGTTGTGTTTTCATTTCTCCTAAAAGTGTCTTTCACTTATCAAAAGTCTTTAATTTTGATGAAGATCAGCTTATCAATTTTTTAAAACTTTACAGATTGAGCTGTTGGTATTCTTGGTTTGCCCAACTCCAGGTTATCAAGATTTTCTTTTATGTCGTATTATAAAGGTCTTATAGTTTTATGTTTTACATTTAGGTACATATTCTATTTGAGTTTTTTGTATAAAATGTAAAGTTTCAGGAAATGTTCATTTCTTATTTTTGGCCTAACATTAATGTTCCAACACCACTTGTTGAAAAACCTGTTCTCCCTTCATTGAATTATCTTTGCCAAAAATCAGTCGCCATATTCATGTGGCTTGATACCATTCCACTGATCTATTTGTCTATCTCTTTCACAAGACCAGACTATCTCGTTACTGTTGTTTTACAGTAAATCTTAAAATTCAGTAGTGTTTCCTTTGATTTTATTCTTCTTTTTCAACATTGTTTTCCTGCTTTAATTTCTTTGCCTTTCCACAGACATTCAGAATTAATTGGTCTACATCTACAATATTGATTAAAATTGTGTTAAATTTAACGATCTTCTTGGTGAGAATCTTTACTGTGTTCAGTCATCCAATTCATGAACATTATAGCTATCCATTTATTTAGGTCTTTGATTTATCCCATGAGCATTTTATCTTTCAGATTCTGTAAAGATTCTATACATTTTTAAAAAATATATATACCTAAGGATTTCATTGTAGGGTGGAGGAATTTTAGATGTTTACTTTTAAATTTTAATTTTAAATTGCACATTGCTACTATAGAGAAAGACAATTGATGTGTGTATGTGTTGAACTTATATAATGAGACCTTGCTGAATTTACCTATTAGTTTTATAAATAGGAGTTCTGAGATGTGTGTGTACATGTAACCCTTGGCATATACTATGCAGACAGTCATGTTATCATATTGCCTATAGATGGATATATTTTTATTTCTTCCATTTCAATCTGTACACTTGTTGTGTTAGTCTTCTTGGATGGCTTAAACCACAGAAATTGACTTCCTCAAAATTCTACAGGCTAAAAAATTCAACACCAAAATGCCAGCAAGGTTGGTGTCTGGTGAGGCCTCTTTCCTTGGATTATAGATGATCTGGTGTCCCTTATGAGGATGAAAAATTTAACACCAAGACGCCAGCAAGGTTGGTGTCTGGTGAGGCTTCTTTCCTTGGATTATAGATGATCTGGTGTCCCTTATGAGGATGTTAATCCTGTTCAATCACGGCCCCAACCGTATGACCTCATATAACTTTAATTACTACCTTAGAGGCCCCCTCTCCAAATATAGGCACCTGTGGGTTAAGGCTCCAACATATGACTTTTGGGGAAACACAAACATTTAGTCCATCATGTCTTAATCTTATTTTCTTGCCTCATTGCAGTGGCCAGCATTTCTAGTGCAGTGTTTAAGAGGAGTGGTGAGAGTGGACAATTTTGCCTTGTTCATGGGGCAGTATTTTTAAGGGGAATATTCAGTATTTCATCATTGATATTTTATGGAGATATTTTTGTAGTTGCTAAAGAAGTTAGTTACTTCTACTTCTAGTCCTCTGGATTTTTTTTTTTTTAAATCATGAATAGATGTAGAGTTTTGTCAAATGCTTTTTGTAAATCAAGTCATATGATCATGTGTTTTTTCTTCTTTATACTTTCAGTACAGGGGATTATACCAATTGGCTTTAAAATACTGGATCAGTCTTGTATTGTCAGCATAAACTTCACTTAGCTAAAGTCAGTGGTATAATTTATTTTACAGTTGCTGGATTTCATTTGATAATATTTTGTGGAGTATTTTTACATTGATGTTCATCTGTGTGCTGTCTGGTTTAGTCATCAGGACAATAATGGTCTTATAAAAATTGCATTGAGAGGTGTTCCCTTTTCTTCTGTTTTCTGGAAAAGAGTATGTAGAATTGGTGTTATTTCTTTTTTAAATGTTGGTAGAGAAGTGCTGAGAGTCATTAGTGAATCTGTCTGGGCCTATCAATCTTTTTATTGAACATTTTAAATTGTAAATTTAAAATTTATTTAAATTACTCAGGTTACTTGATGTGATAGGACTATTTGGGCTTTCTATTTCATTTTGGGTGAGTTTTGGCTATTGGTTTTTAAGAATTGGTTTATTTTTTCTAAGTTGTCGAATTTGTGGGAGTACAACTATTCTTAGTATTCCTTTATTGTCTTTTTAATTCCTGCCAGAGCTTCCAGTAGAGCTATCCTTTCTTTTATTTCTGGTATTAGTCACTAGAGCTCTTGCTTTCATTGTCTGAATTTTCGGGGTCTCCTTGGATAGCGCCTTCTCTTGGGCATAGTGCAGATTCTTGTGAATCTGGTCTTTCAGGATTTGTCTTTCAGATTCTGTACATATTTTGTTAGGTACATTTGAATTTATTTGATACATATTCTAATATATCCAATATAGATTTTGATTTTGAATTTATTTGAGTTTATTTGTTTTCTGGAGATTTGACCATGCTCAAACCATGCCTCTTCTCCTTTGGCTAATTTTTTTGGATGAATGGATGTTTTGTTTAATTACCTTTATTATTATTTTTTATTTCAAATTAATATGGCACAAATGTTTAGGTTACATTGTTTTCAATTCTAAGGTAAGGTTCAAGTTGTAGTAGAGCTCTTCACCTCAGGGGCGTGCTGAACACCCTCACCTTGTGCACACTAGGTGAGGTCCTGCCAACGGCCCTCCCTCCTCCTGGATGAATATTTTTTATTGTGGTAAAATATATGTAACGTAGAAGTTATATATTTATGTATATTTAAGTATACAGTTTAGGGCAGTAAGTACATTTCACATCATGTGTATCTATCACTATTTTTATCTCCAGAACTTTTTAAATCTCCAGAATTTGTTTTTCTTTTTTCATAAATAGACCTCTTTATTTGTCGTTATTAAAAGTCTGAATTTTAAACAGATTCTTGGATGGGTGGTTCATATCCATCAGTTTGTTCACCTTTAACACCTGTCTCACCCCCAGTAACTACCTTCACCATAAAGTCCAATGAGTTTTCCCAGTTCAAACTTGGGCTCCGGAGTGTTTTCCCTTTAAACACTAATTACCCATTTACTCCTCCCCCAGCCCCTGGAAACCAACATTCTCCTCTGTTTCTATGAATCTGAATATTCCAAGTACCTCTTTTTT
The DNA here is from genome assembly GCF_000181295.1 of Otolemur garnettii. Classification (NCBI taxonomy): domain Eukaryota; kingdom Metazoa; phylum Chordata; class Mammalia; order Primates; family Galagidae; genus Otolemur; species Otolemur garnettii. The sequence continues at coordinate 4,750,876 of NW_003852470.1, read as the reverse complement.
TTTTTTTTTTTTTTTTTTTAGATGGAGCCTCAAGCTATCCCCCTGGGTAGAGTGCCATGACATCACAGCTCACAGCAACCTCCAACTCCTGGGCTCAAACGAGTCTCCTGCCTCAGCCTCCCAAGTAGCTGGGACTACAGGCGCCCGCCACAACGCCTGGCCATTTTTTGGTTGCAGCCATCATTGTTGTTTGGTGGGCCCGGGCTGGGGATTCGAACCCGCCACCTTAGGTGTATGTGGCTGGTGCCTTAGCCACTTGAGCCATAGGCACTGAGCCCCAAGTACCTCTTAAAATACAAAGTGGAATCATGTAATTTTTATCCTTTTGTGCTAGCTTATTTCACTTAGCATGATGTTTTCAAGGTTTATCCGTGGTGTATCACATGTCATAACTTCCTTTTTTGAGTGAAGATTATTCCATCACATGTATATACCATGTTTTGTTTCTCCACCTCCACTGATGGACATTTGGGCTGTTTCTCTTCTAGATCATTTGGCAACAAAGCATTCTGAGTTTCCTTTCGGGTTATAGACTGCTACAGCATACAGGTGCTTCTGTAGCCTTTAAGCTATTAGATTCTAAAATTAATAATCTTCTGTGGCACCTGTGGCTCAAAGAGTAGGGTGCTGGCCCCATATACCTGTGATGGGTTCAAACCTGGCCCTGGCCAAAAACTGCAAAAAAAAAAAAAAAAATCTTCTATTAAGATAAAATAGTAATCTATTCTAATAATCTAATAATATCTAATTCTAATACTCTTTTAACCTTCTAATAATTTAGAAGATCTTGGACCTGCGCTATGGGAACCTTGACCGCACTTCACACATTCACACCTTACTTTATCTATGGTACAGAATCATAATCCTTCACAGGGAGTGGCAAGGGCCATACAGCAACCTCCTGGAAGTTCTCTCCAAGTTGCTTCCTTATTGGGTGCAGGCCATGAGGCTGACTGGTGCTGGGTGAGATTTCTTTGAGGGCAACCACTGTGTACTGAGAGTCATTTCTGCAACTGGTTTCTTTTACTGACACTTGGAATCAGGATAGAAGAGCATTTGTCTTGGCTGGAAACACCCCAGTCGTGTTCATTCTTCACTCTCCAGAGGCTCATCAGTTCGTGCAGTACCATATCTTTAGTGCACTCTACACACTTTCCTTCCTGTGGTTCTCTTTGTCTTTACCTGTTTCTTCAGAGTAGAAGTTGTGTTGAGTTATATGAGTCATTATTGAGTGTCCCAGGAAAAGGGTTAGAAATAACCTGATTGCAGGAGGTGGGAAAAACAGGAAGATTTTTTTCAGCAATAGGTGAGGGTGTCAGGCATTTCAGTTTGAGGGACAAAATTAGTAAATGTGTTGGGGGTTGTAGGTATAGGACTGTTGGGGTTGCCAGAAAGAGGATAAGGTAGAGGAGGAGAGAAAAGATAGTCTACCCTTTAGAATTTCTTTATTTTCCCTGATTCGAATGCCTACTCCCATCAACCTAAACTCACCTGTAAAGCAAACTCCTCCCAAGCTGCCCCAGGAGAAACTTATTCACCACTTTGTCAGACCTCCATGACATCCCAAGCAACATTATATGGGCATGAACCTTTTCCCCTCTTTCTTTTGAGCCAAGATATGGTATTCCTACCTTTCCTGAAAAATCTGTGAGGACCCATGTATTTTCTTCTTGGTTTCTTTATACTCCAATGAAGCTTCTAGCTCCATAATAGCTTGAAAAGAAATAATTCTTAAATGACAGATGAATGAAAATGCCGGAAGATAATTTGGGACATTAAGTCATTAAAGATGTTCTTATAGACAAATATTGGATGAGATAAATAGTACTTCATAGAAAAACAGGCTTTGTAATCTGATGCAAAATATTTAAATTTTGAAATCACCCATTTACCTTCTATGTTTATGTGCAAAAACTGGTGAAAATAGTCTTTACAAAAACATTAATAGTTGTAATTCCTGAGGAAAGGTCTGGATGATTTAAAAAAATTTTTTTGAATGTTTTTGTTTTTATGCAACTTTAATAGGCCTTGTTACATAAGACAGGCCCGTGGTCTTTTTAATGTCTGGCTTACAACAGAAACCTGTCTCTCAGTTTGTGTTTGTTGAATAAATAAGTGACTGATTAATATATTAATAGTGGTGGTAAAAAGTGACTAGGGTTTAAAAATCTATAAGAGGGTTTATAATTCATGATACAACATGAAAGGTCTTTACAGATTGTAATATGAACACAAAAGCAAACGTGTCCTTCTTACTACAGTTGTGGGAAGGCTGTGGGCCCCTGTGGTCCTTGGGGAACTAGGTTGGCTGGCTAAATGAGTCCCTTTCAAATGTTCCCTTGTAACCATCCTTTCTGGAAGGGTGAGGCAGGTAACTTGAGCTCATGTTTAATTCAGATTTATTTTACTTTAAGCTGTCCCTTTTTAGAGCTAATTTAGCAACACACATGCCCTTTCTCAAGATTTTTATCAGGCGGTGGTGAACTCTTAACGAATATAATACGAAACATTTCCCTACCCTGCAACACTGAGGGGATTTGAAATGCAGTTTGACCTCATCACCCTCTTTCTTCTGGCCCCTGTAATCAGTTTTATGAAAAGCATATGGCCGCCCTGCTATATCTTGATAAAGAACAGTGTTTGTGTCCCATTAAAAAATCACTAGAGAGTTGCCTTCAATCCTGGGAAATGATGAGGTGCGGTGGAGGGTGGGGGGGGACCCCTCTACTACACACACCCTGTCCAGGGGCAGTGAGCTGGACACTACCTCTCAGGTCCACCCCCACATCACGACGTGGGGAGCTGTCAGGGTGGTCTCTAGTTCATCCCCATGAAGGCTGTATGGGGGACCAAGCCTCAGGCCTGGGGGTTCAGGGGGTAGGAATGAGGCCCCAGCAGCACCTCTGATGGAGCTAGAAGGCAGACATTTGTTCTCATCAGTGTCTGCTAAGAAGAGAAGACAGCTGGTCCTGAAGATGTTTTCAGAGAGTGTTTCCAAACAGGGAAAGCCCTGGGTAACCGGCCATCTTCCCAGGCGGCTCCTAGGAGGTTCTGGGTAGTGGGACGTCAGCTCCTAAGAGTCCTGACTGTTTTCTTCAGTCCTATCATAGCTATTTTTTCAACAAATATTTATTGTGTATCCACTAAGTACCACCTTGTCCTAAGTGCTTAGAACATATCAGTGAACAAAATGGAAAAGAACTTTCCCTTGGGTAGCTTGCTCTGTCCTTAGAGGACAAACTAGGAGCACAACCCGTGATTCTGCAGGCGAGTTGGGGGTAAGAGAGCTGAGCAGGGTCCCGGATGCCATGGATGCAGGTGCCACAGGAAGCACAGTTAGGACAGCTGGGATAAGTCCAATAGAAAAGGTGAGATTTAAGCAAGAACCTCCCTCCTGGGAACAAACAAAAAGCCCCCCTCATGTGACAGGCAAAGTACTTAGATGTGTGTGGTCCTTCCTGCATCTGAGCATTACAAAGGGAACTGCATTTGGCAGTTACAGCAGACGCCTCTGTACGTGGGGCGTCAGTCCCAGCACTGGCCCTTCCCTCCCATCCCCACTCTATTTTCCTGAACACTCCCTCCCACCTTCATCTTGCTTCTGGAATGCTAACCTCTTGCTCTTTCCCCCTCATAGACCAGCTCCTCTTGTATCTTGCATGGGTTTGTTCTCTCACTGGATTCTTTGAATGTGGGCATTCTCCAAGGTCCTGTCCACTCTGCCTGTCTCATGCCCTGGATAATCCATTTCTCTCATCATGGCTTTAGCAGCCACTGGTCAGGGAGCAACCCCAGACAGTCTCTGAGCTATGTGTCCACCCTCAGCTCATTTTGTCCCCCTACAAGCTTCAGCAGGTCTAAAGCTGAACTCCTCAAACCTGTTTTCCCTGCAGGATGTTGCATCTTTGGTGAACATCTCTACTCTCCGGCTAATGATAACATCAAAAACCTGGGAGTCATTCCAGCTGTTCTTTTCCTTTATCAACAACAATCAGTGGGGAAGGGGTGGGGTGCTGAGCACCATTCTTAGAGCTATGACCGAGGCAGATGGGAGAAACCATCTTACCACCAGGTGCCGAGCACCATTCTTAGAGCTATGACCGAGGCAGACAGGAGAAACCAAGGCACAGAGAAGTCCAGTGAGCAGCAAAACAGAACTTGAACCCGGGCTGCGAGACTCTGGAGTGGGCACCGTTAACCACCACCCTGAGCTAAGGCTGTGGAGATGTCCTGGGATTAGATCTTGGAGGATTCTTCAGGCCATAATAAAGATTTTGCACTTTATTCCTTAGCAAAAGGAGACCATGCAAGAGTCTTAAGTAAGCTAAGAAAGAGGAGAGAAGGCCCATGTGGTTCTTTCATAAGAAGGCCTCTTTGGCTGCAGGGAGGGGGAGGAATCGGAAGGGAAGGGGGCCAGACTAGTGGGAGGGTGGTGATAAAATGTTCTAATAGCATTGGCAAGAGATGGTGTGGGCATGGAGCGGAGCAGAGTGGTGAGGCTGGAGGGGAAGGGGCAGAGTCAGGAGATGTTCTGGGGGTGCAGCACAGGGAGGTAGATGCAAGGCGCAAAGAGTGAGCCTCGTGTCCAGTTGTGTGCCAGCTCCTCTGGACTCCTTGCTACAAATTTGTAGAATTATATAATGTAGAAAAAAGAATAATAAGAAAACATATTTACTTTTACTATTCACTGATAATCACTATTAATATTTTGATATATACACGTACGATAATATTGTTTAAATTCAGTCATGCCTCACTTAACAATGGGGTTAAGTTCTGAGAATGTGTCTTTGGGTGATCTTGGTGTTGTGCAGACATCACCAGGGCACTTACATAGCCTGGGTGGTGGAGCACACTGTGTACCCAGCCTCTGTATCTGGACCTCGCCCCAGGCTGCTCACCTGCACGGCCCATGATTGTTCTGAACACTGCAGGCCGCTGTGACACAAAGGTGACTATTGTGCATCTAAACGTATCTCAATGTAAAAAAGATACGGTAAAAATGGGATGTATGGGATAACAAGCAGCTCACCTGTGGAGGGCCCTTACCACGAGGGAGCCCGCGGGATTGGGCGTTGTTCTGTGTGGCTGAGTGAGGGGGTGAAAGTGAAGGCCTCTGATGTTACCGTATATGCCTGTCGACTTTACAAACACTTTTAGGCTATATTCAAGTTATAAAAAAACTTTTCTTCAGTGATAAATTTAGCTTACTGTAACTGTTACTTTATAAATGTAGTTTTAAACTTTTTGACAGTTTTGCAATAACACTGAGCATAAAACTTACATTGTATAGCTGCATAAAATTATTTTCTTTCCTTATATTGTTATTTTATAAGGTTTTTTCCTATTTTTTTCTTTCTAAACTTTTTTGTTAACAATGAAGACATAAGCACACACTTGCTGGCCCACACAGGGTCAAGGTCACGAGTATCACTGTCCTCTCCCTTCACATCTCGACCCACTGGAAGGTTTTCAGGCAATAACAGGCATGGAGCTGTCATTTCCTATATAACAGTGACTTCTGGAACACCCCTTGAAGGACCTGCTTGAGGCTGTATGACCGTTAACATTTTTTAATAATTAAAAGGAATATATGCTACAATAATGATACACAAAGTATACTATACTAAGAACATAAGCCGTAACAGAGTTGTTTATTATTATCAAGTGTTACGTACTGTACACATTATATGCACTAGACTCTTGTACAACTGGCAGCAAAGGTTTCTTTGCACGAGCATCACCGCAACATGTGACTAAAGCCTTGACTATGACCTTATGATGTCTGTCACTAGGCAGTAGGAATTTTTCAGCAATGTTATAAGATCATGGGACCACAACAGTGTAGGTGGGCTTCTGTTGACTGGAATGTCATGATGTGGTGTGTGACTGTGGGGTTTTATATACGCACATCCACACGTATGAATATGGTGTATATGATGTAGGTATCAACCTGCACACGCTATATATCCATGTAGTTATACGTTAATACAGGTATAGTGATTCAGACACAGTCATAACGATGTTTTGGTCAGTGATGAACTGCATATGGATGGTGGTCCTATAGATTATAATACTGAAATTTTCACCTTATCTCTTCAATGTTTAGACATACAAATGCTTAACGTTGTGTTACAGCCGCCTACGGTGTTCAGTGCAGTGACACGCTGTAGAGGTGTGGAGCCAGTAGGTGGCACCATAGAGCCTGGGGGTGCTGTGGGATGTACCACCTAGCTTGTGTAACTACACTCTGTGATCATTGAGTGGGATGAAATCACCTAAGGGTGAATTTCCGAGAAGATATTCCTATTGTTAGGCTGAGCATAACTCTATCTATATCTATATATAGTGTGTATGTGACATACGTGGTATGTGGGTGTATAACTATATAACATGCACACAATACATATACATGTATATTCTTGAGTTTTTTACAAAAATGAGGTTCATAGTTTATACATGGGTGTTTGCGTATGTATGTGTACATATATGCATTTTCCCCTTAAAAATAACAATGTTAATATTCATTTACTGTTTTTCTTAAACGTTATTTTAACAGCAGCACAGCAGGTTCCACAAACAACCCTTGCAATGAAAACCCTCTTTAAGCATTTAAACATTTATATATTTTTAAGCTCAGCTTTGTCTCATAAATAGCATCAATTTAGAATTGATTTATTATTTTCTTAGAATAAATTTTCAGAAGTGGATTTGATGGTTCAAAGGATATAAAAAAATCTTAAGGCATTGTTATATGTTGCCAAATTGCTCTTCAGAAAGGAATACTCAATTGCATTTCCATAATAAGTAACATTTTCCCAGTTATTATGGGTTTCTAAATCTTTGCCAAATTTCATTTCTGAATTATGGGTGAGGATGAGTGTTTTTTCACAAGTTAATTGTGTTGTATTCTTTTGTGAATCGCTTGATCATGTCCTTTGTCCATTTTTCTATTGGGGTATATTCCCTTTTTGACTTTTTTTGAAGGACTTGTTCTAATTAAGACCTTGGAGATGCCAAAAGATAGGAATGAGCTCATTTTAGGACAGGTAAAAGTGGGAGTTGGCTGTGAGGGGGCAGTGATATCAGGAAGACCAAGAGGAGAGGACACCAGGCTTCCTACTCACAGGAGCTAGAACCCCATTTGTTACTCATCTTCCAGCTCTTGCAGGTCATGAGCCTCATCTGCTGCTACTCTCCTGATGTGGTTCCAGCCCCTATCCCAGACTTTCCTCTGCCTTCTCCTCTTGTTGGTGCCCCAACATGGTGACTAGCCCAACATGAGCCCATGGGCCCCCTCTGTGGCTTTCAGTGCTAGCACCCTTGAAAGTCTTCTCCCTGAAGAAGCAATCTGATCACACAAGTCTCTTCCCTGAGCCACACCCTGAAAGTCTTTGGCCAGGACATGGGTTGACCGTCTTGAGGTCACACACTCATCCTCAGCTCTGTCAGTGAACTTTTGCATCATCAGTCAGGCTATTCACATTTTCAACTAAGATGTACTAGGTCTGACCATTAAGTTTGCAAACTTGCCACTGTACATTTCTGTGCCAGCACTGTACAAACAACTCAGTAAAGTTTTATAACCTTAGTATATCAGTGTCTCATAGCTGTGTTTGTTCGTGTCTTGCTGAGTGGTGTTCATTATCATTGTTGTGTGTTTTTGTGTGCCATCAAGAGAATGTTGGAGTTTTAATTGTAGCAAAGAACAAACATGAAATTTCTTATTAAACTTGGCAAGAATGGAAGTAAAATCAGGGACACGTTAGTCCAAGTTTATGGGGTTAGTTCCATGAAGAAAATAACAGTGTTCAAATGAATCTAACATTTTTCAGAGGGGAGAGAAAGGGTCACTGATGAAGAGAGGTCAGGGTGGCCAGTAACGGGCAGAACCGATGAAAACATTGCATTCACTGGATCATGTATCAAAATTGTTGGCTGACTGTGAAAAGCATAGCGGACCAAGTAAATATGGATGAGAAATAGTTAGGGAAATCTTACCTGAAAACCTTGGCATGAGATGGGTGTGGCTTTTGCATCATGACAATGCACCAGCTCACATGGCACTGTCTGAGAGAGATTTTAGCTATAAACAAATGATTCTGTTGGAACACCCTTCAGGCTCACCTGATTTGGCCTCCAGTGACTTTTTTCTTTACCTGAAGTTAAAGGAAATATCGAAAGAAAGACATTTTGATGACATTTAGGACATCAAGAGGAATATGATGACGGCTCTGGTGGCCATTCCAGAAAAAGAGTTCCAAGATTGCTTTGGAGGGTGGACTTGGTGCTGGTGTCAGTGCACAGCTCCCCACGAGCAGAACATTGACGATGACTGTAGTGATCTTCAGCAGCGAGGTCTTAGTATTTATCTAGGATGAGTTTGGAAACTTGTCAAATCTCTCATATATATGTTTCTACAGTTAATTTCTCAGTGTATTTCCTGAATGTGTTTATTTCTTTTATCTCCAATGATGAATAGCCTTAAATAAGTCCTTTGTTATTTTTCACCTGCAATGCTGCTTCTTACAGCTCCATACTGCTACTCACACCCTTCTTCTCTTCAGCAGAGAGATGCATCTACCCCAAATGCAAACCCAGCCAGGACCCCTACCCTCTGTTAAATCTCCCAGTGACTCCTAACAACTTTCTGGGTAAAGTCAAAGTCCTAATATAACAAGATAGTCTTTCCATGTGGCTCCACCTCCCTCTGTACCCTGGTGACACCCCTGCAGATGTCCTGTCTTCCCGCTACACCCTGGAAGATTTGGGAATTGGCCACAATTTCCTAGGTGGCCCCTCTGCCTGGGAGGTCCTTCTCTCCTTCTCTTTCTGACAAACTGTTTCCTTCAATAATCACTCAGGTGTCAACCCCCTCACTTTGCTTTCCTTGACACTTCTCACGGTTTCTTCATATTTATACCATTCTGGACATAATTCACCCCACAGGAACATGCTATGTTGGAATTGTTTCTCTGTCTGTGCCTCTTCTGAATGGGATGCCCTTGAAGATAAAAGGCCACCTTCCCATTTCCTTAGCGCTGAGAAATAGGTTGGAGGAATGTGGCCACCTGGATGGACGGAGGGCTGGTACCTGGGCAGCTGCAGCTGATGGAATATTGTGTGTGGTTAACTGAGAGTCTTCATAAATACTTATTACTATTTTTTTGTGTATTAAAGGAAAATGAAATGCACTTTACATCAGTAATCTCCTAAGTCTAATCCAATGTCTGATGAATCAGCATAGCTCACAGGAGTCAGCTGCAGCAGGCCGGGTAGGGCAGGGATTGAGAACCAAGTCTCTTGGTCTGGCAGCCGGGTGTGGCTCCTGGCTCAGCCTCTAGCTATGAGATCTCATGCGAGTCAGCTGACCTCTTGGCCAGAGGCTCTTGTCTGTAAAATGGGTGTTAGAAACGTTGGCCTCTCAGAGCTGTGAGGACTCAGCTGGGTAAGGGAGTTCAATACCTCACAGTAGAGTTCATTAACGTGAGTTATTATTATAGCATATTAGTATCACTAGAGTGGTCTCAGCGTTGGAAATGTCTCAGCAGCACCACAGATACAGAAGGAAAACAGTTATTTTTATTTTCTAGTTGTTTCAATTCTGGACAAGAAGCAAGTTGAATTGTCTCTAGGAATTCCCTAGCGTATAAATTTCACCTTGCTTTAAAAGGCAGCTCCGACTATCATAGCAGGTTTGAACACTCTATTTCTCCCTTTCTTGGCACGCTGAGAAGATTCTGTCTCACTTAAGTGGGAACAGCAATCAGGGTGGGATGCTCCCTGCGTGTTTGCGGATGTTCAGAATCTCATCAAAGACTCGCTGGCAGGGCTTTGGTGTCTGCATTTTGTTACGGCCGTAGGCTGTCCACCGGGCCCTGTCTGCTGTCAGCTGCAACTGCCTCCCCTACCCCCAGCATCACCCTTTGTCTTGGAGAGCAAGGATGTGAGACTGCCTCTGCAGAATCCAGCCCAGCGCTCAGAGGAAGAGATGCCTACCCATGCATTTTGCTGGTAAAACCAATTCATCTGCTCAGAGAGCAGCCCTGGTGATTAAAGAACCTGGAAATAAGGGGCGTGGCTTGTTCCAGGCAGCCCCGGCTAAGGGAAGACTCCTTTGTTTGACACCAGTTATGGGGCAGTATTGAGGCCTGTTGACCTTGAGTATTTTGATTTTCACATTCCAAATACATGTGTTTTGTGCCCACCCCCTTGTGTGATGGGAACGTGCATTTGCTGTTTTTTTTCTTGAGTCCAACCTCTACTGCTTCATCCTTACCTTGAGCTGATGTCCAAGATCCCCCCAGTTTGTTGGGCGTGAAGACATTAGCTAACTGTGGCCTTGGGCCAAATCTAGCCTGTTGCCTGTTTTTGTACTACCTATGAACTAAGAGTGATTTGTATATTTGGGGGAAAAAGAAATTCAAAGGAATAATATTTTGTGGCACATGATACTTATTCCTGTGTCCACATATTGCCTCTGATTGGTCTCATGCTACGAAGGCAGAGCTGAGTTGGGTGGGAGAGTCTGTGGCCTGAAAAGCTGAAATAATGAACGTTTGGCTCTTGATAGAGAAAGTTCTCTGGCCTCTGCTTTGAACTAACAGCAATTCTTTGAAATTGCATTGTCGTCTTTGAAATGACTAGCTAGCTGTCTGTCTTCAGAAGGAAGTTAAAACTGGTGCAGGGATGTAAGTGGAGGATGGATTTTGTTTCTGGCCAGTGGAGAGGCGTTGTCTGTGTGCACCTGCACACCTTCCACATTTGGCTACTTCTCGGTAAACTGGTGGACTTTGCTCTTGCAGGCCTCAGGGCAGCATGTGCCTCTCAGGGCAGCCGGGCCCCAGGGAGCTTGCAAGGCTGCTTGCAGGGGGGTGTAGGCAGTAGGCATGTGTGTGGCAAGGCTGCTCGCAGGGA
>NW_003852470.1:4718258-4738509 GCF_000181295.1 Otolemur garnettii | reverse complement strand
TGTGAACATCATTCACAATTCTCGGGTGTCTCCTGGCAAAGCAGGAGTGCAAGCCGCGCTTCTGAAGCACAGCAGGCTGCAAGGGAGTGATGGGGGTGAGAAAGTTGCGGGGCCTCTCTCCAAGGACGGTCTTTGCCAATAGACTGCCTCACAGGAACAAGAAGGTCACTCACAGAATTGGAGAACTCCAAGGGCCGGCTGGCCACACTTCTTCATCTGTAGGGCACACATGTCAACAACGCCAGGAGGGAACAAGGACCCCGTGACACCACTGCAAGAGAGCAGCTACTACTGAGAGCTGCCAGACTCTAAGTTAAAAGGAGCTGGAGCCAGCCCCAGTCACCCACTGCATAAAACTCCTGGCAGTGTTCAAGATGCTGACCTTGCGCTGGGACAGGGGCTGCCCTGAGGCTTCCACTCCAGGTGACTTCCACCATGCCACTCCCTCTCATGTAGAAGATTGGGGTTTATGCAACTGGACTTGTCTCTGTGAGATTAAGTCCTCCCTCCCAAGGCCTCTGGCCCTTTAAAAACGTCCCTAGGATGGTGAAGTTTCATCATCACTGCACAAACACCAACCGGTCCTGGGCTCTTGTACTGGGGCTCTTGTTGTCTTCCAGCCCGATGGGTAATATGAGTGCAGAGTGACCAACTGTCCTGGTTTCCCAAGATTAGAGGCTTTCAGGGCTAATACTGGAAAAGGCCCAAATAATTGGTCACCCTCTGGGGAAGATAACCTAGAAAGCATATTAAATGGTATTCTCATCCATTGGAGAATGACTTTACCCTGTGACCAGTGACTAAAAATAACTTTATTCAACAAATGGAAGGAGGCCAGACACTTAGAGGTTGAAAGCATGAGTTTCAGAAGCTAGTGGTTTGTTGGTCCTTAGCTTTGCTTCTCGGTTTTTCTAAGCCTCAGTTTATTCATCTGTAAAATGGGCTGTTATGCACCACCTAGATCCTAGACTTGAGAATTAAAAGAGAAAATGCATGTGAAGTGCTTTGTGCATTGTTTGGTACTCACTAAGTTCTCAATACACACTAAAAAACCAACAGTGAAACAAGGAAAACTCAAAACCGTGTCTAAAGTGCTGGCAGACACAGGCACAAATTTTCCCTAATGTCAGGACATTAACAAGGGATTTGTGTATTTAGGAAACATTTCCAAAGGTGAAATGAATTTGGGTTTTTATTACAAAATTGCTGAATTGGTGGCTCCAATTCAGCCAATTTGAGTCGTCGAACGGGACCCATCTTGCCCTGATTGGCATCAGTGTGTGAGGCCGGGGAAGCTGCTGACACAGTCCTTGCTAACAAGAGTCACCCAGCACCAAATGTCAGCAGTGCCGGGAGTGAGAAACTGCTCCAGCAGATGGAGGAAAAGATTCTGAATTAAAAAATAGAAGGATGATATTATCTATCTCAAATATTTAGACAGCTTGACTGGTATTGTGTTTTCTTTCTAGTTAGACTCTGTTACAGGAAGTTCACTGAATTTCCAATCAGCCTCCCGAGGAGCACTGTCTGTGGGTGTCAGAGAACAGGACAGCCGGGCAGCCTTCGGAAGCTCTAGAAGATTCTACCAAGGAATTTTGTCAAAAAGCCATTCCAGTGAGTCAAAGCTCCTGTGACTCCATTATCCTGGACAGACCCTATAGGAAGAACTGGTTTATTTTCAGAGAGTTAGCCAGGAAGCCTGAATAATTTTAGTTCCAAGGGACTTGGTGCAAATGCAGAGAGACCTGCATTTTTGAAAACTTTCTTTTTTGGAATAATTTCAGACTCCTGGGAAGGTCGCAAAGATAATGCGAATGATCCGTTTACTTTGAATCCTCGAATGGTAAAATTTACCACATTTGTGTTATTTACCCTGGATAGAGACAGATTTCTTGTTCTTTTTACCGTTTGAGAGTAAATTGCAGACAAGATACTTCTTTATTGCTAAATATGTCAGTGTATATTTTATAAAAACCAGAACATTCTCTAATACAGCCATGGTACAGTGATGAGAGTGAGGAAACACACTGCTCTGATGATGTGATCTGATCTAGGTGCCTCCTTCAGACCTCACCAGCTGTCCTGCTGATGCCCTTTACATAGGGTGACTAGATTTTAACATCGGTAAGGCGGGACAACATGGCCGGGCTGCGGGACAGGGGCAGGGGACGGCCTGACAACAATGCAAACTTTGATAAGCAGTTCTCGATAATCACTTCTCAGCAATTATTTGTTATTATTACAGTTTAATATTATAAAATTAACAAAAATAATATAAAACTCATATTCTGGTGAAATAGCCACATGGCAGCTGAAAACCGTATATTCCCTTCTTGTTCTCCTGCCCATTCGTGCATTCCTTCCAAAAATCAGGACTTTTTTAAAACGCCACGAGACGTGGGACAAATTGTTGAAAAAGTGGGACTGTCCTGCCAAAAGCGGGACGTCTGGTCACCCTACCTTTACAGCCCCCCCCCCCCCAATTCCCCAGGAGCCAGTCCTGAACCACTGCTGTATTTCCTTTGACTCCCTCACTCTGGAAACGGTCCCTGACTGCCTTTGTCCTTTATCACCTTGACAGCGATTTTGTAGAGGGTCCTTCAATCTGGATTTGTCTGGTGTGTTTCCTTATAGCTGATTTCAGGTTATGCATTTTTGACCAGAGTTCTAGAGAAGTAAAGTGACACGGCCTTTTCAGAGAGTCACATGGGGATAAATAATGTCTATTTGTCCCTCAACTTCCACCTGGTTAGGACAGTGTCTACCACCCTGTATGTTCTCTACTGTTAGAGTTATTTTTGTAGCTATTCATGATTATTAAGTATGCAGGAGGTGGCTCTTTGACACTCCATAATTACCCTTTTTTTTTTTTTTTATGAAGTTTCCACTCACTAGTTTTAGCACCCACTGATGATGCTTTTTGCCTGAAACTATTATTTTGCCTGATGGTCGGTCGCCCAATGGTGATTAAAAAACAAAAAAAAAAAAACAAATCCCATCATTCCTTCTACATTTATTTAGAATTCTACGTAAGAGAGAGACTTTCCTTCTCTATTATTTTTCTATTTTGCATGAACCAGTGGATTCTTATTTTTTCTTCAGGCTATCACCTAGTACTATTACTATTTTGCGCCCATTATTATTGGGCCATTGGAACCCTTCTCAAGGTGGCTCCTGTGTCCTCTTGACATGCTCCCTCTTCGTGGGCTTAAAGAAGGGCAACCTTCTTTAATTTCTGACACAGCATGATATTCTAGGTTTATCTTGTTCTTTCCCTGTGCCAGACTGGAGATCAGCCACTTTTCCAAGAGGCCTTTGTTTCCTTTACTGGAAAATGGTCATTAGAATCCAAGATGTGGGCCCTGGGGGTGCCCATCACAAGTGTCTCCTCCTAGACCAGGGGTTCTCAACCTGTGGGTCACGACCCACAGGAACTGTATGAAAGGGTCATGGCATTAGGAAGGTTGAGAATCACCGTCCCAGACCCACATCAGCAGACGAAATGAGAATCTGATGCATCAAACATATGTTGGTTTCTGCCCATCAGAAAGCAGAGGCAAACGCACAGCCCTGCTACTCTCACTAACCGGCAGGGAGGAGGGTGTGACGTGCATGCCCTCTAGCACAATTGTGGATATTATATCATTATAATTGTTTCTGTCCCCCCCCCCCCCGCCCCCACTGGACAGCACTTCACAAACCTCTTTCCTTTGTCGGACATGGGTGTCCTTTCTTCCTTTTATTAATGATGACGTGCTATAGCCCTTGGTGTTATAGGTTATTCAAACCACACCCAATAATCTACATTTAGGTTATTTCCATGTTTTCTCAACTGTAAGTAGAATTGAGAAATCCCTGTCAGGTATTTTTTCAATGTGCAAGAATTTTTATAGGTAAAAATTCCAACTGTGCAATCGTGGGGTCAAATTGTGAGTTTAAAATGGTAATAGCTGCTGCAAATTCCTCTGAAAAGATGATCTTGATTCCAATTCCCGTCAACCTCGTCTGAGGGCCCCTGTTCCTCGTGCTGCCTGCGTCCTTTACCCGCCTCAGTCACTCTCTTAGTGATCAGTGAAGGCTGCATAGCTGTTCACTCGCTGCTGGTAGTCCATGTACGCAGAGTGCCTCTCACCACGTGGAAATTTATGTGGCCAAGTCTATCATTTTGTTCTTGTGAGTTTTTATTTATTTTCAGTATTATTTATTTTGAGGAGCCCTTCCATCCCTCTAAACAATAGGTGGGGCTTCTGCCCAAACTGAGCCTGTGTGGACCCTTAGTTCCAGATGTGGCCACTCAAAAAGAAAGGCTTTCTTCACTCCCAGAGCAGGCAAGCTGGAGCCCAGGTGGTGAACTGGTTCTATGCCCTGTTCCCAGAGTGTGTGGCTGGGGCCAAGGGTAGGGAAGGACAGGACGGGGCAGCAAACCCAGGCAGCCCAGGGCCCTGGCTCTGAATTTACTGAAGGCTTGAGAACACCTGGTATTCCAAGAATGGACCTGATTGTGGGGCCACCAGAAAGCCGAATAGACCAGAGAACTTGGCCCAGACAATAGTAAATGACGGGTGAGCTTTCTTGGTCCAAAACCAGATTCACATTTCTAATCATGACATCATAAGTGGCAGCATTTCAGCAGTTCTCAAGCAAATTCATTTAAAGAAGTGATTGAGCACCCACTGTGTGCCCTGCAGATAGAAGTGGACAAAACAGCAGTTAGCCCTCATGGAGTGTCCGTGTCCCCCGAGTGCCTGCCAGCCCCCAGAGGCTGCCGGCCCTATCACTCGCTGGGGCATGTGCGAAGCCGCCTGGCTGGGAGGCACAGCCCGCAGGGGCCAGAGACTGGGACTCAGATCCACCACACACCCAGGTCACTGTCGCTCCTACACATCGGCCTGGCATTTCAGAGGAACCTGTGTCACCTATCCCAACGTGAATCAGCTCCTTTCTTCCTTTAGCTCCCAAACATTCTGTTAAAAGTAGGCAAACAGCAATGAATTTATTTCAGAAAATTAAGATAAGCCTCCCAAAGAATACATACAAATTACCTATAATACCTTCACTCAGAGATGAGGACAGAGAGTATCACAGCACATAGCAGTCTGACTACCTAAGTTCATCCCTTAAACTGTGTAATGCTGTAAACGTAAATTACCTGCTCTTATGCACACACATGCACTTACATAACAAAGGTGGGACCACACAGCTCATGCTATTGTCTAGCTTGCTTTTGTCATGTAACAATACAGCAGATGATAATTCACATTCTTAGTCCTCTGTGGTATTATTTTTAATGCTACTCACCTTGGGTAGCAAAAGCCCTTCTCACAGTGCATCATGGTTTTTCACAAATGCATCCTCACCCTAGGCTGTGTGTCCACTGAGGCTGATTCCATGTGCTAGTCAGGTCTCCTGCCCTTCACATAATGTCTAATGTGTGATAATAATAGCCAACAATTATTGAGCTGTGACTCTGTGCTAGGTGTTTGGAAGCCCCTCTTGAAGCAGTGACTCCCTAGTAGCAATAAGCATGCCCTGTGTCCAGATCTGGATTTCTGATACCATCCTCCAATTGAAGGGAACGGGCTGCTGAGGGCAGTGGGTGATTTCAGGACTGGGGCTGGAAATACACACAATGAGCCTGGAGCATCTTGAAGCGCCAGCAAGGAAGTCAGTGCTCAGAAAGCACAAAGATCAGAGCACGTTGACAGGACGCAGGAACCAGCTGGAAGAGCTCCCAACAGCCAGAGCTGGAATGGTTTGAGCAAAAAAGAGCATACCAGATTAAAACTCAAATTATAAGATAAATATCCGGGAATCCATACTGATATAAATAAATGATACCTTCCATGTCGAATATGAAACTTAGTTTAGCAGGACACAGAAGCTTGGGCTTAAAATTGTTTTGTTGAAAAAGGTTAAAGAGAGATAAGCACCCTCACCACCTGCCGATAGATAAACAACTAATGCCCACACCAGAGAAAAACACAAGTGAACTAAGTGGGTGCTGGGGAGGCGGCTGGCAAGCTCTTACCTAATGGACACGATGTGAAGCTGTATGTCACACTTCTGGGGTGAAGGCTCAACTACAACTTGGAAAACAATGTAACGTAAGCATTTGTGGCCCTCATGTTAATCTAAGATATAAATGATTGACTAAATGGGAGAAGCAGCAAATCTGTCATGCCAAAGAATTCTAATTAGGTAGATACTCTGCCTAAGATGCTGATGGCCCTACAATCAGGTCCATTCTTGGCAGAGTATCTACCTCAAGGAGATAGAGTTTAACTCACAGTGTCTTAAGTGTGGGCCGTGCACAAAGACCCCCTTTCCAAGGAGAGCAGTGTGGCCTGGAGAAGAGTCCTTTCCAGCAGAGACACCGACAGACACCATCCCATCCAAGTGATCGAGGTCAACATCCACTGTCATAAATCATGCAGATGGTATACAGTTGATGAGATGTCATGTGAAGGTACCTGAACCCCACAAGTCCAATCTAATGATTAGAAAGACATTCGGAAAAGCAAACCCAAGTTGAGAGACAGTCTTCAAAATACCTGACCGGTGCCCCTCAAAACTCTCAAGGTATTCAAAAAACAAGGAAAGTCTGAGAGGCTGTCACAACCAAGAAGAGCCTGAGGGGACATAACAACTAGGTGTCACTTAGGCCCTCCAGATGGGACCCTGGAACAGAAAAAGGACATTAGGCAAAAACAACAACAAAAAAGAAATTACGGCTTCTGTTAATAATATTGTATCAATATTGGTTCATTAGTTGTGCCAAATGTGCCCTGCCCTATAAGATGTTACCACAGGAGACCCTGGATAGGGGTTAACCTCTGTACTACCTGGGTCTTTTCCATAAAACTATCCTAAATACAAATTCATTTTAAAAGTGCCTTTCATCTATTCTTTATTTAGTTCTCCCGATAGTCCTTTGGGGTTTTGCACCCTTCTCCCTGAGGAGTAGAGCACAGGGAGTGAAGAGTTTTGCCCAAGGTGAGCAGAGGTCTGAGCCAGGACTAAGAAGATAGCCCAGCTCCGGAACCTTCCCTTAAAGACACCTGCTCAGTAAATACTGGGGAAAGCTCAGGGCTTCCTGGATGATTTCTCCCCTCCCAAATCACCTGAGAATTGCTGCTCTGGTTCTCAGGTCACCCACAGAAACCTCGTGGCACCTGCAGCTGGACATGGAGCTGCATGTGGGACCTGGAGCACGCACTTCCTACCCAGATAGCTGGGCGGAGAAAGCTCAGAGATGCTGTCATTTCCTTTCCCAAACAGATGAGGAACAGTGAGCAGTGAGTCACACGTGGCGCTCAGCAGTTTCTTCCTGTCATAACCCAGAGGGGACATTTACCGTCATGCTGGGTTGGACCTTGTTCTCTCTCTCTCTCTCTCTCTTTTTTTTTTTTTTGCAGTTTTTGGCTGGGGCTGGGTTTGAACCCGCCACCTCTGGTATATGGGACCTGTGCCCTACTCCTTTGAGCCACAGGTGCTGCCTGGATGTTGTTCCCTTTGATGGATGTGAAGTTCCCTCTGGGCTGATGATGTCCCTACAGAGTATGGGACATCCCTGCTAGGGGTGCAGGGTAGGTGGGGCTGCAGGCCCTGGGCCTGGGGTGGGCACATGGGGAGGGTCCACAGATGGACCCTGTGGCCTCTGGAGCAAGTCCTGCCTCTGGAGCAAGTCACTCCCCTGGGTTTCACGTCCTGGGCCTGGGGTGGGGATGTCTGCCCAGCCCCTGGATCCTGGCAACACTTGGCCACTTGCGCAGTGGCTGAATTGGGCAACTCCTGGGTGCAGAGTGCTCCCACCTGGGTGCTCTACAGGCTGTTGGTGACTCTGCCTCTAGGCAGCAAGGTACAGGACAGCCATGGGGGTCACCCCACTCTCCATGCCTTAGAGGCCACAGGCCAGACTTACTGCATATTAGTCTGCCTCCGGATGGCCACCTTTCTTGCAGTGTCCTGTGTCAGTCCCACAGGACATGCTCAGTAAGGCATGCGGTGGTGGTGGTGGTGGGGGGGGTACAGCAGAGGCAGCTCTGAGTGACACCAGCTCCACTGCTTCTCCCAGGAGCCAGTCTGGGAGCTGCCAGGGCCTGTGTCCTCATCCCTAAAGAGGCAAGGGAAAGGGAAGAGTGTGTTCTCCTGAGCCCTCCTATTTCCATGGGGCTGTGCTGCAAGCCCCCTGGTGTGGCTGTAGAGACCCCCCTCTTCCTCCCCCTTGGGACATCTGCCTGCCTGCAGGGCCCTGTGTGCTTGTGTTCTCCCCTCCCTCCTCCTAGGGTTGGGGTGCTCTGGCCTGCCCTTCCCACTGGCCCGTTAATGGGTAGTTTCCACACTTGTACCCAGAGGAGGGCTTCATAGCATATGCATGGTGACTGGAGCTTGGGATTTGCCACAGTCCAGTATTTTGTCCTGTGACCCTCCTGAGCCTGCCCAACTCCTGGCAGCCTCTCTGGCACCTTCCCCTGGGCTCAGCTTCTAAGTGCTGGCAGGGAGCCCCTGCCTAGTATCAGGGGCCCCGGAAAGACACTGCTGCCCAGAGCCCTGCACTCAACTCAGGCCACAGCAGCCTTTCCTTTCCTTGCAGGACCGGGAGGCACAGCCTTGGAGCAAACACACAGTGTGACCCAGGGTGGGAGGAGCCTGCTCCCTGCCAGCTCTGAAACAGGTGCTACACCTGCTGTGGGAAGCCTCTTCCAGAAAGGCATCTTGCCAGGAGAACAGGGGAAGCTGCCCCAAATCTATCTCCCCAACTAGGGGGGGGAATCATGGGCTATTCACGGAGGGGCCATGTGGCTTGGAGCAGGTCATGATGTATCTCACAGGGGCCAAGGGCATTGCGGGGGCAGGTTGTAGGGAACGGTAAATCTTGGAATCAGGAAGTCTGGCCAGGGACCTACAGAATCTCAGCTCCTTTAAATCTACCATTTCTGGAAATAACTCAAAAATCAAGTAGTTTAAGGGAGAGGATTATATAGGGGCCACTGAAATTCCTTCAGTGGGGGTTGGTTACAAAACACATATATTTTCACCTTCCTCCTCTATTCCACTCTCTCCACATTACCAGCAGGCCTGGTGTGGCCCAGACAGCCCTGGGGGTGGAAGCTGGTGGGACTCAGGCCCTGCTGGGGGCTAAATGAGGTAGAAATCCCTCCTCCCCAGCTGACCACACACCCGTCCCTTCCCTGGCTCCCCCAGGTCCTGCTCCTTGTTCTGGCTCTGAGTGTTCTCTGCCTGGCTCCCTCATAGCCAGGGAGCAGGTGGCTCATGTCCTAGGGGAGAAAGGTGATGAAGGGATAATGTCTCACCTCTAGAAACAGCTCTGAGAAACGTTTCTTTCTGAGGGGCCAGTGTCCGTGTGATCTGACCTCTTAGAAGCTTTCCTTTCTGGGCTTAGTAGTATTCCCCTGGCCAGATATCTTACTTAGTATTATTATTCATACATAGATATCGACAATCGGTATTGATAGATAGATGGCACGTGAGGGGTGGAAAAAAGCATCAGATCCGTAACATTATTTATGTGTCGTAAATATTTAAAGACTCCCATGTGTTTTGATCAGAAAATGTGTTTACCTGGACAATTTAGTTTCAAAAGTTCCTCTAATGTGAGATGTATTAAGATTTATGATGTGGCTGGGTGATGTGATTGACAGCGTGTGGAAGTCCTGAGGAACAAAACCGTGGCACCACCAGTGACTTTGCTGCCCACAGTCCTGCTTACCAGCCGGGGCTCTTCTCTGTTTGCTGTTAAGTTGCAGGGATTTGCTCTGTGTGAATTAGCAGCTGTGAAGAGCCCCCAGAGACACAAGGTGGCTAGTTGGGAGTGAGCAGGTGCACTTCCTAGCATGGCCACCAGAAGGCGCATGCCTGCCGCCCGGGAAGGCCTGGGGCCCAGAGAGGGCACAGCCACTTGGCTGGCGGCAGCTGGCGGGGTCCACAGCCTGCTTCCGGCTGAGGGTAACTTCCACAGCATGAGAGGCTGCCCCTCTGAGGATCAGCGTCTTGGAGGAATTACTTTCATTTCCTCCCACCTAGTCCCAGTGCGTGGCACTTGCCGGCAGCCTCCTCCCTCCTCCTGGAGTTCTGTGTGGAGCCTGGAGGGAGTTTTCCCTGGGTTGTGACTTCCATGCCAGGGTGACCACATTAATGGAGGAGGTGCGCTCTTGTCATCAAGTGAGTAATGATGGAGGCTGCTCCCAAGCTGCAGCTCAGCTCTGCTGGGGGCGGCACCATGTCTCTCCTCCCTCAGTTCTCAGAAGATGGCTGTACTTTGAATAGATTCTTTGCAGATTTAGTTGAGATGAGGTAAGACTGGAGTAAGGTGGGTCCCTAGGTCCCTAACCCAGTGAGTGGTGCTGTGGGTCCCTAGGTCTGTAACACAGTAGGTGGTGCCCTCATAAGAAGATCCCCTGAGAACCCAGACACTTAGGGAACAGACTTGGCCACAAGATCAGGAGCTCCTTTTGCTGCAGAAGCAGGGTGAGGCAAGGAAGGTATGACCCTCTGGGCTTCAGAGGGAGTGGCCCTGCTAGCACCTTGGTTTGGGGCTTCTGGCCCCCGAACTTGGGAGAAAGTAACTTTGTGTTAAGCCACTCAATTTGCGGGACTTTGTTATGGTAGTGGCAGGAGACTAATAAAGGCACAGAATAGGTGAAAGGCAAGAGCAGAGCTGCGGCTGGCTGGGAAACACGCCCTGTGGTCTGAAGTGGAAACACCAGTGTGGTCCCCAGGAACCACTAAGGTGGCTGCCCATTTCCTGTGCCAATGGTGGAAAGGAGGGGCACAGTGGCTCTGGGACTGACCCTGCCAGGTGGGAGGCGGAGGGGGCAGGAGAAGAGCCTTTTTCTGGTGGCAGGGAGGGCAGGAGTGAGCAGGGCAGCGTGACTATCCATGGGCAGCCTCCTCTCCATTCTTGTTTTCCAGAGTTATTTCCCCCAGGCAGGGCAGAGTTGGTGGGGGAGAGAGCAGGAGGACTGATGTTACTCTTTCAAAATTCAGCACCGAATCTGGGAGCAGGGAAATGTGTGAATTGAGGTTGGGAAGCTGCCTGCACACACAGCCCCACAGCTGATTTCTGGAACTTATCTGTCCTGGGAATCGACCTTAAATCCTGCTATGTTAAAGCACCAGAGGAGAAGGATGCCCCATCCTGAATCCTCTCCATTGCCTGGGTGGAGGGTGGTGGTCCCACCCAGCCAGCCACTTGTGCCTGCCTGGTGTCACTGAACTGGAGTGTGGCAATCTCTGGGGCAGGACTCACTCTGCTAAAAATGTGGTAGTGGCTGTGGTTACCCAGCCAGGTCAGGGTCTGAGCTCTGCCAGGCCCAAGGATGGAGGAGCTGGTTGTTAGGGGCAGTGGGTTGGGAAGATGCTCTCATCCCTTGCTCTGTTTTGCCACATTCCGGTGGCCTCTGCCCACTTGCAAACACCCCATCTCTTCTGGGAGCCCGTGGTGGGTCCCTGCCGCTCGCTTCTGAGTAGGTACAGACAGTTCACAGCCACTGCCCCCCAGGCAGGGTGGGCCTTTGACATTCAGAGGACAACCCAAGGTGGTCCTGAGCGCCACCTCTAAACCTCAGTAAAGGGAGCCGCATTGTCACTTTCCTTATGGAGGGGGTGGCAGTGGAAGTCCCGGTGGAGGAGGAGAGTGGCATCTGCTGCCCCTGCCCCCACCTAAAACCACCGTGTAATTACGGACGTGCTGGCCTTTGTACAGTTCTCGGTTCCGGTAAATATTAACGGGTTGCCTTTTATTCACTTAGCTTATGTTTTTGAAAGATGGTCCCAAACAAAAAGATCATATCTGTATGTTGTGCTTTAATTTATTTTCACCTTTTTTTCTCCTTTGGAGACCCCTAGTGTATCGTCACTTTGTTTACCACAAATTAAACCGGGGCTGATTGTTTACCAGACCCGGGGCCTCTGTGTACGGCTCCCCACGTCCCTTTTTTTTTAATAATCACAACCTGGGATTCGTTTGCAAGAGGCCCTAATCTGCATGAGAATTATACAATTAACTTTTGATTAACCACCTAGTTCTTTCTGAAACCACGGTGTATAGGACACTCTGCATTTAAATAATTTTCCTTAAATTGGGAGCAGGCCTTTCATTAAGCTGGTGAGTTTGACTAAACAACAACATTTGGAGATAATCAGGGTCAAAACAATAGGTAAGATGGCAGGGCTAGAATGTCATCTTTAAATATAACAGTGCAGATAAAGGCCCCCAGATTGCGCCTTATCAAAACACAAAAAAATCAAAGCGCTCTCTTGTCTGTGGCAGAATGCGGAGGCCCCAGCGATGTCAGGCAGCCATTGTCTGGCCACCCTGGCAGCAGGGTTTGCGTTTGGGAACCCGTCTAACACACATTACATCACGTAGGGTACTTATCTCCGAGTCTGACAATAATTATCGGGAAGAATATGCTCAGAATGACTTTTTTGTGATTTTTATGCTTCCCCAACACAAGGAAGGGGAGATAACGGCATTAGGAGGAAGGGGGGCGTCTCGGAAGACTCTCCCAGGAGCTGGATCTTCGATTAAATTTGCTCTGCCACGCCGGTGCTGTGGAACAAGTGGGAAGAAAGCCGGGAGCCTTTTATATTGGGTAATAATAGTCCTGAACACAGCCCTCACCAAAAGATAAGATCCATTGTCGAAACAAACAAAGGGAGCCATTCAAGGCACTGGGGGAGTATCTATGAGCAAAGTTTTACATCCTCTTTCTCTGCCCTGCTCTCCTTGCTCGCCCCTCGCTCCTGGTTCTGCCAGTTGCCTTCTGCTGGGGGGTCGGGGTGGGGGGAGAGGCTCCCGGGAGCCTCTGGTCTAAGGGCACCCAGGAAAAGTGGTCTTGTGGGTCATTGGCCTTGAGCTAGACTGTTGGAGGTCAAGGTCATGGCCATTCTGCTGTGAGTCTCACATTTGCTTCTTCCCCAAAGTCCCCCAGAGAGACCTTGATCTCAGATACCAAGCTCCCAGGAGACCTGGCAGAGGGTCAGATTAGAGAGAAACAGTTCAGCCAGTCCTCGCATGTCAGTCCTGCCCGGTCCTACCAGACCCCTGGCCTGCAAAATCCTTTCCTCAAAAGAATCATTCTGTTTCCTTCTCCTTACAGGAAACGGTAAACATCCAGCTATAGCAGTATATTGCATTTACTTTTTTATTTTTAATTTTTTAAATCATAACTATGTACATTAGTGCATTTATGGGGTTCTCTTCAGATCATATAAATCTTTCACCTTTGACTATATTGCATTTAAATACTGATGGGATATTTCTTACTAGAATAAAGCTCAGGGATTCAAATTAGCTGTTTTTTTCTCAAAGCCTTTTGCACCCAGAGTTAATATGAGCATAATATTAATTTTATATCTTCTGCCCTGTATCCTGACCAGTGTCTGAGGGTGGGGGGTGGGTATCATGTTCTTTAGCCTTAGAGGAAGGAACACACTAGGACGAGTGAACTTTCTGATTTGATCAAAATCAAAATACTGTTTTGCCTCCCCCTGACCATCTGGACAGCCCACCATCATTGGGATTTGATTGATATGCATTTGTTCAGTCTGGGCTCTTCCCTTTCTTCCACAGCCCTTCCCTGGCCCTGGGGGGTCTGCTGCAGGGTGGGAGATTTTCCCTGATGTGCCGATGGGGACTCTGAGCTGCTCTTGGTGGGTGAGGGGGGCAGTGACAGTTCTGAGACAAGCCTTAGTAACAGTGGGGCCCAGACATGCAGAACAGGAGGCAACAGGGTTGCAGAAAGGACGTGGTGTGACCACGTCTAGCCCAGGAGTGGAAGAGCCCTGGGTTCCTGCACACACAGTGGAGGGTGAGGGTTGAGGCCAGCAGGGGCTTGGGGTCCCTGCTATGAGCACAGAGTGCACCGAGAGACTCAGCATGGCCTGGGAGGGAGGAGGTGAGGGCTTTGTCTGTCTACAAACCCTTTGTGTGGCCTCTGGCAAGTGCCCCCTTTTTTCTGAGCCTCAGTTTCTCCTTTAAAACTCACAGGGCTTCTCAGAGCAAGTCCATCTGCTCAGCCCTAAAATTTGACTAGGAACAATTAGAGATCCTTGGGGGCTTTCTTCCCTGGCAGCTGGTGTGCCTTCCTGGTGCTTCTCTGGGGGCACACCAGGAACTGTGGACAGAACCTCTGTGGGTGGGTGAGTCAGCACGGGTGGAGTGCCTGGTGCCTGCCTGCCAGGGCCACATGGCGGTGGCTGTAGTATCTTCTCCTGGGCTGGCCTTAAGTCTGCAGCCTTCAGAGCTGGGACAAGCTGCCCTCCACTTCTGGGGATGGACATGCCCCCTCATTATTCTGCAGTGGCTGACAGAGGGGAGCAAGGAGCATGCATGAGGAGGAGAGAGGTGGAGGAGGAATCTGCTGCCAGGTGCCCTCCAGTTCAGCCTTGGTCCTGCTGGCAGCCTGGTTCCACAGACCCATGGAAGGCCAGCATCTGGCACCATCTGAAGCTCTCTGCTCTACCAATCTTGCCCCTGCAGTGAGTCTCTATAGCAGGACCTTCTTCCTCTCCAGCAGGCCTTGGACTGGCCAGTCTCCGGGGCTAGCTAGGCCCTGTGGTGGGTAATACTGATTCTGCTCTTGACTCCAGAGCTCCCTCTGGCCAGTGATCAGGGGCAGGGTCTGCTCTTCAGAAATTATCTTTAGCCACTTAAAAAAAATGAGATGAGCAATGGAATTTGATTTTCAAAAAACTTCTTACTGTAAGTGGCTAGTGTCCTTTTAATACTTAGAGAAATAAAATGTTCAAAGCTGACTCCATATGAAATTTTGAATTCTCAGTTCATTGGGCCTCAGGGTCAATCTTTCCTTTAAGTTGTCCTGAGCAAGGAGAAATGAGTTGTTATTCTGAAGTGGTCGGGACTTCGTGAGAGCGCGGTTGTGTGTGTGTCTTATGGGCTGGTCTTTTACACTGTGGGTGTTTTAAGTAGGATGATGCAAGAGCAGATGGGGAGGTGGATACCATCCTCTGTGTTTGCTAATGAGTGTGGAGCTGGCTGTGACCTTCTCAGTTAGGGGAGGGGCTCCCACGCACCCGGTGAGTGAGATGCTCATGATGCAGGTGGCTGGACACCGAGAGTATAACTAAAAAAGGCCTTTGCAGATGGATCCTTTAACTAGTCTCTATCTTATATTACAAAAACTGAGAAGATATAGGAAGGGCAAATTGGGGACTAGGAAGATTACAGTAATATAGCTTCTCAGCTAATTGATTAGCAATTACAGCTGGTAATATTGTTCATTTTAATTGTGTTTAATCTCTATTTTGGTAATAAAGATTATTGTTTTGGATTATGACTTTATCCTATACTAATTACTAACTTGTGAAATTAAAGTGTATATTTTCACATCCTGAAAAAAATTCACAACATGCCTTACATAATAGCTTCCTTTTCTGGACATATCAGTTGTTTGGGGATTGTTTATCCTTAACATCTTAGAAGGATTCCATTCTGGCAAGAAAAATAAATGATGTTTGGTCTATTTACCAAGAAATAGAGGCTTTTTAAAGAAAGTCATGCTTTTAAAGGGAATGAAAGAAACAGAAGATATTGCCAGAAATAGGTCTAAAAAATGAGAGGACACAAGTCAATGTACATGGAAAACTGATTTTTAATTTTCAAGGGGATGGTGCCCTTGGAGGCATGTCTGCAGAGCTTGACCGGGACAAAGCAGCAAGACCCCACCTCAGAGCTCCCACCCCCACCCTCTCTCTGTTCTGCCTTCAGATACATCTATTTCTTGTGCCTAATTTTTTTCACAAGCTTCTCGAATCAAGCAGCCCACATTTGCAGCTCCTGTCTCCTCTCTGCCTTCTCAGCCTGACCATGATAGAGGAGGCATGTTCATAGACAGCCTTGATCTTATTCAGGACGTCTACAAGTTCCCAGCCTTGTCCACCCATCTCTCTGTTTCTCACCTTCACATACACTGAGGTGCTAATGCTGGGTCATGTTCCGGTTAATGTTCCCCTGAGCACATGGCTGTGGTCTCGGGAGATTTTACTGTCACCTCGTGAGAACACGGTAGCATTGCAGCGTCCCAGCATAATGTGCTCCTCACATGTTCGTGGTGTGCTGTATAAACAAACCTGCTTTGCTCCAACTCGTGTAAAAGTATGTATAACTCACAAAAAGTATACAAAAGTCTGTATAAAAGTATGTATCACAACTTGTATGAAAGTGTGATTATGAACAGCAGCGGTCTCCAACCTGTTTGAGCAGGGACTGGTTTAATGGAAGACAGTTTTTCCACCAATGGGGAGAGGGGTGGTATGGGACAGGAGACAGAGCTCAGGCCACAGACGGGTACCCAGGGCTTGGGGACTGCAGATGTACAGTGCATAATACTTCATCATGACAATAACAGACTATATTATTGGTTTGTGTACAGTAGACCCTCCATAGCTGACCACTTCCTTAGATTGACCTAATTTCATAGATCAGACACGCACCACATGGACAGTGGGCCTGGTCCACATGCTGATCACCTCCAAATGTGGACCAGTTTGTGACAGTCCCTTGGGTGGTCAACTTAAGGAGGCTCTGTTGTGTTTACAATGCTGCACTTTTTTCTCACAGTTTGAAAGTATACTCCGTCTACTCATTAAAAAAAGTGAACTATAAAACAGCCTCAGGCAGGTTTCTCTGGGGGTGTTCCAGAAGAAGGCATTGCTCTCATAGGAGATGACAGCTCCATGCGTGTTACTGACCCAGAAGACCTTCCAGTGGGACGAGACGTGGAGGTGGAGGACACGGTATCAACCATCCTCGCCCTGTGCAGGCCTAGGCAAATGTGTGAACCTGTGTCTTATGTAAAATAAGCTGATATGAAATATAAAATATATTAAAGCTTATATTAAAAGTATATAAAGAAAGAATATATTTTTACACAGCTGTGTAATGCGCTTTAAGCTAAGTGTTATTACAAAAGGGTCAGCAAATTAAAAAAATGACAATTTATAAAGTAAAAAGGTTACAATAAGCTAATTTATTATTGGAGAAAGAAAACTATCTTCATAAATGTAGTGGAGCTTAAGTGTCCAGTGTCTGTGGAGTCTGCAGTAGCATGTGAGGCCTCAGGTCCCTCCCTGCTCGCTCACGGATGTGCCCAGAGCAGTGGCCAGCCCTGTGAGCTCCGTTCCTGGTGTGCTGTTTTTATTTATCTTCTATCCTGTCTCTCTTTTTACTGTCTCTCTTCTCTGTTTGGATACCCAGTACTCACACCATGTCACGGTTGCCTACCGTATTCAGTGCAGCCAGAAGCCCTGCAGGTGTGTGACCCAGGAGCACTGGGCTATCCCCAGAGCCTGGGCATGCAGGGGGCTGTCCCCCGTGATTTGTGTGAGGGGACGCTGTGATGTTAGCACAAGGACGACACTGCCTGAAGATGCATTTCTCTGGGCACAGCCCCCCGTTAGTCCCCCTGACTGCAGTGTCCTTCCACGCACACCGCCCCGTCCCTGCACTTGTTGAAAGGAATGCATGTTGCTACACGTGCGAACTGTTTTCATAATCAGGAGCATTTTCCTTTTTTTTTTTTTCTTGTTAATATAGAACAAGGGGTGGAAATGCTTTTTTAATGGTGGGCCAGATAATAAATAATGACTTTGGGCTCTGCAGGTCCCACCTCTGCCACCGTGGCACAGAGCCTTCACAGACAGTCTGGACGTGGGAGAGTGTGGCCGGGACCAGCACTCTTCACAAACAGGCAAAGGCATGATGTGGCCCAGAGGCCGGAGCTTGCTGACTTTTGTGTGGAAATTTACATATATACGATATTGTGTGTGTGGATATTAACATTGTAAGGAAAGCTTTTCTTTTTGTTTGTCTTTGAATATGATGTTAACAGTCCTATAACAGCCTAGCTCAAATATTCATTGTTATTTCATTTTCAGAAATACTGTACCGACGTGTAATTGACACACGAGAGTGCCAGCCTGTCAAGGGCAAACAGTCAAAAATAAGCAAAGGGCTTTGCTGATTAGACAGGAATGTAAGATCTTACAGAATTCTAGCTGGTATTTTTTTTACCTGGCCGGGCTTGTTATGTTAATGGATTGATTCCATGTCCTTAGAGCTGATCAGTGGCAGTACCCAGGTGCCCTGAGCTGTGTCGAGGGCTTTGTGGTTCAGAAAGCCATTCCTGCCTGTTTTCTACCAGGTTCCTGGTGATGCTGAGGCTGCCTTATCTCCATTTTCCAACTGCATTAAAGCTCCAAAAGGGCCTCAGATGCAGATGCCAAAGCACGACCAGAATCAGATCTTCTGACCCTGAATGCTGCACACCTTCAGTTGGGGTAGATTACCTCCCCCCTAAGTCCCCGCTGACCGTGGCCGTGCCACCCTGGAGCTGCCAGCTCCTCTGGAGTACTGTGTTGCTGGGTACTCCTCAGGGGCTGCCCTGAAGATGTCACTCTCAGAGGCCCCCAAGGCTGATTTTGTTGTGTGCTGTATTACCTCCGAATCCAGCACTGCTCACTCCCACTCCCCCAGTCCCACCCTCTCACTCCCCCTTCCCTCCCCTAGTCCCCTCCATTTCCTTAGTTTTCTCAGAAATTCATGCAAAGCAGGTATGACAGCCATGGAAAAAGAACATTTAATTTAGACTAAAACCCTTTAAAATAGGCGAAGGAGTTTAAGCAGTCTTCATTTTCCTTTTTTTTCTTTAACAAAAGCAGTAGGATTTTTCTGCATCCCCCCCACCCCCGCAGCATTTTAGAGCACACCCTCTTTACTCTGAGCCACCTGCAGGAAGCCTTGAGGATGGTGCCAGAGGTGTAGCTGCACTGAAGTCCACCGCCAGAGCTATAGGGGAGGAAGCAGCGCTCTCTGCCCTGAGCCTCCCTCTGACCGTGGAATTAAAAATGAATTACTTTGCTAATAAACGTAATCCCACAAATTCTCTGAATGAATAGTGCTGAGAGCAGGAGCTGGCAGGAGCCAGCCTTGAGTGAGAGCTCTGCCCACCCCCTTGCAGCCAAGTCTCCCTTCCTCCCCTGGAACCACAAGACAAGCTTTGTGCTGATGCCCTTGGAAAGCCCTGCAAGTCCCTTTTGTTTGGGCAATTTGCATTTGTCAGACAGCATCTAAGTGCAGGAATCCAGATCCTAAATACATTTGGAGATGTCATTTGAGAGTGTGGCATTACAGTGTGCTTCTCTGCTGATGGCCCTGAGCTAAGGGCAGTGGGTTACTCCTGGCCTCTGCAAATATGGTCAGGGACTCACTCCTATTTGGGAGAATCCTTTGATTTATTTTTCTCAGCACTTGTGCCAGAACCAACTGTATTACAGGCCATCTAATTGAGACTTGGCAGCTGACAGGCCAGATCAAAGGCAGCCCAAGCCCAGATTCCAGCTCTCAGGCCAGTGGGCACTTAGCTCAGCTCAGAGCAGAGTGTCCCACCTGCCTTCCAGCAGCTCATGCCAAGGCTGCTGCCTCCGCATCCCCCAGGCTGCTTGTGGGTAGCTCCCCCATCCCACTGGTTCCAGAAGGAGCCACTTGTGAGCTATTAAAGACAGCAATGAAATGCCGTGGTGACAGCAGTGATTCAGGGAAAGATGGAGGAAACTGGGAAGGAATTCTCCTTTTTCCACAGTGCTGAGTCCAAGAGTGGGAGCACCAGGCCAGCCCAAGGCAGGCGGGGAGGCCCTGGTGAGACCGGCATGCAGGGCAATGGAGAGGGGAGAAGAGCACAAAAAGGAGCATTTCATAAGTTCAGAGGCGGTAACGTCACCTGTGTTCTCCAATGTTCACTGATCCGGGAATCCTGTTTCCTAGGAGGACCCATTTCCAGTTTAGAAGTAAGAGTGTAGCTATTGGAAAGAAGTGCAAAACCACCCAAAGGTGCCTTGAGGATTTTTTTTTTTTTATTGAGTGGTAACTATGTACATTAATGCACTTCTGGGGTACGGTGTGGGGTTTTCACATGCAATCCGAAATACTTCCATCAAATTGGTCAACAGAGCCTTCATGTCATTTTCTCAGTTATTGTGTTAAAACGTTCACATTCTACTCTTAGAAAGATTCACTTGTACCCCATAAGATAAACCTCAGAAGTGATCCCTCCAATCCCCCTCCCTCCACCCATTCCCCCCTCCCTTCTCCTTCCCCCTTCCCCATATTCTTAGGCTACTTGGTTATAGCTTTCATATAAAAGGTATAAATTAGTTTCATAATAGGGGTGTGTACATTGGATACTTTTTCCTCCATTATTGTGATACT
>NW_003852470.1:4716819-4717358 GCF_000181295.1 Otolemur garnettii | reverse complement strand
CAGGCCGATTTCTTCAAGTGTTTTCCCTACACTTTCTTCTAGTATTTTTATGGTTTCTTGTCTTAAGTTTAAGTCTTTAATCCAGTGAGAGTCTAACTTAATGGTGAAAGGTGTGGGTCCAGTTTCAGTCTTCTACATGCCTTGAGGATTAAATATGTGAAGGAGGTCTCCTTGGGTGGCTTGTTTTATCCATTTTCTGAATCTGAAGCTCCTGTTCTGGACGGAGCAACACTGACACAGGTGGACAGCCCAAGACAAATGAGCAACACTTGAGACCCACAGACAGACATACACCCATGTCCAGTTAGAGACAGACAGACACACACACACGTCCAGTTACAGACAGACACACACACACGTCCGATTAGAGACAGACAGACACACACACACATCCAGTTAGAGACAGACAGACACACACACATACAGTTAGAGACAGACACACACACACACGTCCAGTTAGAGACAGACAGACAGACACACACACACACACGTCCAGTTAGAGACAGACACACACACACATGTCCAGTTAGAGACAGACA
>NW_003852470.1:4712275-4716591 GCF_000181295.1 Otolemur garnettii | reverse complement strand
TCCAGTTAGAGACAGACAGACAGACACACGTCCAGTTAGAGACAGACACACACACACACATGTCCAGTTAGAGACAGACAGACAGACACACACACACACGTCCAGTTAGGTGGGACGGAGAAGTCACAGGTTTTTAAAATCTTGAACAAACACAGCTGGGCTCATTAAGTGAACCTTTTCAAATGAGATGGGTCTGAGGGAGCTCTGTGGGCTGGGGGGGGGGGTTAGCTGTCCACATGTGCAAATGATGGCAGGGAGAGACGATGGTCTGCCCAGGGCTGAAGGTGCTGGTGTGGAGCAGCTGCAGTAAGGCTGGGGAGAGGGGCTATTGGACCAACCAGTGATATTGGGAATCAGTTTATTAGCAAAGTGCTAGATGGTTCAAAATGCCGTCCAGCACAAAGGGCCCAGTGTGATTTCTGCTCTGCTCAGGGCTACCTTATAGCTGCGTGGCTGACCCCTGTGCTCCACACCTGCCCCAGAAGAGCACCCATCTCTCTCTCCCTCCCACCTCCATCTTTCTGAGTGTGGAGAGTATCTCATCCTGGGTTTTTATTTGTGTTCCATAAAGGAACAGTCATTTTGAGCATCTTTTCAATGTACTTCCTCAGATATATTTTGGTGAAATGTCTATTCAGTTCTTTTGTCAGCCGTAAAAATTGTGTCGTTGTTTCATACTGTAATTGAGTCATAAGACACGGTGCTGAATTACTCTTCTTCAGCCTATACTATAAATCTATAGTGATCAAAACAGCATGGTACTGGCACAAAAACAGAGCGGTAGATTTATGGAACAGAATAGAGAACCAAGAGATGAACCCAGCTGCTTATCGTCATTTGATCTTCGACAAGCCTATCAAAAATATTCAGTGGGGGAAAGACTCCCTATTTAACAAATAGTGCTAGGTGGACTGGCTGGCGACCTGTAGAAGACTGGAACTGGACCCCCACCTTTCACCATTAACAAAAATGGATTCTCACTGGATAAAATATTTAAACTTAAGACAGAAAACTATAAAAATACTAGAAAAGAGTGCAGGGAAATTGGCCTGTGAGAATATTTTATGAGGAGAACCCCCTCCCCCCCCCCAGCAATCGAAGAAACACCAAAAATATATTACTGGGATCTGATCAAACTAAAAAGCTTTTGCACAGCCAAGAGCACAGTAAGTAAAGCAAACAGACAGCCTTCAGAATGGGAGAAGACTTTTGCAGGTTATGCTTCCGACAAAGATCTGATAACTAGAACCTGCAGAGAACTCAAACTAATCAATAAGAAAAGAATAAATAACCCCATTTCTATGTGGGCAAGAGACTTGAACAGAAAATTCTCTGATGAAGACAGACGCATGGCCTACAAACATGAAAAAATTCTCATCATCCTTAGTCATCAGAGAAATGCAGATCAAAACCCCTTTGAGATATCATCTAACTCCAGTAGGATTAGCCCACATCACAAAATCCCTAAACTACAGATGCTGACATGGATGCAGAGAGAAAGGAACACTTCTACACTGCTGGTGGGATTGCAAGCTAATACGACCTTTTTGGAAAGAAGTTTGGAGAGCATTCAAGGAACTAAAAGTAGATACACTGTTCAATCCTGCAATTCCTCTCCTAGGTATATACCCAGATGATCAGAAATCATTTTACAACAAAGACATTTGCACCAGAATGTTTATTGCAACCCAATGCATAGTAGCCAAGACATGGAAACAGTCCACGTGCCCATTGACCCATGAATGGATTAACAAACTGTGGTATATGTACACCATGGAATACTATGCCCATAAAAAAGATGGAGACTTCACATCTTTTATATTTACCTGGATGGAGCTGGAACATATCTTAATAATGGAAAAAAAGTATCCAATGTTCTCAAGACTACTATGGAATTAATATATAACCACCTAGACACTCATATGAATGGCAAAACATAACTACAGTCCAGAAAGTAGAAGGGAAGAGGAGAGAGGGGAGGGGAGGGGGATGTGGGAGGAGGGAGGGTATTTGAGGGGACCTCACCTAATGTGCATGATGCAATGGTACATTTCAAAACTATTAAGAAATGAGTATAATTGTGATGGATGTGTTACTTAGTTCAATGTAAGCATTTCACATTGTATATCGAATCAGTACCCTGAACCCCATAAATTCATCAATGTACAAAGCTATGATTTAATAAAAAATAATTTAAAAAGGAAATGCAGATTAAAACCACAATGAGATATAACCTTAAAAAAAAACAAGGAAAGAAACAGTGCTGAGACAGGTGGATAGCCAAATGCAAAAAGGCAATGTAGACAGATTACAAATCCAGGTCCCTTATTGAATATATGATTTTAAAGTATTTTTTTTGAATGCTGAGGTCTGTTTTTCCGTCTTTTGAGGTGCAAAAGTTATTAATTTTGATGAAGTCCAAATTTTCATTGTTTACTTTTATCACTTGTGCTTCCGAAGCACCAAAAAGAATTCTTTCCCTAACCCAAAGTCACAAAGATTTTAATCTTTTCCTTTTTTGATTCGTCCTTTTCTGAACTATTGCTTGTACATGGTATGTGATGGTCTGAATTATCTTTTTGCATTTGGCTATCCATTTGTCTCAGCTCTTTTATTATAAAAATTGTTCTGTCATCTATTGAATTATTGTGGAATTTTCATTAAGGATCGATTGACTATAAATTTGAAATTGATTCCTGAATTCTCAATACGGTTCCTATCCGCATCCTGGTATCACATTGTCTAGGTGACTGTAACTCATGGTAACTTTTGAAATCTAGAAGTATGAGTTATTCAACTGTATTCTTTTTCAGGTTTTTCAAGTTTTTTGGCTGTTCTGGGTCATTTACATTTCAATGAATTTTACAAGCAGTTTGTCAATTTCTGGGAGAAAAGGGCAGCTGAGGTTTTGCTATAGAGACGGAATGATTAATCTGTAGGTCAGTTTCAGAGGTGTCATCAATAATACTGAGTCCTTCAACCTAAGGAAACTAATTTCTTTTTATTTATTTAGATGTTCTTTCATTTCCTTCAGCAATGTTTTATACTTTAAATTTAATTTTTAAATTTTATTTAATTGTTTTTTAGAGGCAAGGTCTCCCTCTGTCGCCCAGGCTAGAGTGTAGTGGCTGGATTATGGCTCAGTGTAACCTCCAATTCTTGTACACACAGAATCCTCTCACCTCAGCTTCTCAAAGTGCTGGGATTATAGGTATGAGCCACTGTGGCTGACTGCATTTTTAAATTGATATGCTTTGTTTTCAGAGAGTTTAAGGCTTATAGAAAAATTGTGCAGAAAATATAGTTCTGGTATATCATCCTTATCCCCATTTAGTGTGTGTTTAGCCTTGGTAACATCTTGCATTAGTGTGATACAATTGTTACACTTAACTGGGCAACACTGATACATTAGTATTAAATAAAGTCCATAGTTTACACTAAGGTTTACTCTTGATGGTGTAAAGCTCTGTGAGGTTTGACAAATGTGTAATGTCACTGTACCAGGCAGAACAGTCTCACTGCCCTCACTGCTCTGTGCCCTTGTACTGATTCTTACCTTTTTCTTTTTTCCCAGCCCCCCTGCCAACCCCTTACCCTTTTGTCCTCTCTACACTTTTGCCTTTTCCAGGACGTCATGTAGTTGGAATCAGACACCGTGTAGCCTTTTCAGATCTGCGTCTTTCATTTAACGGGATGCATTTAATGTTCTCGTGTGTCTTTTTGTTTCTTGGTAGCTCATTTCTTCTGACCATGAAAGACATTTATTATACTGTTTATCTATTCTTATATTGAAAGACATCTCGGCTGCTTCTGACTTTCAGCAGTCACAGATAAGGGTGTAGAAACACTCCTGGGCAGGTTTTCATGTGCACATGTGTTTTCAACTCATTTGGATAAAAACCCAGGTGCATGATTGCTGGGTTGTGGACATCCTGTGCTTAGCTTTGTGAGAGACGGCCAAGCCATCTTCCAACATGGCCGTACCCGTTTTCATCCCTGAGCGAGAGTCCTGTTGCACCACATCCTCGCCAGCTGTCGCACTCAGTGGAAATTGCTGTAGCAGGTACCTGGGGCTGGGTAATTGATAAAGAACAGAAGTGGGGTGGCTCGCAATTCAGGGGGCTGGAAGGTTCAAGACTGGGCAACCACGTCTGGTGAGCAACCTCAGGCTGCTTCAACTCATGACGGACAGTGTGGACAGTGTAAAGGGAGTACGTGATGGAACCTGGAATGGGAGCGGGCGTGCGCAAAGAGATCACTCGGCAAGAGAAGGGAGAGAGGGAGAGGGAGAGAGGGAGGGAGGGGGGGAGAGAGAG
>NW_003852470.1:4660549-4711620 GCF_000181295.1 Otolemur garnettii | reverse complement strand
GAGAGGGAGAGAGACAGAGGGAAAGGAGAGAGAGAGAGGGAGAGAGAAAGAGAAAGGAGAGAGAGGAGAGAGGGAAAGAGAGGAGAGAGAGAGGGGGTAGAGGCGGGAGAGAGAGAGGGAGAGAGAGAGAGTAAGAGAGAGAGAGGGAGAGAGAGAGTGGGGGAGAGAGAGTGGGAGGGGGAGAGAGAGAAACTGAGGAAGCAAGACTTTTTTTTTGAGACAGAGTCTCAAGCTGTTGGCCTAGAGTATGTGGTGTCATAGCTCACAGCAACCTCCAACTCTTGAGCTCAAGCTAATCCTCTTGCCTCAGTTTTTCTATTTTTAGTACAGATGGGGGCTCACTCTTGCTCAGGCTGGTCTCGAACCTATAAGCTCAGGCAATCCACTTGCCTTGGCCTCCCAGAGTGTTGGGATTACAGGCCTGAGCCAGGGTGCTGGCTACAGGAAGCAAGACTTCTTTACAACCCTCTTGTATAAGCTAATTCATTCCTGTAAGAGCCAGAACTCACCCCTCAGGAAAGCATTAACCTACATTTATTCCCTTCCCCTACGCTCCCCCCAGCCAATCAAACACCTGTCACTAGGCCCGGCCTCTCAACACCACCACACTGGGATCACATTTCAACAGATCCAAAGCACAGCACTCTGCCTCCTCCCCAGCATCCCCGCGTTCAGCATTGTTTGGGATTTTAGCCATTGACTGGTACCCTAATGACATGTAGTGTTCACTGTCTGTCTGTATACATCCTCCCTGGTGTCTGTTCGGAACTTCTGCCCATTTTTAAATTGGACTTTTTCTTATAATGTTTTAAGAGTCATTTCTGTATAATGGAAATGAATTCTTTGTAATACAAAATAAGTGTTTTGCAAATATTTTTCCATCCTCCTTCCATTCTCTTACCAGGGTCTTTCCGGAGCAGAACATCTGACACCATCTTTTACTTTCCTGGACTGTTCCTTGTGTTGTACCTGAAAAGTCATCACAAACCAGAGGGGACCCAGATTTTCTTCTGTGTGCCTTCTAGACATGTTGTAGTTTTGCATTTTACATAGGGTGACCAGACGTCCCACTTTTGGCGGGACAGTCCCGCTTTTTAACAATTTGTCCCACGTCCCGCAGCATTTTAAAAAAGTCCTGATTTTTGGAAAGAATGCATGAATGGGCCAGAGAACAGGAAGGGAATATACAGTTTTTGGCTGCCATGTGGCTATTTTGCCAGAATATGAGTTTTATATTATTTTTGTTAATTTTATAATGTTAAACTGTAATAATAACAAATAATTGTTGAGAAGTGATTATCGAGAACTGCTTATCAAAATTTGCATTGTCAGGTCCCCCCACCCCCGGCCATGTTGTCCTACTTTACAAGTGTTAAAATCTGGTCACCCTAATTTTACACTTAGGTTTATGATGCAGTTTGAGTTAACATTTGTGGCAGGTGAAAGGTCTGTCTCTGGATTCATTGTTGCTGCAGGTCAGTGGTGATGCATTTTAGCAGCGTTTATTGAAGCGACTGTCCTTTTTATGTTGATTAGTCTTTACTCCTGTGTGAAAGACGAGTTGGTTCTATTTGGATGGGTCTGTTTCTGGGTTCTCTTTCTGTTATGTGGGTATGTTTATCTATTAATTTATAATACCACACGGTAACTTTATGGTAAGTCTTGAAATCAGTTGGCATCAGTCCTTGGACTCGGTTCTTTTTCTTTGGTATTGTGTGGGCTTTTCTGGATGTGTGCCTCACCATGCAAGCTTTAGAACCACTTTGTCAATATTCACAAAAGGATTTGCTGGGATTTTTATCAGGTTTCCATTGAATCAATAGATCAATTTAGGAAGAACTGATACATTTGTCAATAGGAATTTTTCTATCCATGAACATGAAATATCTCTCTATGTTCTGAGACCTTTGATTCTTTCACTGAAGCTTCATAGTTTTACTCATATAAATCTTATATATATTGTTAGATTTATACCTAAGTATTTCATTTTTTTCAATGCTAATGATTTTTTATTTCAAATTCCAGTTGTTCATTGATGGTATGTAGGAAGGAAATTGACCTTTGTATATTAACCTCGTATCAGTCTTGCA
Organism: Otolemur garnettii; assembly: GCF_000181295.1. Lineage (NCBI taxonomy): Eukaryota > Metazoa > Chordata > Mammalia > Primates > Galagidae > Otolemur > Otolemur garnettii. The sequence goes on along the minus strand of NW_003852470.1, from coordinate 4,709,530 downwards.
ACAATCGCTTCTTAGGTCTAGGACATTTAAAATAATTCTTTGGCATTTTCTACCTAGGCGAGGATATCATCTGTGAACAAAGACAGCTTCGTTTTTTCCTTTCCACTTGGTGTACCCTTTATTTCCTTTTCTTGTCTCTTGTGTTAGCTAGATGAGACACCCTTGTCAGTTAGTGACAGATTCTCACCATGGCGGGGATTCACATTCAATTTATAGATAAATTTGAGAATTTCTCTTTTAAAAATGTCAAGCTTTAAATCTAGAAACTTGGGATTTCTCTCTATTTCTTTAGACCTTCTTTTGTTTCTTCCAATATTTCTTTGTAGTTTTCAGTGTATGAGTTTTGTGCACTTTTGCCAAGCTCAGTGGTTCTCAACCTTCCTAAAGCCTCCTAATGCCGTAACCCTTTAATACAGTTCCTCATGTTGTGGTGACCCCCAACCATAAAATTATTTTCGTCGCTACTTCATAACTGTAGTTTTGCTACTGTTATGAATCGTAATGTAAATATCTGATATGCAGGATGTATTTTCATTGTTACAAAGGGGTTGTGATCCACAGGTTGAGAATTATTGCTCTAAGTATTTTATTCTTTTTGATGCTACTGTTAATGGAATTATTTTTTAATTCTTTGTGAATTTTTCAATGTTGGTTTACAAAAATACTACTGATCTTTTACTAGCTTATAGTTTTCATGGTTTTTTTGATGGGTTTCTTAGGATTTTCTGCCAACAAATCATGGTGTCTGTTAATGAAGACAGCCTTACATCTTCCTTTCCAATATGGATAGCTCTTATTTATTTTTCTTGCCTGATTGTACAGGTTGGAATTTCAATACAGTGTTGAGTAGAAGTAGTGAGTGGGGAAGTCCTTGCCATTTTCCCAATTTTAAGGGGCAAACATTCAGTTTTTCAGGATTAAGTGTAGGTTTCTCATGAATGCCTGTTACAGGTTGAGGGCATCCCCTTCTATTATTAGTTTTTATCATGAGTGAATGTGATTTCTTTAGCTTTAATGTAGGGATATGAGCCATTTCATCACTAAAATATGGGCAAGGGCAAGAGCCAGAGGACGACAAGGACAGTGTTGGAGTTTCTGGATCCAGCCAGCCCTTGGGGACACTGCTTCTCAGCATCTGCTTGTGGGACCCAGCAGGTGGCCTTCCTGCTGAAGGCTTGCAGAGTTGGCTTTCTGTTACCTTTAAGGGAAAACCTCCTCCTGATTCACGTATATCTCCTTCTCCAAGCCGTCTTCCCTGATCCACCAGCCAGACGTCCCGTGTCCTGACTTTCTGTAACTCTGTGTAGCTCAGTTATGGTGCATTTTGTTGGCTGCCCCTCGTCTGCATCTTCCCTGGGTAGCAGCTTTGAAGAGGGTCTTTGCGACATCTGCCTTTCTCACAGTGCTTAGCCCTGGACTTCCAAAGAGTAGAGATTCAAATCCTATACAAATTAATGCAGAAATACTTGAGTAAATCACTACTGAAACTACATTAGATGTGTTCATTCTTGTTTTTAGGAAGACTCAGAGGAAAGACTCTGAGGCAAAATCAGTTGTTTTCTATTTAAATTTTTTTAACCTTGCAACTATTTGTTCAGTTTTCTCAGTGAGTTCACAGAGGTTAAAGGAGGAGCACCCAGGAGCTCTCTTCCTTGGAAAGAAGAGAGTCCCAGTCCCAGCTCTGTGCTTTATGGAACAAAATTGAGACTCCCTGACTCTTTTACAGATAAGGCCTCCTGAGACCCTCACATTCATCTGATTTTATGGTTAGCTGGAGCAGGGCCGGGACCAGAACCCACAAGTTCTGACTCCCAGGCCTGTGTTCATTTGTGTCAGGAAATGCTGCCCTGGTTGTTGTAACTCCACAGGTAAGCCTCTGCCTTCCCTAGGGTGATTCGTGACTTGGAATATGCTTATAGCAGCTGATGGTGAGTGTCATGAGAGCTTTAGAGAAGATATTATATAATTCTTTAATTTCATAGTTGAGCACATCAAAACCAAGACAGAAGAAGTGGTTCTTTAGGAGGTCATATTCATTGGGTGGGGTGGGGGATCTTAGTTTTGGTTAAGGAATCTGATACTCAGTGGCTTAGAGAAATCAGTTTCATCCTGAAAGGAACAAAGAACTCAAGCAAGGACTTAAAAATGTTTTTTTGATAGAATAGAACCATTTGGCTGTGTTCCTTAGATCCTGAAGCGATTTGGGGAAAGCGTGAGTTTATACGTGGGGTTTATCCTTCTCACAAACCCATCCCTGCTTAGCCTTTGAATGTGATGGCCTTTCTGTGCACCACGCTTCAGTGACCGGAAAATAATTAATAGATCTCCAAATGCTTATCCAGCAGAAATACTTTCCCCTCTGATCTAAAAGATTTTGGGGGGAGTATTTGCCCCTAATGGCAGCAATAGTGAGTCTACTGCTCATCAAGCCCCTTCTTCTAAGCGAGGTGATGCCCCCTGGAGACCCACTACCTGCCCTGAGAGTTTCCAGCTTTGGGCCTTACGGGAGAGATGGGGATATTTATTCTGAAAGGAGCAGCTGATTCTAGTCCTGGAGGTTGAGTGTGAATGGAAAACACCTGGCAAGGTTGAAGGAACCTAAGGGGAAGGGAGGCAAGAAATCTTGGTGACAGTCCATGCCCATCAGGTGCTCAGAATGATGCTTGTTGAATGATGTGTGAGCCAGAGTGTCCAGCAGGCTTCAGTCTCCACGAGGAAGTGGCCCTTGTTCTTCTTTTGCTTAATTCTTTGTCATTCTAAGAAACACAGATATACATAATATTAGGTTTTCAAATGCTCCTTAAATTTTGAACTGAACTAGTGATTGTTTTGGTTGTTTATTATTGCATAACACATTACCCAGAACGTAGTGGCCTGAAACCCTCTCCCATGCTCCTCGCACTCTCTGGGCAGATTGAGTTCAGCCAGATTGTTCTCCTGGTCCCACTTGGTGGCTCTCTTCCCGATGCATTCAGATCACAGCTGCAGATGGCACCTGTGGAGGTTTCGCTGGGGCGCTGACCTGTCTGGACTTGCCCTTGCTCTTCCTGGAAGGCTGAGCGTCCTCTTTCCAGGTGGCCTCTCACATGGCTTCCTTGGTCATCTCTCCGGCAGAGCAGCTTGGCTTCTCTCCGTGGCAGCTCAGGGCTCCAAGAAGTGTTTTGGAGGACTCTGTTGTGCCAGCTTTTATCAAGCTCTGTTTGCGTTGTTCTTGCTAATGTTCCATGACCAAGCCCAGAGTCCATGTGGAAGGAGACTAGAAAATGGGGGGAAGATTAAGGGAATGGTCAACGGGGGGATCGTGGAGCAGTCTTCCAGGCAGGAGAAGGAGGGAGGACTTTCTAGGCAAGAAGGTGAGCAGCAGTGCACAGTGGCCCAGCCTTGTGTGGCTCCAGGTTCGGGGAAATAGACACCGGGAGGGTGAAGCACAAACTTTGAAGGGAGTCGCAACCACAGCGAGGGCCTTTAGGTGTCATGCAGAGGAGTCAGTACATTACTGTGTGGCCCAGGGACAGAAGGTCAGCAGAGGTCTCCAGGCAGGGCTGTGCTGCCCAGCAGCTGTGGTTCAGGGGCACTTCTGGGCAGGGTGAGATGAGCAGGTGAGGACAGCAGTGAGGACAGAGGAATGCCGAACGTCACTGAGGGGTGAGGCGGAATGGGAGAGCTGAGGGTTCCAGCAAAGTCAGAGAAGGAACCCATGGAACTTACAGGTAATGGGCTGGAGGGGTCCAGGGGAGGGGCAGAGCTCCTAGGGAAGGAGTGAGCTCCCGGGACGTGACTGGACACAGCGCCTGCTCACTTTGAGGACTCTGCTTGAGGGTGCTGGACGCTACTCAGGTTCTCTGCCATCAGACACAGACACATTTTAGGGAGAAATCATGGGCATGATGTAAGTGAGATCTGGGAGATGAGAAAACTATTCCTAGGTTCTTAAAATATGAAAAGTTGGTAACAAAAATTTAATAAGAAAGCGAAAACTTATCTGGAATTTGAAAGAGAAAAAAATTAAAAAAAACTTATAGCAACCTGGCATGCTCAGCACAGTAAAGTCAGTCAGGTCCTTGGGGGCATCAGATGTCCCTGGAAAATGAGGATCAGCCTCATCTTTGCTTCTCCCTGGTATCAGGGAAGCCCCAGAAGCAGGGGTGCAGGACTCGAGGTCCGCATGGAAGTTGTCAGCGCAAGGGTTCCTGGCACACACGTAGCTGGGGAGCTGGGCAGCCCCCAGGGCTGCTGGAGAGGAGAGGGGTTGCACCGGCTTGGAGCGGGAGCTGGAGCCTTCATGGATGAGGCTCCAGGGAGTTTCTGATTTCAGACCTCTTGTCCTAGGGAGCCTTTGATTTCACCCCAGGTTTTCCTGCCTTTTAGAGAGGGCGGGATTGCCTGGGTCTGCAGGGGTCAGGGGTTAAGGCTCTAATTACTTTCACTCCTCAAATTGCTCCAAAGGGTCTTGGGAAAGTGAAGGAGGCCTGCTCAGCACTCCTGACGGCCAAGTGAACTCACCACACTCACTGTGAATTTGTGTTATTGTTTGTGAATCTATCTCTTATTTCAAATAGCAGTGTCAAGGCCCTGGGGGTAGGGGGGGTCTGTGGAATGATGTAACCCAGGTCTTCCTGTGAGTGAGGAAAGTTGGTTTACAGGCTTGGAAAATGGACACGGGGAAGGACATTTCCAACACCCTTGCAATTGATCTGAGGGTTGAACTCAAAAGAACAAAACAAAACAAAACAAAATGTTTATGGAGAGACGAGCTGAGCAGGGAGGGCGGGGAGGCAATGAGGTCCTAGCTGGGCTCCCCGAGTGGCACAGAGCCCGCTGCATCCTTGCAGGCTCCATCACGGACCTGGTGCCTCCTTGCTCAGTTAACAGCACACTCAGCTAAGTTCCAATCCAAACTGATTTGTTAGAAATACCAACCCGTCCTTGTGATCTCTTGTGTTTCCAGGACGAAGTTACTGCTGATGTCAAGATCTGACCATCATTTTCTGTGCCTTGGAAATGTTCATTGATGATTCTAAAAATCACTGTTAACCCTGGATAGTGTTGAGTGATGTTAAATATTCTAACTTTTAATGGCCACCAGGCATGGAAGGCTCACTCAGTCTGTGCCAGGTATTTTTCTGAGGCCTTTATGCACAGGAGTTCACTGATTTTTCATACAGCCCTAAAAGCTATGGTATTATTATACCCATTTTATGGGCCAGGAAAATGAGGCCACATAGGTTAAGTAGCTTCCCTGTGATACCACAGTAAGAAAGGAGCTAGCTCAGTACCCAAAAGTTTGAATATGAAGCTCAGAGAGCTCATTCTCTTTCCAAAATCATGGTTGCTCTGGTCTCTAGTACTAAGAAATCAAAGTGAAAAATTAACATCCTTTGAGGAAGTAAAATAACACCCCCCTCCCCCGGCCCCCCTGCTCTGAATGGCACACACACTGAGGGTGGCTGCAGGGCAGGGCTCAGTCACGTAAGCCACTTCCAAGGAGAGCAGGTGTCCTAAGCCTCAAACACCAGTGTCACAGACAGGGCCCAGGAAGAGTGGTTCACTCACGGATGTCCTCTTGTTCTTTTAGTTTATCATTACTTTGCTTTTGAAATTTCCTTCTAAATCAAGGGATTGTTTCCTTGAGGGCCTAGATCAGCATGGACCCTGTAGCTGTGTGGGATTTCAAGGCATCTTGTCATTAGTCACTGGATCTGCCTGACCCCTCATCCTGTCTTCTGTGTCTGGAGTGGGTAGGTGGCCCTAGAGAGGCAGCTGACAGTCCAGAGGCTCCGATGTCCAATTTTGTTTTACGAGGCATTTTCCATGCCCTTCACTGTCCTGGCAGTTCTGTGGGTGAGACAGCATTCTCAGGTAGTCAAGCAGGATGTGAGGACAGCGGGGTGTGTGTCTGAGTCTGGGTTTGGGAGCCCAGTCCAGGAGGAGTTAGGGGCAGGAGGTGGTTCTAGCACAGAAGGAGCAGTGACCGAGGCCAGCTAGGATCTGAGGGCATGGCCAGCTCGGATGGACACTTCCTTTTTATAGACGGGCTTTTTTATTCTTCTAAAAGCAGTTTTAGGTTTATGGCAAACTTGAGCAGAAGGTACAGTGTCCCCATAAGCCTCCTACCCCACAGGATGAGCTCTTGCTTGCTATGAATTTTAAGCTGGATCCTCTGCGGTAATTGCTGAGATGAGTGGCTGCCACTGAAGCTGCTGAAATGGCAAACGTGGCTAGTGTGCTCTCCGTGAAACGTCTCACCCTCCAAGGCACAGCAAAGACTCTGACTCCTGCCGAACCCAGTGTTCTTCTCATCCTTACAGGATGTCATGTGATCATCTCATGGACTACGGATGGGGCATTGTCTCAGTGGTCAGTTGTACCCACTCCAGACACTCAGGCCAGCTGCCTGAGCTGCTGTGGCTGGAACTGGCCTTGACCTTTGCCAGCTGAGGGGTGGGCAGGCTGGACTTGGGCATAGGAATAATGTTCCCGCACACTCCAAACACACAGTCAGCTCTTCTCTGGGCCTCCATCTGATTTCAAAATAAACAGTGATTTCAGAACTCTGGAAAAGCAGCCGCTGACCACATCCAGCCATTCTGAGCAGTGGCTCGCCCCTCACACTGCAGGCTTGGGTTCACCTGGAGTTTTGATTTCAGGAACAAGTTCTGAGGCCTTTCCCTCTGCCTGGGCCTCTGTCTTTCTTCTCTGGGTGTGGGGGTTTCACCCCTTGTGTGCTCCTCCCCTCTTCCCCAAGTATGGCTGTCTGGGTATGGCTACCTTACTCTAGTCTCAGACTGGTCCCCTGATCCTGGCCCAGCTTCTGGAACTGAAGGGAAAGGGCTTCTTGGCCAGAGAGAGGATGGACACCTAGAGGTCCACAGGGACCTGGCAGTAACAGCATCCAGCTTCCCCTGGACCCAGGGTCCCTGCCCACAGCCCTACGGGTTGTGTATGGGTATCAGCCCATCAAGCCAGTATCACCCGTAAGTTGCTGATGCTGAAGGGGAAGATGGAGAGATGGGCCACTTGTCTGAAGTCACACAACTGGTCAGTCATCACGTGGGGCTGGAGCGTGGGGCTTTCTGATCACTCAGGGTCTATTTTCCACTCTTTAGCCTTCAGAGTCGCAGATGGACCCAGCAGGAGAGGAAGCACCCAGGATGGGGATAGGCTGCTAGGGCAGCACCAAAGACCCCAAGAGGAGGGAAGAGCCTCTTAGAGGAGGGGGTGTGTCCTGGTTTCCTCCCAGAAGCTGCTGGGTGCACAGAGAAGGCCACTGGGTGGAGGACAGAGGACCGTTCTGTGCACACAGGTTCTGCTGGGCTCTTAGGGGCAGGGTGGGACGAGGCAGTGCTTGGAGCAAGCCCTGGCCCTGCTGGGCCTCCATTTCCCGCCTGTGTGAAGAACATTTGAGCACATGGCTGAGGACCTTCCAGCTGGAATGTCCTTGGGTTTTTGGAAATAATGCTTGATCATGTCAGTTCTCCATACATTAGTACATTTTAATGCTTGCAGGAATAATACATGTTCATCATTTAAAAGTGGGAAATTCAGATGATGCAAGAAAGGCAAAGAATTAGGAGCAACCCCAATCCTGGGTGACCCTGGCACATTCTCCCCCAGGTGCTGTCAGCCCCCTCTGCACTGTACCCCGTCTCTGCTGTCTCACTTAACAGCATTCCTTGAACATCTTTCAGTATCGACTTTTAAAATGAAACAGGCCATTTAGGCAGACTAGACATGAAAGGACATGGATCAGAAACATGCAGATTGGTTCAATTAAATTAGCTGAAACACAGTTTGACTGGGAGGCCCTGGGATGTGAGAGACGATGAGATAGGTCTCTCTCTCAGGGGGTTAAAGAAGATGAAAGACACAAACAAACTGCAGTGGCTCACACCACATGACCAGCACTCTGCTCCAGCTGCAGAGCGGTCTGGGTGAGGTCCCGAAGAGAGGCCTCCGTGCGTGCGGCGGGGGAAGGTCCGCACTTCTGTTTAACCCATGTGCACTTTGTGCTATGGGTGACATCAGCCACAGAAGTCAAGAGCCCCTGGCCTAGGAATTGATGGGGCAGGAGACAGGTGCGGCCCTGTCACGCTGTGTGACGTTGGGCAAATCAACAGTCCCTGGGCCCTGGGTTCTTTCTGTGCCAAAGGGGACTAACAGTACTTACATCACTGGGATGTTGTACGTTTAAATAAAATAAGGCATGTGGCATTAAACACAGTGCCTGATGTATTTTAAATGTTCAATTAATAGTTTTATTATTATTTGAATTTGATAAAATAGAGAAAAAATGTGTGAGCTTTTAAAAAAAATTAGAATAAAAACGTCTTAAGTAATTTTCCCTACCTTCCAGAACATGTTTCTAATAAGTCCAAGTAACGCTTAAGAATTTTTAGGGGGGCAGAGAAGCAAAGAAAAATATATAATCGGTATTTACTAGTGGGTCGTAACGTCTGTTGTGATTGACTCTGGTAAGCAACGGACTATCTTATACTAATACCAGAGATAGCTACTATTATTCTAAAATAATACTGTAATGACATTACTCCAAAATAATACTGTATTCTAATATTTCTCTCAAATATTGCACTTAAGGGAGGCACTTGTGGCTCAGTGAGTAGGGCTCCGGCCCTATATACTGAGGGTGGCGGGTTCAAACCCAGCCCCGGCCAAACTGCAACCAAAAAAAAAAAAATAGCCGGGTGTTATAGCAGGCACCTGTAGTCCCAGCTACTTGGGAGGCTGAGGCAGAAGAATTGCCTAAGCCTGGGAGTCGGAGGTTGCTGTGAGCTGTGACTCCACTGCACTCTACCAAGGGCAAAAAAGTGAGCCTCTGTCTCTACAAAGAAAAAAAAAAAAAAATTGCACTTAAAAAGTGGAATATCCCGGTTGAAGATCTCACTTAACTTACACGCATGGTCATGTTAAGCCCCAGACTCAACAGATGATCTATTTTCTTGGCGTCTCTGTGGAGGAGCAGCATTACATACAGTCTGGTTTGGAGGAGCTTATGTGTTACTGAGAACTATGATGAAAAGAAACTTTCGTTTGGCTTTGGAATTAGGCACATAATTTCCAATGGATAACGGAATCATTACAACATGGGGTGTGTCTAAATACGGGGCAGACAGTGCCTTCTGGTTTTAAGATGCTAGTATGATGACTTCTTAGTGGCTGTCCCACGAAATGCTCTTTGAAGACACGTGTGTAACACACACACACTCTCTCATAGATAGCATGATTCTAATTTCTCTTGCCATGTGTAAGTTACAGGCAAATTAAATTAGTACATAGGAGACTTGTCTCGTTCAGCTGCTGCGGTAACTACTTCTGCTTCTTGAAAGGCCTGTCTTTTTTTTTTTCCAGCTTCCTTATCTGAAAAGGTTTCTGTGTCTTCATGCAAGTAGTTGTCATGCTTTAGAAAAAATCACAAGCAGCAAAAAGTCAGAATTGTCAGTTCAGAAGACACCGCCTGTTCCACTGGGTACAAGTGAGCAAGCGGTCCTGGCAAACGATCTTTAGAAAAAAACAGAGGATGGGAACTGCGGCCGGATGAAGATAAAAAGGGCTGCTGGCTTTATTCTCACTGAAGGCTGGCAACCGGATCTGCGGGAGGGGAGGCGTCTATCAGATAGGTCATCTGTTGTGTAATGGAGAATAGAAGGCAGAGGCGGGCGCGGGAGCTGGAGAGGCCCCTCTCCGCGGGGTGGGCAAGCCGGGGAGAAGCAGAAAACATGGGCCCTGGTGAACCGCCCGGCTTTAATTTTCACTGACACCCTGTTTGCTAGGTGGGTCTGCGAGGGGAGGGGCAGCCTGTTTATGAGGTTATAGGCAAACCTGGAAATCTACCTTTTGTCTCCCCAGGGTCGGATTCACGGTGGACTCATCCCTGTCCATGCAGTGTGTCTTATTAAAAATGACCAACATGTCAAAAATTTCCTAGTCTTGTGATATTTGTGCCATTTTTCTAACTCCTTATTCTGAGCATGTGTGATGTGTGGTTTTATAAGGAAGAGGTGCAAAGATGGTGTTATGTAGGAAGTTTTAAATGTTCATCTTTCTCAAGGAATTTCTGCCTCAGGTTGCCCTGCTTGAAGTGTATTATTTCTGCCCAAATACTCTAAAGAGCATTTCAACTGTGAAAGTAGATTTATAGATATCCAATTCCAAGTCACAGTGGCGTCACGATGGCTTTTGGTTGCTACAGGAAGGCTTGGTTTGGTATCATTATCTCTTGCCAAGAGCTGCCTGTTGACTCGGGATGGACTGGGTGGGGCAGTCAGTTGGGGACAGTACAGCTGGACACTGGACGTTTGCAAGAGCTGAAGGAGGGGAAATGAAAGTCTAGCAGAGGTTTGACCCTCCTCCGCGGGGCAAGAGCCCTGCTCTTCTACCTACCATGAAGGTCACAGGAGACGCCTGTGACCTTTCAGCCAAGTACACTTTGACAGATCCTCCAATATATGTGGGTTGTTATGAAAGTTGTGAGATACAAGAAAATCAAGAGATGTAAAGTCCTCGTGGATAGAAGCAAATGAAGCCTTAAGTCAGACAAATTGAAACTTGCAGGGTGACTCAGAAAGGATGCTGTCGACTGTGTTTCTGGAGAGTGAAATGATGGATCCCAACACAGTCTGTCTCAAAACTTTCGTGGTGACCTACATACTAAGAGTTTGGATTTCTGTCCCCTTCAAATGTTGAAGTGTGACCCCCAGTGTTGGAGCTGGGGCCTGGGGGGGAGCATTTGGGTTGTGGGGACAGGTCCCTCATCATGGACTTGGGGCCATTCTGTTGAAGAGACCCTGGCACCCTCTTCTTTCTCCCTCCTCTCCCCCATTACTTCTCTCGCCATGTGCTCCACAGACTCCCTTTCCTCTCCACCAGGACTGCCAGCTCCCTGAAGCCCCCACCAGAAGCAGATGCCAGCACCAGGCTTCTTTATAGTCGGTAGAATTGTGAGCCAGATAGAAGTCTTCTTTTATAAATTACCCAGACTCAAGTATTCCTTTATAGCAACACAAATGCACGAATACGTTCTCCCCACTAAAGATGAACTGTTAAGTCAGATTTTTAAAGAAACACAGCACCATTGAGTGCGTGAGGCTGTGACTTCCAGCTACACCCTGGAATCCGTAACGCCCATGTGTTCCCCTAGAGCAGTGGTTCTCAACCTTCCTAATGCCCTGGCCCTTTAATACAATTCCTGTGGGTTGAGACCCACACGTTGAGAGCCGCTGCCCAAGTGAGAGAAAGCAGGGGTCAGGCTCTCAGTATCTCCTGGCCAGGGGTCATAAACCATCCTACCAGCCTGTGGCCAGGTTTTCATGTCCTCATACCAGTCGGAATGTGGGGACAGCACCTGGACCTGGGCTCGGCCATCCATCAGCAGCCTGGGCCCCGACGTGGCCGGTGCCTCACGCACACACGTCCATCATTCATCACGCCTGCCCTCCTTCACGAATAATCTCGTGGAGTATGATTCTTTCCTTTCTGCCTTTTGCTATGCAGGCCTGGCCATGGGGCCCAGCAGTAAATATCTATCTTACATGAATCGCTGTCAGGGCTAAGTCACCAGGGACGTTTAAGAGGGAATTAGGAATTAAGAATTTGTGGTGATGGGTAATAAAAGATGGATTGCTTTATTTGTGTGGCTTTGCAAATGTGTGTACTAAAATAGGTGGAAAAGACTCAAATAAGACAACAGTTATGCTTTGGAATAGATCATACTCAATTATTCAGCAATTAATTTGCTACTTGGTAAAATGGTGTGTGTCTATCATCTTATATATAATCTTGTGTAGATGTTACTGTATATCGCGTATAACTTACATATAAAATATATGTGTGTATTATACACACACATATCTACACGTGCTTACATGACAATGAGGAAGTTAAAACAAACAGACTCTCCCTGTCGGTTCTGTGGCCAGTGTGGTCAGCCAGCAGCTGTGCTGTGCAGAAGTGACGGATTGAAGGCAAGCTTGTTACAGATGCAGTGGTAGCTGTGGTTTGAATAATTTAAAATTCAAATAGAAAAAGTCTGGATGCCCACATTTTAGGATTTAATCTTTTTGGCAATCTAAAGAAAAAAAAGTTAAGCGAGGCTAAATAGCTTGGTTATCCAGCTGTATGTGTTTTATATGCTGCCGCTACCCTGAAATAAGAAGATTATGATGTTTAAAATCAGGCTTATAGATGTATTTTCTACTTTTTAGGCCAGAAAACCCTCTAAATTGTTAGGCCTAAATTCTTTAATCTCCCTGCTTAAGCCAAAAGGTGAGCTCAGGAAAAAAAAATCCACTACTTTCAACTATGAAGAGATTAGCAGCGGCCTGGGAAGTGACTGCTGGGTGCCACTGTTTGTATCAGAGACAGACACTCAGAGGAGATGTCCAGCCATGGGGAGCTGGCCTGTCTTGAAGGCATCGTCTGAATGGACTGGGGACCCAGTGCAGACACAGCTGTGAGTCTGGATTATGGCCACACAAGTCCACAAGCTGTCGAGATAGTGTGTCCACTTTCACTCACTTGGTTAAAATTGCGACTGGCATGGAACACCTTGGGCTCACCACTGTTCTCTGCTCATCGTGGTCCCTCAGCCTTTCCAGGCAGCAGCCTGTGAGCTGAGCATTTCTGGGCCCTGATCATCCCCTCTGTCCCTGCTGCCAACCCCAAACTACACCCCAGAGCTCACAAACAAAGCTGTGTACAAAGCCATGTGTGCTAACGGCCTTTCTTTAGGGCCAGAGCCACACCGTGGATTCTTCCACAGCCCCCAGCACTGTCTGTCTCCAGCCTTGCTGAGCCTGTGGCCTGGCCCTCCAGCACCTCTCGGGGGAAGCTCACACCTTGGATTCAGCTCTCTGTGCCCCACTAAGCCCGGGCGATGGGCACATCTGCACTCAGCATGCCTTTCTGCAGACCACTGGGCCATCAGCAGAGACGAGATGAGTCCCAGATGTTAGAGGAACACAGCAGCACTTCATGGGCCACCACTGGGACAGATAAAGATGGGGAGTGTGTAAGTTGACTGGATGCCAGAAGCTTGGCAGGTTGGCTCCATCTTGAAAGGAGAGGCTGGTGACATTTGTGGGGGAGGTGCTGGGGGGTGGTGAGGGTACTGTTATTTATCCAAAGTATGGTGAGGAGGATGTCCAACTTCTTGAAGGAAGGGAGTTGGAAATGTTTCAGTTGCCTCAAAGGGGGATGACTTACTTGCATCCTCGAACCTCTTCTGATTATATTAATCTGCCTGGCCCTGCAGGATGGAGGGGGAACAGGGCTGGCTCTGGAGTGGGAAGTGACCTTGGAGAGGGGACTGAGCACCCCTAAGCTTCTATGTCCCTGTCTCTAATGGGAATGATAGACACTGCATCCTCAGAGGCCCCTGAGAATCCTGGAAAGTGACCCACGTTAAGCAGTTACACAGGCTGAGGACAGAGAAACCGTCACTACTCTTGCTGGCTTCAGCCCCACTTGCTCGGATGGTCATCTGCGGCCACCCACACTTTAAGCTCAAAGCCTGGTTATCTGAGAATAGGATTTGTCTCAAACATGAGTATTTTCAACAGAACACTGAAGTTTAAGTGCTGGTTTTTGCTTTGTGTTTCAAATGCCTTTTATTGGAGAGTGTGTGTATCACCTAAGAGAAACGTTACTGCCTTTGTGAGGTGCCCAATCATTAATAGCTCCGAGGAGATGACAGAAAAATGGTGATAAATTGTAGACACTTAGGAGTCTGAGAAAGGCAGACATGTTTTTGCAACATTTGGCCAAATATTTGTACTAGAAATTGATCCAAAATAATCCCTGCAATTGTACAATCTATCAGGACTACTATTCATCACCTACTGAAAAGTCTCAAAATTTGGATCACGTGAGGATCCACCTGCTCAAGATATTCTGAAGACAAAGGTGACTGTTAAGAAAAGATGGTCTTGGCTCGGCGCCTGTGGCTCAGGTGGCTAGGGCTCCAGCCACATACACCTAAGGTGGTGGGTTCGAATCCAGCCCGGGCCCGCCAAACAACAATGACGGCTGCAACCAAAAAATAGCTGGGCGTTGTGGCGGATGCCTGTGGTCCCAGCTACTTGGGAGGCTGAGACAGGAGACTTGCTTATGCCTAGGAGTTGGAGGTTGCTGTGAGCCGTGATGCTATGGCACTCTACCCAGGGCAACAGCTTAAGGCTCTGTCTCAAAAAAAAAAAAAAAAAGAAAAGAAAAGATGGTCTTTTCCCAATGGTAATGTTAAGGAGTTAGTTAATGTGAAGCAGCCCAGGGCAGTAACTGTGACAATACCCCCACCCAGATGCCCATGGAGTGTGCCATACTTGGGTGAATGACCACAAAATTCCATTTCTATTTTTTGAATAAAATAAACACTGCAGTTTTGGTGATTCCTTCCCCCTCCTCCCCAAGAATGGCACCGTGTTCATCTTGGCCTTTTGAGTCTGGAGATGTTATCTCTAGTCACATAGCAGTGTTGAGATTAAGGTTTTCCTAAAAGGAAATCTCTCCAGATTGGAGCCCACAGAAGTAATGGTGTATATGCCACTTTTCTTGTTTAGGTCTGTTCTCCAGTACTCTGGGTATAGACACCATGGAGGCTTTTTTTTTTTTTTTTTTTGAGACAGAGTTTCACTTTGTTGCTCTCAGTAGAGTGCTATGGTGTCACAGTTCACAGCAACCTCCATCTCTTGGGCTTAGGCCATTCTTCTGCCTCAGCCTCCCAAGTAGCTGGGACTACAGGTGCCTACCACAATGCCGGGCTAATTTTTGGTTGCAGTTGTCATTGTTTAGCAGACCCAGGCCCGGCTTGAACCCGCCAGCCTCAGTGTATGTGGCCGGCGCCCTATGCACTGAGCTACGGGCGCCGCCACCATGGAGGTATCTTTCAGCTTGATACTCCATTTATTGAATGGAGAAGGGAAACTGACATCTTCTTGAAAAATCTTTGTCTGTTCTATTTTAAGTTTCGTTCATTTATTTGTTCAACATTTGTGGACTTAAATAGTTCAAGGAGAGCTAGTAACCAAGATTTGAAGGTCAGGAAAGAGAATAATTTATTGATTTTGTCCACATATCCATTCATTTTCTTTCATGACTCTTCTTTGACCTATGAGATGTGCCCCAGCCCTCTTACGGCTGAATCCTAGGGGTGGCACGGACACTTAAATAGCCTGCGTAACGCAGGGCCCTCCATGTAGAAGATCGTGCAGTGCCAGGAGTGACCGGCTCTGCAGAGTGGGGAGACGCCTTGTAGTGATGAGAGGTCATCTTTGGGCCAGAGGGTTAAGAAATAAGAAGTTGTTTGAAGACTCAAAGGTCATTATCAAATTCTTGAGGCCCCAAAGAATGGAAATGTTTAAGAAAATTCTGTCTCTCGTTTGACAATGAGATTTTTCTCCATAGGAAAATGTCATGGCTCATCCTCGCAGGGCCCTTCCAACACTATTACTTGGTGGTACTTAAGTAACTGGGGGGACAGGCATGTTTGCTAGCTCCTAAAGCAGCATCCCCAGGACAGTTTGAAGATCCAGGAATGTTCAGTGATGACTTGAGGTGCCTGTCAAGTATTTGTGTGGCACAGATGTGCACCCTCATCCTCCCAAACCCTTCTTCTCACACTCCCTCCCTGCATACGTGTATATACTATATTTATATAATATATATTTTTTCTTTTTCTGTTTTACTAGTTTTTCTATTTAAAAGTGTGTACTCATTAAAGCAAAGAGTAAAATTATGGAAAAGTAGAAGGAAAATGTCATAGTTCCCTCTGCCATGTAGCAATGGGAGACTGATTATTGTTAATCAAAAGACAAAGAGGTATTTGTATTTTTGGTTTGTTTTTTCACTGATGCATCCCAGTCACCTGCAGTCAGCAGAGAGCAGGTGCCCAACAGGCACAGGCAGAATTACCGGCTTGTGCGGACGAGCAGGTGCAAGGCCTCTGCCCTGACACACTTGGATCTGGACCACCAGTGTCCCTTACAAGTCCTCGTCCAGACATTTCAGTGAAAACTCAAGTGCAAACTCTGGTGTAACCTGCGTGTTGACTCCCAGGAAGACTATTTCTGGAGCAGGTGCTTTCCTTCTGTTCCTGGACTCATCTTCCAAACAGGTCCAGCAGAGATGCTTTCCTGGTAGATCAACAGGTCAGGAGACATTGTTACAATCCTGTTGCCTGTGGAGGGAGAAGCAGAACCCCAGACCATGCGTTTTGAATGTCTTCATGCCTAGGTGGGAGAGGACGTCACAGCACCTGCTCCTCGGCCAGGTCAGCCCTGACAGGCTTCTATGCCGGCTCAATCGCCAACACTACTGCCCTGCCTGGGGAGTGCTTGCTCCTGGTCCCTCCTGGTCCCTCTGGCCAGCTCCCACTGGTCCTTCTGGCTCAGCTCTAAAATCCCCATCTTTAGGGTAAAACATCTCTGGCTCTTGTGATGGTGTCATGTACCATTCAAGCACAAAGACGCCTCCTCTGTGGCCCACATTTCGATAAATCGTTATCTTCCCTTGCAGGTCTCATGTTCTCTTGTACAGAATATCCCAGGACCCACTCCTGCATTGTTTTGTCTGCACTTGGTCAACAGCCCCCCAAGGTGATTCTTGCTCGCTGAGGTTTGGGAATCCCTGGCTTCTTCTTGGGTTTGGAAAGCCACCTGGCATCTCTGCGGGGGAGCTGCCTCTCAGGAATGATCCCAGATTGCAGAGAATGTTCCAGCAATCTCATGTGCACAGCCCTGGATCTGTGGTTAAGTTGCTCTGCTCACGGTCACCCACAGGGAAAGGCAGAACTCAGGCAGAACTTTTTTTTTTTTTTTTTTACTTACATAAACTGTAAAAGTTTTTTCTACAACAAAATGAAAATAAAGGGTAAGTTATAAATGCCACCTCTTAATAGGACAGTGGTTAAATTGGAGTTGTACATCATTGACCACCATGAGAAACTACTTTCATAATTGTTTTAATTTTCTCTCTTGGTGTTATGAAGACCTTTATTACACACAGTTCTATATTAGCACCTTTATTTGTAATGAAATAAAGGTTGGAAGAAAATTGAGGTTAAAACATAGCCCAACTTCTGACGGCAACAAGTAAAGTACAGCTCTCAGTGAGAGGAGTTGGGTGCACCTGTCACCCTCTAGAAGGGAAGCATCCTTCCACCCCACTCGCCTGTCATCTGAGTCGCTCATCTTCCTCATCATGTTTCTAGAACACAGAGTTTATGTGTGGCCTTACCTTATACATACAGGAAAACGTAACTAAAAATTCCGTCAGTTAATATTTCAGTTTTTAGTACAAGTATTTGCTCATGAAACCCCCCCCCCCCCAGTTATTTTTTTCTCCCAGTTATGATAGGGAAGATTACTCTTTCCTAAGAGACAGAAGAATGTTTTTCGAAAAAACACTAAATTTTAAAAGATCTTTTTTTAGCTGTCAAAATCAGCAGATGATTTGATTTCATAGATTTAAAAACATCTTTGTTTCTTTCCTTTTCATTTCATTTAATTTTCATTGCATTTTTTCTTGGCAGTTCTTCTGTGGAGAAGGTAGAAGAACATACAGCATGTGTGTGTGTGTGTGTGTGTGCGTGAGACAGTGGGGGTGTCGTGTGCAAAGCCAGTCTTTTGGAATAAAAGCCAGGAGGGACGTTATTAAGGAAACATTTCCCTACTAACCTGGTGTTAGGTGGTGACAGGCATTTATAGGCTATTTGCCACCGTTCGAGAACTCCTGTTTATGTTACATTGACTCTTCTGTGAGTTGAGCACCTACCTGACCGCAGGGCAGCAGAAAGCCTGCTCTGGCATTTGAGAAGGTTTTACAGAAACAACCCTTGCATCCCCCAAATGGAGTGGATGGATATTGGAACCACAAGACACTCAAGGTCATTATTTGAGGTCAAGAGGTTTCCTGCTAAAAATCTCCCATTTAAACCCAAGGGAACTGAGCTCAAAGCACTTTTATCAGAAGGCTCTGGAGCCAGGGGGATGCTTTGACTGCTGGCGTAAGGCTTTTGACCTGTAAAATTCCAGAGCTGGCATCTGAACTGAGGCTTTAAGGAGACAAGTGACAACTGCATATGCTGGTGTGGGTGAATTTTAAAAAAGTTGTTGGTGTATCTTTGAGACCGTTGTAGAAGGTGCTTCTAGCTCTTAAAAACTGTGTTGGGTTTCAAAATGGTTGGTATCGTAACCTTCCTTCTGGCAAACTTGAGTGAGCGAGCCTCTGCTGTTTTTGCAGAATAGCCAAGTAGTAGCCAAACTGAAGTTGAAGGTGGGGGTGGCCTGAATAATACTGATTGTTAATTAAAAGACCAGGTGTGACCCCAGTGCCTTGAGACTGGTAAATAGATTCTAACCCAGTTCCAGAGCAGGGATCTGAAGATGGCTTTAAGCAGAGGGAACCCTTTAGAAGGCTGCTTTCAAAAGGAAAACAGTTAGATGTTAATTCTTTGGTAAATATTAAAAAAAAATTAAAATCTCATGACTTTGGAGTGAGTGGGCAGCTACATTTATAGCATAAGTAATTACCAAGTGTGACCCAGTATATTTTTTTCTGGTTATGAATTAATAGGATTGTAGCTTTGTTAGACTCCAGATCAAAAATTGGGTCAATTACTCATTTCTCTCCTGTTGATCTGGTGGAATGTGGAGGTTGGGTCCTACTCGCTTGGCTGTTTTCTTATAAGTGATGGGTCAGTGAGGGGAGAGCCTGCACCCTTATCAGCTTTGAATCTCACTCCTACTGTCCCTGCACACCTATTTAGCGCATGAGGACAATTCCTGTTGTGAAGAAAGACTGTTTCCAAATTCAGGAGATGGAATCTTGGCTCATGGTCATGAGCAGAATGGATCCTGAACCACTTTCTCTAAACCTTTCCCTCGGTTGGCCTCAGTAAGGGAGCTGCTGTGGGGAGCACATGCCTTGAGGGTGAAGTGGGGTTTGGGGTGTCTGTGCATGTGTGTGAATGGGTGTCACAGAGGCTGACCCCTCAGCTCCATTCTGGGCCTCCTGAAGCGAACTTCATGTTGCTAAATGTTATTCATCTTTATTTCACTTGATACTTCAATCCCTGGCAGTTTTACAGAATCGGGTGACCTGCTTGTGACGCATGTGGTATGACAAATAGGAGGTCCCCCTTTTATTGCCTTATAAATGATCTCTGCATTGCAGATGTTTATAATATTTTCACTATTTCAGAAGAATCGTATCGGCCAAAGATAGCACAGAACAGTGGGGATTCCACTTTACCTTTGATGGCTTGGTGATTGTGGGGCTGTAATCAACACTGACACTAGGGTCTGTGACTACAGGGCCACCTTCCTGATTCTCTTATTTGCTGGCCATTCAATGGGAAAGAAAAGGCAGAGGGTACGTTGAGGGTGCTGAGCAGCCCAGCTGACCTGGAGATTTCATCTGAGCCAGGAGGAGCAGCCAGCTCTTTGGGGTGACTTTGGTCCAGGCCTTTGTTGGTGAGTCCTGTCACTGGGTGAGGAGGAATGTCCCATGTTAGATACAGTTCCAGGGCCTCACGCGTGCACCCAAGACCTGTGGGGTCTTGGCCTCTAGGATGCTCCCTTCCATCCACTCTTGCCTGGCTGTGTGCCTCCTCCTGCTGCCAGTGAGGCCGCCCCTGGCTTCCCGGAGTTCACCTTTTTGTCCTCAACAGTTTGAACCACAAAATTACCCCATTGTGTGGGCATTTGTCTGTTTACTATAATGAAGACAACCGGCTTTGTAATTGTCTATTAAATGGTCTATTAAATAGTTTCATAGCTAGAGGGACCTCAGCAAAAATAATTCAGCCTTTTAATGCTTCACAAACTCCCTCTTCTCACACTGTTTTGGGAAGATAGCTTAAAGCATTTTTTTTTCTTATATTATTTTAACCTGAAGCTATTCTGGTGATGTTTTCCCCCTGGGAGTCAGCTGTCTGTTTCCTTGTGTCTTCCCATGGAGGGGTGTCCCTGGCACGTCCCGAGGCCCAGTCCAGCTCCTCCTTCTGGCTCTCATCCTGCTCTCTGAATGGGATGGCCCCAGCTGCTCCCGGGTGCCCAGCCCTGGGCTCACTTCCCGGCCACCTCACCCTGCCCTCCCTCATCTCCTCTGCCTGCCCCTCTGCTACCTTGATCTCCATCCGATGTGCTTAGATGATTGTTTTCTACGTGTTTATTTTACCAGCCTGATTTTTTGCTTGACTAAACTCTTCACTGTCCCACGCTCTTGCCTGAAAACAGAAAGTTTACTTAGAGTCCTAGTTTATTTATTGAATCGCTAAATATTAGCACCAGAAATAGGTTCCTCTGCTCATTCCCCAAAAGGGGCATGCAGACCACTGGGGCATGTGGACCGCTGGTGCCAGCAAAATGCGGATTTACATTGAAAATTAATAGTGAGAAACATGTTTTATTGCTTTTTAGTCAACTAGCTCATCATATTCATGAGTTCACACCTATTCATAAAATAGAAAAGATGCAGCTAAAATAGGTTTTCTATGTTTTTCTAAAAAGGTGAGTACATTTAGGGGAACATACTTAGTAAATAACATTAAGTGGATTCACCAACAGCTGGGAAGGTGGCTGAGTAGGCAGAGTGTCCATTTCCGCTGCCCAGCCTCTCACTCTACAGTGAGGGAAGGTGGGTCCAGGAGGAAAGGGCTCATTTACAAGGAACTCAATGCTGAGGAAATTGTTCTGTGGCTCCCTGAGGAACGAGGGTCCCTGACTCATGGAGGCCCTGGGGCCACCACGTGAGGTGACTTCAGCTGCCTGGGGCGGCACAGTGTGTGGCCCCACAGTGTGTGGCCCCACTGGAGGACCCCATGTGTCCTGATGGGCTTATAGGCTCTTGGTAACAGACCCAGGCCCCTGAGTGAGCCTGTTCTTCTCCTAGGAGAACATCTCCACGGCCTTCTGCCCCAGAGGGCAGATGCCAGCAAGAGAAGCAGGTTCTGATCTCCTGCTGGCTGATCTGTCATGTGACCAGAGGGTGCACACTGCGGGCCATTTCTGTGTTTCCTGAGCCTCTCTTGTTCCCCTCCAAGACATTCACTCATGTTGGGTTGCTATGTCTTCCTTACTATGCTCTTGTCCACCAAATCAGCGGGGGTGTGACAGACCCTGTGGGGAAATCTATCAGCTGGGCGTCTTTCTGCTAACAGACCTCTGACTTTTGGGGGCCAGTGTCAGAGGGTGCACATGATCTGCGTGAGCTGCACCTGGCAACCTTGTTCTTCATTGTGACTGGTTTTTAGGTTGCCTTGTGGTTCACTTCTGGCTAATAAGACCCACAAGTGGGGCTTTGGGAAGTTTTCCCTGTTGAAAGGGAAGAGAGTGAGGAGAAAACCCTTTTTGCTGGGGACATTGCTGGGTAAGGTGTGATATTTGGTGCAGCTGCAGCCATTCTGCCACCATGAGGGCAAACTAAGTCTCCTGACACTGCTTTATCTGAGCCCTGGGAGTTCCTGTCTCTGGAGGTCTTATTAGATGAGATAATGAATGATTCTATGATTTGCTCAGCATTTTTCCCTAAAAATCTGCTTGATGACACATAGGCCCTTTACTCTCCCATGGCCTAGAAGCATTTTTGTTCTGCCCTGGGGAAATCCTGGCTGTAGACTCCGGCATCCTGGCCTTTGCCTCTCAGAACTTGAACTCCTGAAGAGTTTATACTGAGGGCTACTGAGGGCACAGTTTCCTAACAAAGACTTCCTGTGCCAGTTCCTAAGGGGTCAAGGTGTCCATGGTGCACTCAGGAGGGTCTGTCCTTGGCTCTGGGGCTCCTGAATGCTCCAGGATTCCTGTCCCCAAACCTGCCTCCAGGGAGCCCTTGGGCTCTAATGGCAGAGCCATCCACAAAGCCTGTGGTGGCCTGGAATGTGAGGCCTCTGCTCATTTTCTGGATACTCTAGAAGCTCCCTGTGCTCTTAGTGAACTGAAAGAAGGGCAGGGGCTCAGAGAGTGGCTGAGAGGGGTTCTACCACCCAGCGGGAGAGGTCCTTGGAGTTGGGTTGAATGTGATTTTAGGAAAATCCTCTGTCTGTGGAGTAGGATTTGCGCCCACCGTACCGTGCTGAGCAGCCTGCCACACTGCTTGTCCAAAATGTCTCCAGCCTTAGAGCTGAACTCTTCCCAAAAGTGTGCTCCAAGGACAGGCGCCAGCTGAAGACCACTCAGGGTCTGAGGAGCTGTGTGACATTTGGGGATGGTCAAGTGACCTTTGCCTTTCTTCTGACAGAGCTGTGGGTGGGGGTGGGGGTGCCCTGGTCATGCAACATTAGGTACTGACGTCCATGGGAGCTTCAAGGATAATGCCCGACTGGCCTTTCCTGTGCATGATGATACCATTCATTACAGGCTGGATTCTGAGTGGTGCTAATTCAGCGTTTTAAGACGTTCCTCTCTGGTGTCCTCTGACAAGCGCGCAGTTGGGATAGAGTAGCAGCCGCTGTGCTTACTGGACTCTGCGGGGTCTTTCCCAGGTTATTTTTAATATAATTCAGGGTCCATATTTTTTCTCCAAATTTCCTTTAAATAAAAATTTTCAGAACTGCAACAGATTTCCCCTTTTTAACTACATTTGTTTAAATACATTTTTATTTTTGAATAATTTTAGATTTACAGGAAAACAACATGTAAAGATAGTACAGAGAGTTCCTGTAAGCCCTTCACCCATTTCCCTAATGTTCACATCTGACATCACGATGCATTTATCAAAACTAAAAGGTTAACCTGGGCCCATTACCGTTAACTAAACTATAAACTTTATTTGGATTTCTACAGGGTTCTTTTTTTTTTTTTTTTTTTTTTAATTCAGAAATGTCTCTTTTGTGTTCCGGGATCCAGCCCAGAATGGCATACTGCATTCAGGCTGAGTCATGCCGAAGTTGACTTTTGAGAAAGTGGTTCCTCTTTTCTCATCCTGTCGTTTAGTACGTGGTGTTCACTCACGTGTCCCATGCATCCTGTGGCATTTTAGCCACGAAAATATCATTCTGTCATTGTACACGGAAGTCTCATCAGATAATGTCTCTTTAATAAAGTTCCCAACTTTTATAGGGCGTTTGCGATACTGGTAGAATTCTGACAAAATTTGAAGGCAGTCTGGGCCCAGTGCCAGATCTTCAGTGTAGCTTCAAAATAAAATTTGGTGAAAAATATTCCCCAGAGAGCACTGTGGAAAAGAGTATGTATAAGCCCTCATGAGTAAAAATATTTTTTCTTTGCATGCAAATTTGTCAATTTCCATACTCCTTCTTGTTTATGGGTTCAAAGGTTACGAGGGAAATCAATTTGTATTTTGTTTCTGTGAAGCAGAAAAGCATATGCTGCTTTTAAAATGCTCTTAATAGTTTTTAATATCCATATTTTTTTGTATTATTGTCTAAGTAATCCAATCGGGAAATCAATTGCTTGACATGGAAGGGATGTCAGAATGTGATTCTGTTTGATAGTGTCGGGGTTGATTTTGGGGTCTGTAGGCACGAGCTGTGATGTCATACGTTATCAGTGGACACTGACCGTGCTGTTTGATACTGTGTGTCTACCTGTGGATTTGAAAATCATAGAACAAAGTTTCAAAGGAAAAGAGAGAGAGGTCCATAACTAATTATTTTGTCCTTGTGACGTTGTTGTGCCCTGGAGTGGCCTTTTCTCACCAAGTTGTCTGTACTTCCTTCCAAAGATCACTTTGGATCTTACAGAACTCTCTCTTGGTAACAGGCATCCTGGTCAATCTAATCCTTTGAGCATTACTGTGTTATTGAGAGAAAAAATGTGTGTATAAACACATTTGCCTCTAGTTTTCTGAACTTTTTCTCAATTTATATTCTCTCAAGACATGAATACAATGTTGAAGCAGTGGGCATTGGCCTTCAGGGCAGCTTAGCACCTGTCTTCATGCCGTTGGAGACCTGGTTTGAGCCCACTTCCTTCTCTGAGCTTCCTTTCCCCCCTCACCTGGACATAACTTCTCCCTCATCAAGGTCCCTGCAGGATCTGCCATCTGCTGGGCTCCACTCTTCCCCATCACAAATTGCTGTGTTCCCTGTTGTCCCCCAGGCACACCTCCCTCACCCTTCCCAGCCCCATATCGTAGATTGCACAGTACTGGCAGAAGCTGTGGACGTTCCATGTGCCCCTTAGCTAGGGAAGGGGAGCCCTTTCTGGAGTATCTATGATGTGCCAAGTGCCACATGTCCCTCACGGGTCCCAGGACCCTGCCCGGGACTTTCTGAGAAGCCTTTTGTTATTCTCCCCATTTTGCAGAGGGAGGAAACAGTCTTAGCAAGGAGTTAACTAGCTGCTCTGGGTCACAACGCTCGGCCCTGGGTGAGCCAGAAGTAGAGCCCACGCTCATCGGGACTCCAGCATCAGAACTGGATTTCCTCTCCCAGGCCCAGACCTGTGGCCACACAGCAAACGTGGCTCTGGGCACACACTATACATACTCTCCCCTCAGCAGTCCAGTGCTCTTTACTAAGCAAGGGAAGAATCCACTCTTCTAAAGTATATTGTGACTGCATAATTCAGCTCCCAGGCTATTGCCCAACCGCCCCATGATCTTTCAATCACTGTTTTGTATTGCTTACTGTCATTCTCACATTCTGAAATTGATTTTAAAACAGTTAAATCTTTATTTGAATAGAATAATATCATGTTCTGATGTTGCCAAGGTCTTTCCACCCTGCACAGGCAAGGAGGAAGCCCTGTAGGCTCTGGCAAGTTCCTGATCCTTTTCACCGGCTGCGTTGAGGACTTAGACCACCGCCGTGCACCCTCCTCTGGGGTCGTGGCTCTTGCTGCCCCAGAGAGCTGCTGCAGATGCCAGGAATGTTTGGGTTTTCCTGAGACGTGAGTGACTGCATCCACATCTACCTGTCGTTCAGAGCAGGATGGTTTCTCCAGGATTAATGTGGGTGTTTCTGGTGGCAGAGAAAGAAGGAAGAGTGACTAGCTGGCTGGAGGGCAAAGGTGAAGAGCCCCCAGACCTCTGACTCTCATGTGGTCTATCAGATGGACTGGCCTCAGCGTGGGTTCTTCTTCCAGACCCGTTTCCCAACTCTCTGCATTTGGACCATGCTGTATCTGGTGGCTGTGCATGGCTCCATGAGCCTTCTTGGAACTTAGCTTTTTAATATCAGTTGCCTTTGGGTGCCTGAGATTGGGGGTGGTGCAGGAGAAGGCAGGCCCCCTGGCTGGGTCACAGGACGCCTAGGGAGCAGAGGTGAAAACAATTGTCCAGATTACCCATGCCCCCAACGTGGAGACCAAATGTATCTTGATAGTAGAATTAACCAGGTCTTGGAGGACATCTCTGGCTCCTCCCAATGGCACAGGTGTGACTGGGTGGTCCTTGAACAAACCGGGCGAGCTGTTCATCTGTGAACACTGCAGCCAGGGATGGACCTCTGAGGGTTGCTTCTTGGCAATTTCTCCTTTGTTCTGTTTTCTGTGAAACAAATTGTTGACTAAGAAGACAATTTATTCCCTCATCCTTTCCTTACCTCAGACTGGCTTATGCCATGTTGGGCAGACTCTGTGCTGACTTAAAGCAGGATGGTAGCAGGATGGTAGCAGGATGGTGGCACACAGACTTGGCCAAGTCATGGCTACAGAGGGGTTTTCCCAGAGAGAAAGAGATGCCCACCCATGACAAGATTAATTTTTCAAAAGCTCTTCCAACACTTTAGCTGGGCCAACTATCCGCCTTTAGTTAAGAATCTACCTCTGAAATGAGTTGTCTGGCATGGGCCTTGCTCACTCTTGGTTTTGGGGGGGGGTTGCCCATGATTCTGGGCCGTGCTCTGGTGACATGCCTAAGGTGCATATCGGAGTGAAAATCATGCTTTATGTCTGTGAGATGCTTTGAACTGTTTCAAAGCCTCTCCAGGCCTATTATTTCATTTGATCTTCATAACATCCCCCAGACAGGGAGTCCCAGAGAAGTTAATTGGACTTCCTAGGGCACGGGTGGGAGCCAGGGCCAAAACTGAGGCCTACCCCATCATCTCCTGTATTTACCTCTGGAAGGACTGCACCATGGCCACGTCCATTGGGATTCACTGAGACACTTCCTGGCACCCCCTGCCACTGTAGCCAGTGTTAGGGAAAGCCAGGGAGATGGCAGGATGGAAGTCAGCCCCAGCACTGAGAGGCAGCTCCGGGGTAAGAGCCCACCATGGACTCGGCCTTCTTGGAGCGCCATGCCTGGCTGACCACCTTGACCACTGAATTTTTGCAGAACCAATTATAAGGACATCCTGAGAGCTGAGACTGTGGGCAGAAGTCTGTTTCCAGCTGGTCCTGGGACACTTCCTGGGCGTCATCTCCCTCTGGGCCCCTCCCCTTGCCTGGCTGCACCCTTCTTTTTTTGAGCACATATTGATTTCCTCCTGGAAGTGTTACAATCTCCCCTTCCCTGTGTTTCTGCTGTGGTACAGGAGGGTTTGTGGTCAAGGTCTGGGGCTGCTGAGGTTGGTGGGAAGGGAGCAAGTTTGAAAAGAAAGGCTGAGAGTGTGGAGGAAGCTCTATTGTTCTGGCTGCAGCTGCATCCCAATGGAGAAAGTTAGAAAGCATGAGTGCAAAAATAAAACATGAATGCAAATGTCAAAAAAGAGGAATTCCCAGGGAGGCGTTTGCCTTGTATCACACTAATAAAGTGAGACAAGGAGGACGACGGGTTCCAACAATCAGAAATGAGCTCCCAACAGTCAGCTGAGCGGAGATCCAGAGAATGATCCCAGGCATGGGAAGGTGGCCCACGGACCCCCGCCGCCAGCAGGCCTTCCTGCAGACAGCCCAGGAACAGCAGACAGTGCAGGCGGAGCCAGGCTGGGAAGAGAAAGTCGCTCCAAGGGCCGGCCACTTGGGGGCAGCAGCTCTGAATATTTCAAACTACAAGCCACTCTGTGCAGCCCAGACACCAGCAGACAAAACTTGCATGTTAACAAACATCTCAGATTTTACACAGTTTGCAGGAGAAATCTTACTCTCGTATTAGTCCAACGTTTGCATTTATATTCGTATTCAAATTTATCTCTAGAAAATAATCCATATAGTTAAGACTCGGGTGAAAGTAATCGACAAAGAATAGAAATCACAGCCGGAGTGGCATCACTCTCAGAAAATCACCGTATGTGGTCAATTTTCAGAGTGGATAAAACCGGGCTTACGGTTGATGCTGGGAGTATTTGAGCTAAATTAAGTCATGAAAGAAGATAATACAATGTACCATCATTTAAAAGTAATTTAATCATGAAAACTAAAAATTTGGAAGAAAACAGATATTTTACTTAATAGAAACCATCTGTACTGTACAGTAGGCAAATTGTATAAAAATGAATAAAATTGTCTCTGGAGGAGAGTGGCTCCAGCACCAGCGTCTGTAATGAAGATGTATATGTGTCTTCCAGCATTTGCATTGTCTATTAGATGAGGTAAATCGCACCAGAGGACAAGCGAAACACTTACAAATTTTATTACCGTCATATGACTGATGACAAAGGCGGCAATGGAAATAATGCATCGAGATAGGTCCGCTCTCAAGTCCAATAGCTCTCCACTTCGGACCAGTGTTAATGACTCAATTTTTATAGCACATGGGTCACTAGGACGGTTTTTCTAGTTACTATTGCTTTAGCAGCCACTGCCCACAAGGACCATCTTTAAACTTGTTTAGGCTCTAAGTGTGCCATTCCATTTGATCTGGCTCCACTGGGAAGACAGCTAATTTAAATACTTCTGGAGTGGCTTTTGCGCTGGACTTTTGGCTGGAAGGATTCAGGCGATGATCTGGAAAACATTCCTTTTCTCCCGCTGACCTGCACTGAAATGCATTTATCTGACAGGGTACTTTTGTTCTCGGGTAAGAGGGGCTGGCTCACCCCTCTCTGTCGCTGAAGGTCGAGTGCCCACATTTTTCAAAACAGGCACTTGTTCCTAATCTGCAAATTAACTAAATAATCACAACTGCTAATTATACAGTATCAGGCCTGGAATACATAGGGCTTGAGTAATAATCAGCTTTTTAAATTAAGTTGGTGACAACCACTATTAGCTGCTGTGATTTAATAATCCCAATAAATGTGCACATTTTAAAAAGGGGCTCTTTGTAATTTTTTCCCCAGCATTTGCAACTGAATCTGTTAATGAAAAGAGAACACAACAGTTTTATGTTACAAATGATGCCATAATAGGTAAATAAAAGGGCTCCTTCAGATGCTATTAATGACTGAGATGCTGCGAATATGAATTGGAGACAAGGCAGAGAAAAATTCAAAATCAAGTTTCTATTTCTGTTTGTTATGATGAATTGAGGCCAGAAAGAGAATCTGATTCCTTTTGTATATTAAGCATTTTTGGGCAATAAGAAAAAGATCCCATTAACAAATATGTAAAGTAAAAATATCTCCCTTAAGATTTAGATGTTGGCAAATTTAGAACAAATGAGATGCAATTTTCTGCCTCGTATGCTTGCACTGTTTTACCTAATATTATTATCACGTATCGGGCTCCAAGGGCGACCCATGCTGGCTGGGGCGTGGGGCTCCTGCCTTGGTGGAGGGAGGAGCACTGCCGGGACTGGGCTCCTTTCCTCTACTCCCACCCAGGAAGACCCCCTCCCCCAAGGCAGTGGGAGGTGCAGGAAATGGCCCTGTGGAGCCACCGCTTGCACAGACAAAGGAGGGTGCAGAGCCTGGGGTGGGGGTGGGCATGGAAAGCAGAGCATGGTGGGGTCACTGCCCAGGACTGGGGTGTGGAGGCTCTGTCTGAAGCTGATGAGGACCCTCACCTTACTGGGGTTGCCCCTCCTCCTGCATCTTTCTCCCCATGGCTGATCACATTTTCTCTCTTTTTTTTTTAGTGGTCAATTGAAATTTTATGGCTAAGTTATTTAAAAGAGACTATAGAAGAACTAAATGAAGGAAGGATGATGGAAACACTTTCTTTTGCAATAATTACTCTTGATAGCAATTTGAACTAATTTGCATTAAAAAACACCCGTTTAACCAATCAGCTGGAAATGGGGGGCTTTCTGTACACTGTTATGTAAATCCTCAGGACTCTTATTATATCATTCGGTTTAAATTAACGCATATCTCTGCATAAGCCTGGGTTAGGCTTGTTTTAAACTTGTATTTCTTGTAAAATGCGCTCATTTCTTATAATTTTGTACTTTTTGCATGTAGCAAGTATATAAGCCTATGGGCAGAGGTCAGCCTATAGGGCTGTGCTCTTCATTGCATGACCTTAGACAAAATTCCTAACCTTTATGTCCCTGGGTTGTTTCTTCTGGAAGCAAGAGAGTTATGAACAAAATATAAAGCCTTCGCTCTCCAAGGCCCTAGAAATACATATGCATATATATGTAAGTTAATATTATGAATCAGAATTTTGATAAACAAAGATAAGCTTTGGGGCGCTGTGGTTTTTCTATACACAGTCTGTAACTGGTCAGACTCCACCCCTGGCAAGGGCAGGCTGGGCAGTGTATGGTTTTATGTGTCAGTAAAGAGACCCAGCCAGCTGGCAGACCTAGGCCCCCCTCCCTATTCCTACATACATCCTGTAACCAGTTTCCCTGGGCTGTAACTGATATTTTCCTTACATTTTTATTCCCCAGAGAGAGATCTGAAAATCCTAACCCCGTGGCACAGGGGTGGCTCTTGGACCCTCACTTCTTCTTTTTCCTTAGTTTCTTCTTTTCTGCCTTTTGTTTTCCTTATTTGGAAATATTTAATCTAAAATGCAATTCAAAGCAGACATTTTTTTGTGAGCCCAGTGGCTGAGTCTGGGGCCTTGGTGTGCAAGAGGTTGAAAGCAGTGTTGGGAGATCACCCAGTTAGAATTCCACCGCCCCTAAGTCTCTCATTTTGCAGATGATGAAACTGAGGTCCTGGAGGGGAAAGAGTCCACTCCAGGAGAGCCCGGGAGAGATCTTGGGCTTTTTCTCAAGGTTTTTCTTTATTTGTGTCAGTCCCCCTAAGTTTTCTGGGCTACAGGACGTGGGCAATGAAAGCGGAGGGCAGGCATTGCGTCTTCGCCCCTTGCTCCGTTCTCCCCCTTGCCTTCCCACCCTCAGGCCTCCCTCCCTCCTTCTCTCCCTCTCCTTCGTTCCTTTATTTTCTTCTTTCTCTCATCCACTGCCTCTTGTTTTCCTCCTTTCTTTCAAGCAGACTGTATAATTTGTAGATCTCTCCCTCCTAAAGTTCACAGTGCAGACCCGGGGGTGAGGGCTCCCCACCGGGGGTGGGCGCGCGGGAAGGGATGCGTGGAGACAGCGTGGCGAGCTGGGGCGGTGGCGTGCTGCGTGCACTGCTGGGCGCTCCTCTCTGCCCTCGCCTCTGGCCAGAGACTCTTCTGGCTGTGGGGGATCCTGCAGAGCCGCAGAAGCCTCCCTGGGTCAGGAAAGAAAGGCCAGACAGCCCCTTCCTGCCCAGGCTGCGGGAAGGCGCGCGTGGCGCTTGTGGCCGTCGGGCACGAGGTGGCGCTCTTCAGCCGCAGAACGGGCGGCCGCGGTGGCGGCGCGACACCCCCTTTCCCCGCGTGGCCTCGAGAGGCCAGGGGAGGCAGGAAGAAGGGAGTCAGGGCCCTTCCCTGAGCCCACGGCGGCGGTGGGGAGTCGGGAGGGGTCTCCCTCGCTTCCCCGCTGACGACCCGGCCTCCCAGGGACCCGCCGAGCTGGTTCTCAATCCTGGGAATTGCCCTTGTGGTCCTCGCGGAGCCCCCCGGGCAGCTGGACTCCGGGCTTTGTTTGCTGAATGGGGAAGAAGAGTGGTTCCCACCCCTCAGGACAGCTCCGAAACCCTGGGGACAGACGGGCGGGGTCCCACCTTCAGGCCCTAGTCCGAGGGGCCATGCTGCCTTTGCTCACATGAAGCAGGTCCAGAGCTGTGCTGGCCAAGGCGGCCACAGGGAGGCTACTGGCGTCTGAAAAGACCCCCGGTCCCCTGCAGCAGGCTAGGACCCTGAGTGCTCCCTGACTCTTTGTGTAGGAAGTATTTAGGAGGAGAGGGCAGCCTGGCTGGGACATGAGTCACTACCTGTCTGCCTGTGAACCTCAGAGTACAGGGACCCACCAGCACAGAGGACAGGTCAGTGATGAGTTAAGAGCTGAGGGACAGAAAGGCAATGGTGTAGGATGGGCCCCCTGGGGGCCGAGGGGATGCCCAGAAGGAGCTGGGGAGTCTGCCAGGCCCCAGGAACGTGTTGGGATTTGGGTATGTGAACCAGCCATGGAGGCCACCGGTGTCACCTGCCTGCTGACCAATGGCGCAGCCCGAGTGGCCCCTCTTGACCTCAGGTCAGTGGTCTGAGTAGGATGGGACCTACTCATGCTTCACATTGTGGGTTGCATAGTAGAGTGGACTAAAGCAGATGAGAAAATGCCAGAACTCAGAGCACGTGGGCAGGATAGTGCCACATCCTGAAACACTTACTTTAGCACATCTGTGCACACACACACCTAGGAACGTGGATGTATCCACACACCTGTGTGCATATCAGACTATAGAGGTGGATAGTTTGATTAGCCCCACCAGTCGTGCTCTCCAGACAGCAGGGCACAGTGAAATGAGCTGTGTCTTTAGGGCTCCCTGGACCAGGGTCCCTGAGCAGCCCCACTCTGGCTCTGCTGTTAACTTCTCTGAGCTCCCTGGTAGCGGATGGTGACAGCCATCTCCAGAGGCAGCTGGGTGAGGAGGGTGGAGGCTGGACGGTGCTTTACACAGGCCAGGTGCTGCCCGTGCACCTTCCTCCCCTTTCCATCTTAGGTATTTCCCCAACGTTCCAAGTTTTGCATCACTAACATTCTGATGTCTAGTCTGGTGTCCGGGCCCTTCTCCCACGGCACAGTAGAGGCTCGTGTCTTTTAGAGACTCGTGCAGAGTGAATTGGTGGAAACGGAGGCCCATTGTAAACCTGCTTGCGTGGCTCTTGCCATGAGACAAGTGCTGTGGCCGAGGCTTTTGACAGAGCATGGCTGCCCTGTCATTGTTTCCATGGGGATGCCTGACTCACCTGCTGTCCTTAAGGCCAGGTCCACTTGCACAGCTTCCTACTGCTGAAGCAGTCTTAACTCTACTGAAGCCTTGCTTGTGGGTGCTGGTAGTAGAATGGGGTGGGGGCTTTTAGATTGAAGGAACCATGAGGACTGGGTGTAACAGGGAGGACTCCAGGGGTGTAGATAGGGAAAGAGGGAGGGAACAGTAGCCCCTTTTGTCATCACTCACCATCTTTTGCAGAGGTCTGCATTACTAGTTTGGACAGAAGAGTAGATGTCTTATTTTTCATAAGCTGGTGTCTCTGGAAGAGGCCGAGGAGGGTTAGCCATGGAAAACAGTGGCACCTGCTCCCTGGTGACCTGGCTCTCAGGCTCAAGCACAGCCTGGCACAGAGACCCAGTGAGCGGATCCTACTCCAAACTTCTCCCTCCTGCATCCCTGAAGTCCGGGTAGCCTCCTAAGACTCCCAGCCCTGTAGTAAAGAGAACCTAGCTCTGTTCTTGCTACTTGAAACGCACTGAGCACATCTGTGCCTGGAATCTCAGTTTTCTTATCTGAAAAGCAACAATTTAATTCACAACAGCTCTGATGATGATTAGGATCCTGGTTTAGACTGCTCTAGTCCCTTTTCGGATCTGATGGAAAGTTTTTAACCTTCAAGAATGTCATGCAATTATCTCTCCAGAGTTTCTCTATTAGTTTTATAACCAACTTCACTTGACCAAGTAAGAATTGATATTCAGCCCAAATGCATTTCTGTAAAACTGTGTAATTTTACCTCCTGGCTTGACTACTTTGTTCTATGTTATCATAGATAACATTCAATTGGCATTGCCTTAATTGTGTTTGCAGACATTACTTCTCCAGAATATTAGAAGGCATTTGCAGTTGAGTGGGAGGAGTGTTCTATAATCCAATATATTTGGCATGTATGGGTCAAATGCATTTGAACTGAATTCATAAGTTCAGACCTTCTCAGAGCCTTAAATCTGCAAAGAACACTGGGTAGGGAATTCAGAGGCCTCGACCCTGCCAGCCTTGCCTCTGCCTTGCTGAGGGATCATATGTCCATAGTGGCTGCAGCAACAAGTGGTTGCAGTACATCACTGTTGAGGTCCAGGATTTGGCTTCTGGCTCCCACTCTCTCCTGATCAATCAAGAGGAATTTCTTGGCTGTTTACAATATGTAAGTTACTTATCCACAGACTGTGGGAGTACCAAGTGCATCAGGCATGGCCTCTGCCCTCTGGAAGGTTAGACTGTCCTTGGGAAGGCAGGACCTGGAGATAGTTACCAGCGATTCGAGGTATTTAGTCTGTAGGAATCTATCACATGACACTTGGTGAGGAGTCCAAAGGGCACACAGTGGTCTCGGCTGGTCAGGAGGTTTAATGGGTGACCTAGGCCTCAGGTGGACATTGGACATTGTGAGAAGGTAGCCTTTGGACAGATGGAGGGGATAAGAGAAGGCAGCACAAGAGGACACCAAGAGGGTGGAGGCAGAAGTGACGAGGGTGAGATGGGCCTGGCCTCACTCCACGATGGGAGGGTGGGGATGTCTCGCCCAGCGCCGCATGAGGCACCTCGGTTTGACCCCCCAGCTCTTCAGGTTCTTCCTGTCCGTCGAGCAGCTCTGCTCACCTGCCTCCTCCCACCAGAGCTGCTGTACTTAGAAACTTTTCCGAAATAGAAGTTGTCCCTATTCTCCTTGTGAGTACGTCGTGAACCACTGTTATTTCTCTTTCACTCTCGGGAGTGAGCCGTGTGAAGGGTACAAGGTGGTCTCAGGAAATCTCATGGAGAGGTTGTCAGGCCTTGGTCCTGCCTCAGTGGCTGCCTTGTCTTGAGGCCCACACAGGAGGGACACCAGAAACACGGCTGTCCGTGGCTGGCTCAGTACTGACGCTTACTCCGTCACACCTATGAAAATGGATCTACAGAAGCCAGTGCAATATAAAGATAAAGAATGAATTATGACAAGAGTAGTCTTTGGGATATAGACACGTACAGTAAGAAAGTCTTTTATTAGCTCATTGGTCCCAAATACCTTTATTTCAACAGCTTTTGTGTACTGTGCATTCTTGATCTAGGGGAGAAAAGGCACATCCTTGTTTGGGGGATGGTCATGATCAACTAGGAAAGAAGACTGTGGCAAGCACCTGTAAATAGGCTATTGGACTTAGTTGTTGTCACCGTGGCTCACTGCCAGGTATGTCACGTACCTCGTTTTCTTATTTCATCAATGCTCACGGTAATTCTTTTCCAGCTGGCGCAGTTAGCCTGTGGTTATAACATTATGTATCTGACAGTTGCAGAGACGGACAGAGCAGGGTGAAGATCTCGGTCT
The DNA here is from genome assembly GCF_000181295.1 of Otolemur garnettii. Taxonomy (NCBI): domain Eukaryota; kingdom Metazoa; phylum Chordata; class Mammalia; order Primates; family Galagidae; genus Otolemur; species Otolemur garnettii. The sequence goes on along the minus strand of NW_003852470.1, from coordinate 4,675,172 downwards.
GTGTGACCCATGGTGTTTGCTCTCTTGGACGCCAGGGTCCTGAAGGTTCTGGACCACAGAGGAGGGACATGCTCACTCAGCCTGGAGAGGGAGAGACAGTCTGGACTACAGACCATAGTGAGGGGTCTGTTCTACAGAGGAGGGAGACACTCACTTAGCCTGGAGAGGAAGCAAATGCTTTGTGGAAGAGGAAACATCTGAGCTGGGTCTTGAAGGGTGAATAGCAGTTTTCAAGATGTGAATTTGGGGCAGTGACAGGAAAAGCATTTTTGGAAAGGGAACAATGTAGGTAGAGTCCTCAGATCAAGGAAGAGGGCATTAGGGATCTGTGAGTGGTCAATTTCAGTGGGTCTCTAAGGAGGTATGGTCTGGGAGGAAGGCAGCTGAGGAATGTAGGGTCTGTTGTGAAGACCTTACATGTTGTGGACAACACAGATTTTAAACCAGAGGAGTCACATGAATTTCTCTCCTCTTCTTTCCAGCTATATTAAAACAAAGTCACAGGGGTTAAGCAATTGGGGTGACATTTGTTCCTTTGACAGAATCACCTGTAAACATTAAAATAGGTGAAAAACAGCAGAAAACAGTCCTGCTTCTCCACCCTGCCCATGGAGAGCCCCATGTCCCACAGCAGCACTTTTTGAAGAAGCAGACCTAGCTCACAGGGCCACCAACTCCCCCAAAGTTTCCACGTGACCCAGCAATTTCACTCTTAGCATGTGCCCCAAGAATTGAAAACAGACATTAAAATAAATGTTTGTACACAGATGTCCACGGCAGCGCTACTCACAATAGTCCAAAGGTGGGGACAACCCAAGTCCAGCAGAACCTCTGTAAGTTGACCCCCCAAGGGACCTTAACAACCTGGTCCACATACAGAGGTCCTGTCCTGACATGTGTATGTGGTGCAAGTCCTGTCTGTGAAAATAGATCGTCAGTGTACGAAGGGGGCCAACTGTGGAGGTTCTGCTGTATTTATCGAGAGATAAATGGATAAACTGAATGTGGTATATCCATGCAATGAAATATTATTTGGCTATAGAAAGGCCCAAATCACTGATCTATGCGTACAGTATTGATGAACCCTGAAAACATGATGCTAAGTTAGAGGCCAGACACGAAAGGCAACAGCCTGTGTGATTCAGTTTATGTGAACTGTCCAGAGCAGGCAGATCCACACAGACAGACAGTGGTTGCCAGCAGCTGGGGAGGGGATGGAAGCCGCTGCTCAGGGGCCAGGGTTTTTCTCAAGGGGGATGAAATGTTTGGAACTAGAGAACCGTGACAACTGTTCGGTGCTGACACTGTGAGTGGTACCGTTGAACTGCATACTTCAATGTGGTCAATTTTATGCTATGTGAATTTCACCTTAAAAAAAGAATTGCCACCACATCGTGCTCCTTGTGGGCACTGCCTATCAGCTGGCGGAGGAGGCAGTGTGGCCCCCAGTGCTGGGAAGACAGTGTGTCTTCTTGGGCACCTGAGAGCCCGGTCCCCATTCTTGCCTCAGACTGTCCAGCAGGCCTCTTAGGAGGGAAGGATTCATTACCATGTGAAGTGGTTATTTCCAAGTCAACCCATTTGACTCTGTAAATCACGTTCTTGAATGCAAGATAGTAAAGGGCAAAAGTTATTCCTTTCCTATTCTTTTAATTGCCAGGATCAATAGGCACAATTGATTTGAATCGAGAAATAGTCTCCAGGTAACATTTAGGAAGAATCATTGGGATCGGCACATTGTGAGTGACTGTCTGCTGCCCTCCAGGGACAGCCTTTGGGGTTTTGACCCCCTCAGCAGGCCTGTGTGGCCAGGGTCAGTGAGGCCAGAGACATGGCCCCCGTGTGATCATTTGACAGGCCCTGGCCCCTCCTCCTTGTGGAAGATCACGGTTGGATGGTCCTGCCTTCAAACAAGCAGAAGAGTTCTCATGCCCTTGAATCCATGCTGAGAGGCAGGGGCTCTGGGAGCGACTGGATGGAGCTCTCCTTTCTCAATGGTCCTATGCCGGGGAGGAGCTCTGAGCAGTGGTCAGCCCTTGGTTTCCAGCCTCGGTTTGTCTGTCCCTCAGAAGCTCAATAGCCAGGTGGAGCTGAGGCCTCCTTCCAACTGCTCTTCCTGTTCCTGGAAGGGACTGACCACTCTCTGGGTCTTTGTTCAGGGCAGCAGGCCGGGTGACGTGATGATGCCCTGTGCTCAGGGCTTTTCCTAGAACACTCCCTGCTTCCTGTCACTCCTGGGAGGAACAGCTGGTCTCAGAAGAGAAGCCAGTTTCCAGCCAATACTTGGGCAAGGATATTAAAGGGAGAAAAAACATTCTGTTGACTCCAAATATCCTATTTTAGTTAGACAGCTCATCAATACGATTGGGGGACAGGATTGATCTTTTACTTATAATGCAGCGCATTCAATGGATGGCAAAAATGCTTTTAAAAGGGGCCCATGGAACACTTTGAAAATATTAATTAGTGTGTTGAAGCATTCTGCATAGCATATCACAGTGAAACTGCTCCAGGGGGTTGCTGGGAATGAATTATTAATAAGAATCCTTCTCTCCCCTGTGCTTCACACCCTGATTTTATGGGAGTTGGCATGGGTTGGGGTGTCTGTTAGATTCATTTACTGCTCATTTCATGCAAGGGGGAAAGAGGGTTGTGTCATTGGGGTCACCCATGTTTGGGGCTTATCTGTCTGGAAAAGAAGACATGCCCCCCCAAACACGAGGGACACACACTGGAGGCGCAGAGCAAAGTGAATGCAGTCGATGGCTGTGCGGGGTTAGGGGCTGTACATTCCAATTAGAAACCAGATGCTAACTTTGGGTATAAGTATATGGTTTCCTAAGGATTCAAGTCCAAAGGAGGGTGGCAAAGTTCAGGAAGCAGCAGCTTTTCAGAATAATCAGAGAAAATCCAGACACTTCTTTCCTCTGACCCCTACTTCGCCTGCACTGCCAGTGAAAGCGATCTCAACTGTGTTCTTTCCCTCACAGCTGATGTCAAACGCGTTCACTGAGCAACAGCCAGCGTTCTCCGGAGCTCACCACATGCCCCGTCCCCAGACAAGCGGGCGGTCAGGGTGCCAGCTCAGAGCAAAGCTTGCTTTCTCCTGTTTTACTAAGCATGGATTTGTGGAAATAGAAACATATTAGTAAAGGCATTTTGCTTTAAAAATTCTCAACTAACTCCGTCAAGGATCGTAGAAACATTTACAGTTGTGCGAAATTGAACAATGAGGACTGGAGGGCGGTTAATCTAGTTATTATGAGCATTCCTGACGCTGGAGATGAGCCAAAGCAGGCGGGCAGCGGAATGCCGGACGCCTCCCGGATGCCTCCGCGCTTCTCTGCTGTGTTCCTTCCCTTCCCCCAGTCATTCCACGTTTGGAATTTATGGTCACTGTATTTTTTTTTTCTTTAAAAATTATGTGCAGATATCTTAGATCTCTGGGAAAAAAGTAGAAAACTCTTTCTGTCATGATTGAGATTTTCTACATTATAGGAATGTAGGTGATCAGATGAAACAGTGAATTTTCCACTTTCCTTTTATTGGTGTCTGTTTTTCAGGATATAAATGAAATGGCCTTTCCAGTTTAAAAACGAGTTGGTAGACTGGACTTCTTTGTCTGATAGGTTTTACAAGGATAACTCTGCTCTGCGGGGCCATACAAATGCGTGTTTCCTTCCTGAAGTTTGAAGGGTGGCACTGGACTCCTTTGTTTTCCCTTCCAGGGAAAACCACATGCCGTAAGTTTAACTGGAATTTTTACGTTGACAACTTGTGCAATTATGAAAGGAGCAGATCATTAGCAGTTGACGGTTCTGGCAGGAAGGGAAGCCAATCTCTGTGCAAGTCTTCTGAAACAGCCCAGCAACGCCTCTGCTTTTTATGAAGTTAAGAGCATGACAAATCTTCCCGAGGAAGCCGCCCAGCACACTTGTGCACGTTATCGGCGCCCCGTGCTCTTGAGCGGGTTCTGAAGCCAACTGATTAATATTTTAAGCATGTAGACAACCTCCAGACCTTCCCAGGCAAATGTCTCTCCCTTTTTCTTTCTTTTCCCATGTCTTTCCCATTTTGGAGAAAACAAAATAAAACAAACAAAAATACAATAAACAATACCCCTCCCCACCAAAAACAAAAATAAAAAACTCCAAACAACTCATCCCAGCAAAAAAAAATCTCTATAACACTTCACATTTCTGGTGCAATATTATTTTATTCACTTCATTTTATCAGAGATTAAGCCCACATCTAAAAAAAAAAAATTAGCTCTGCAAACTGTTAAAATAGGATCTGACCTCTTTGGTGTTTGATAAGGTTTCTGCGTTTTTGGAGAGCGTGACGTGGGTGGCCACTGGGCAGAACCCATGGTGGAACTGGGAGAGAAAGTGGACGGGAACGTAACTCGGCCACCAGCTGCCACGGCCCAGCCCTCTCGCAGACAAAGAGGTCTGCAGTGAGCACTGGTGTGTGTCTCAGAAGGGGCCTGCTGCAGATTTGAAGTTTTTTATTTTTATTTATTGTTTGGTGATGATTTAAATACCCCATGCTGCCAAATCATAAACAGAAAGAAGCTCACATTTGGCTTTTGTTATCAGCTAAGAGAATTAAGGGTATTTTTTTTCCTTGACTTTTTTTTTTTTAACAGCCCCAGTGCCTTGGCTGGCTTCCAGTTCAGGTAATTACATTCTGTCTTCCTAAATTCCCTGGTAGCTCCAACTGGGCGAGCTGCTTTCTCTCCCTCCTGGAGGCTGGTGAGCGGGTGCCTGGCACCGAGTGGGGTGGCATTCCAATAGTGGGTCCCAAGGTGTTCTGCGGGAAATGCGCTCCAAACGGCTGCGTGGAGGGCCTGCGTGCAAATGGAAGTAGTGTTATTTATTGCTCTTTTCCGTCCACAGCTGCCAGCCTGACACTGTCTCTGAATGACATTTTAAATATGAGGGCCCGTCGTTAGGAGGATTAGATGCGAGGGTCCATTTTGTTCACCTCTGGAGTCGCTGGTGACTGAAGACGGGGTTAAGAGTGGGCAGAGGAAGACGTGTCCTTCAACAGAGGGGTCCCCTTTCCACTGTTTCATTTCCCCCCAAATGGCACTTTCCCCCTTTTTTGCTTTCTCCTGATTAAAATTAAGGAGGATTATCAGGCTTTGTTGTTTTGTTTCTGTTCTTTAAGAATAAACAGAAGTGGAAGTGCTTTCCATTTGTAGAAATAAAATTACATCTCTTTTAAAAAAGAATTTGAGAGTCAATGCATTTTAAGTTAATTTTTCAAATAAGTACCTACCAGGTACAAAAACTTGCTAGAGGGTAATTTTGGCCACATGTGTGTTTATTTTATCTTCTTCATTCACATTTAATTGTGATTATTAATATATATTTTCAAAAAACAATGGAAATTATTTCTATAAAATACCATCTGTATGGATAACCAAAGTATGAAATAGCATGCGTGTGTTTTTGCAGGATATAATAATACCCTAAGTAGGGAGCTGATTTGAGTGAAAAATATGTTTCTGAAATCAATATTCACCACAAAATAGAATTTAAGATGTATATGGAAAGACAAAATTCTGATGCAGAAAAATCACTTTTCATTTTAAAGATGAACATAAAAGTAAAGTGATCCTTTTTCTAGTTACCAGTAGAGATTTAGGAAACTGCTGCGATGATTGTGCTTGTTTCGTAATTCTTACCGAATAAGCATGTGAAGTTTTAATAGACGGCGTTTCTGAGAGAGAGAGCAGGTTAGGTGCCCGGGACATTTGGACGTCTGCATGATTTGCAGTCCTACTCTGAGTTCTGTCCACATACCTGACAGTGGACAGATCTTCCCGGCACCTCTGATTTTTATTTTTTGTTAGCTTTAATTTTTCCAGCTCTGTATTCTCCCATTTCCAGGTGCCATCAATTGAAGGTATTATCTGTTTATGAAGAGTGACCGCAGCTCTGCTGAGGAAAGTGAGGACCACGCCTGGCGTGAGTTCTTACCATCCCGAGCTTAGACAATGATCTTCCCTCTTGCTTCCCCGTAGAATCATTCTTTACAAAGCACAGAGTCACAGCAGATATTAAACACAACTTCATCGAGGACTCTTGTTGGGGCTTGTAACTCTGGTGAATTGCATTTTTTCCTAATTACAGGAAAAATAGCAAATTGGCAAACATTAGGAAGTGGGTACACCCCCTCTGATTTACAAGGAAGAGTGTAGGGTGACTTTATAGCTCAGGAATTCAGTGAAATAAATTTACGGTTAGAAAAATTCATGTTCTTAATGTGATGAAGGCCCTTTAACTTTTAACACGCTTCTCCAGTTAAGCTGAGCAGGACTCGCACGGAAATGGCTGTCTACAGCTGCCGCAAATTGATTTATCCCCAGATAATAGTGGAGCTGCAGACCAAATTGTTGGAAAGAAACAGTTCTTTAATTTCAGTGTTTGGGGCTGTCTCTGTGTTGTTTATGCATATTCCCATTGTGTATACGAGCAGAGATTTTTGGTGACCTAACTTTTCCGGGCAATCAGGGTAATTCTCCCCCAGCCCAGAGGCCTTGCACGGTGGTGATCACCCCCCACCATCACCAGCTGGGGGAGGGCAGTGTCTCTGAACAGCCTCAACTCCTTTCCTGGTGTTTGTGAAATCCTTGAGAGTCCAGTGAGCTATGTGAGAAGTCATGAAATCACTGTCTGTGGCAATACTAATTTGTATTTGCAAAATTTTATTTTGAGGATTTGCTAAAATTGTCTGCAGAGTGAGGGGGATGACTTAGCTCCATTTGACTTGTATACGTGGAAATGGCGGAGGTGTTGGCCCGCCCCCGATGTCGTTCTTGCCTCTTTGGGCACCCTCTCTCCAGCCCGGAGCTGAGCAAGACACCAGTTAATGTGGAGATGCCTTCTCATTCAGTAGCTCCGTCCTCAGCACCTGCTATGTACCACACAGGGTGGGTGAGAAACAGTCCTGCCTCTGCCACCTTGAGATTTAAAACTGATTGAGGGAGAGAGAAAATAAAACAAATGACTGCACAAACAATTACCAGTTGTATAGGACAGAAAACAGGGTCACCTGCTGTAGGGGAGTCCTTGGAGGGGGCAACAGGAGAATGATGGCATTTAGTCCCCAAGCCTCTCTGCTGAGCCCCCCGGGCACCCCCTGCTTCTCCCAGCACCGGAGTCTTGTGTAGGCACCATTGACAGGGCGATCTGTCACAGGCTTGTCATTGGGTCAGTCCACAATGGAGCCTGCCCTCCTTCCCAGGCCAGCTGCTGGTCTGCTGGGCTGTCCCCGGCCCTGGGAGAGGGCTGGTCACCTGCAGCTATGCACGACTTGGGGGGGCAGCAGACTTCATGTTGAGCTGTCCCTCCCTTGGGCCTCTCCCACCTGCTGTCCACCTCCCCTGGTTTTCACACTCGGGGCAGGTGGAGACTCACCTCTTTCTCCAGTCTGTGCCCACTTTCTTGAGCCCTTTGCTATAGCTGCAAACCTAGATACTGGCGTCTGACCTTTCTGTGGGTCACTGGGGTTGGAGGCAGGGAAGCTGAAGACATCTTTGTTATTTATATAGCTTTTTCTTAGAGAAAATACTCATGAGTATATTCGAAATTAAAATAAGGCAAAAAACCCCATAAGATAAATATATTAATTTGCTTTAAAAATAACTGATTTTATGAATTTGTTGTTCCTCTTAATGATATCAAGGTATAAAAATTTAAGATACGAAACCCAGAGACATAGATGAGAATATAACTGAGGAATGAGAAGACTCTGTTACAAGTGACTAGTTTGTTTTTATTCCAGAAATGCTTCTTGAGCACATGCTATGAGCCAGGCACTGCCACACCTCCTTCTCCCTGTCCCTCCCTCTTCTCTCCTCTCCTTTCATCCCTCACCACCCCCATCTCTTTTTTTGCCAAACATTTGCTGAGTACCTAACTGTTTCTGGTGGAAAGGTTGCCAGGCACTGGTGATGGGTTGATGGAGATGTGGTCCCTTCATCTTCACAAAGCACAAAACCAGTTCACGAGACGGCTATGTACCATCTATCCTCTGGGATGAAGTCTCACCAACACACACCTGTGCACAGGTGAGGTCCTGCTGCAACTTTCTTTGTGGAATGCAGAGGAAGGAGCCATCTGGGTCGCCTCTCTAGCAGTGGCGGGTTCTGATTTGAGTCTTGATGACTAAGTGGGATTTTACTAGAAGGGAAACAGGGGAGAAGGGTACCCCAGCTCAGGACATGCTATGAATAAGTTGCAGGGGAGGGACAGGGTCTGGGATGGCCTGGGAATGGTAAACCCTCTGCCAGGCTATCTGGGGTGATTCTCTGGGCAATCCTTGCTGTTGAATGTTTTGAGAGCCTTTCTAGAACCTTTGGCACTTTCCAGCGCCTTACATCACTCTCCCTGGGGTCTGCTTCTGCTGTTGGCTTAGTGTGTGATAGCTCCATAAATAAATACCGGGAGCACAGGGAGCTTCAGGGTCTGGACCACAATGTGATCCTGATCTTAGAAGTAGGGGAGGACGCCTGGGAGCCACAAGCTTGGCTGTACCTGTGTATGGGTGGGTTTCTCTCTACTGGGCACCGTATGCTGGCAGAGACCCCCATGGAGAGTCATTTATTCATTCAGCAAATGTCTGTGGGACCTTGCATGACAAGCAGAGAAGCCTCGTACCTTCTTGTCCTGAGCACATTTGTGCCTAACAGAAAAATTGAGAACTTCAGTAACATGCTCGACTTTAGATCATGCATGGTATCCCCACTGGGCTTCTCAAGTAGATCTGTGGTTGCATGCAAGAAAAAAATTATTTTTACCTTAGTTCACATTTAAAAAGTCATTTCGAGGCCAGGCGCAGTGGCTCACCTGTAATCCTAGCACTCTAGGAGGCGGAGGCAGGAAGATTGCTTGAGCTCAGGAGTTCGAGACCAGACCGAGTATGAGAGAGACCTTGTCTCTACTAAAAATAGAAAAAGCTAGCCAGGCAGGCATGGTAGGGAGCCTGAGCTATTGGAGAGTCTGAGGCAAGAGAATCCATTGAGTCCAGGAGTTTGAGGTTGTTGTGAGCTATAAAGATGCCATGGCACTCAACCCAGAGCAACAGAGTGAGAATCTGCTTTTTTTAAAAAAATTATTTCCACTTTAGATGCTTACCTTTATACAAAAACTCTTGCAAGTTAGTCTTCACGGTAAATTGAAATACTTTTCATTTTTACTTCTTATTTAATGTTTAGAGACTCATTATTTGATGCAAACCTAATAGACTTGATACCTTTCAGGGAAGCCCATGAAAAGGCTCTAACCTGTCAGGGGCATTCACGTGTTCATCCAGCAGCTGAGACCTGCAGTGAACAGAGCATGGGGCCTGCCCACGTGCGGCTGATGGGGGTGGTTAGAAAATCCCAGGATAATCACAGTAGGAGACAGGCCCTAAGAGCCAACCACCCAAGAGGCAGGGCTCAGCACATGGGAGCTGCCTTCCAGCTGGGGGTATCTAGGGATCCTTCTCAGAAGAGGTGGTGCTTCTAGGCTGTGAGGGCTGTCAGAAGGCAGAAAAGGGATGAAAGACAGCTTGGGGTGGAAGGCCTGGCACAGGGTGGGGCAGGGTGAACTGCCTAACCTTGACATGACTCAACGTCATCCATAGACATGGCTGGAAAGACGCCTCTGAGATGGGCTGGATTTGGGAGGGTCCCAGGGCTGTGTGGGGGACATGGCTTTATTTATCTAACCCTAACTTTATTTATCCTTAGAACCTAAGTAAAAAGCAGGGAGTAGGAAACAGGGAATCATTAGGGCTCTGAGAAAAGAGTTCCAGAAGACAGCTTTGATTTAGGGACACAACTGTTATTTTAAAAAGGGAGGGATGGAGAGGGACCAATGAGTCTCTTTCTCTGTGTGCACATGACATGCACAGACATTTAGGGAGGGGACGGGTCCACAAGCTGGGGTCCTGAGCCAGGGCCCACTCTGTTCCCTGCACCACTGTAACCAACCGCCTGGTGCTCACATCACAGGGAAGCAGCTCAGCCATCTGAGCACACAGCTCCCCGATGGTTACAGATGCTCCCTGGGTGCCAGGCACTGTGGACACAGAGACGCAAGGTCCACAGTCTAGTTGTAGGGGAGGACGATTCCCTGGGGAGGTGGCACAGCCTCCGTTAGATCTGAGCTTCCCCAGTCTTGGATCTGCTCTGCACTGTGGTGCGGCCTCTCTCTTGCTGGTACCTCTCCAACAGCAACATCAGCCTTGAGGCTCTATTCACCCTGGATTTATCTCATAGTCATGCATCGCTTAACGATGGGGAACGTTCTGAGAAATGCAACCTTAGGCAATCTCATCACTGTGCCAGCATCACAGAGGCACTTACCCGAGCCTTGATGGCTCAGCCTACTGCACACCTAGGCCATGTGGGGTGGCACCCTGCCCCTGGGCTGCTTACCTGCACAGTCTGGGACTGTCTGAACACTGCAGGCCACTGTGACACAATGGTGAGTATTTGTGTAAACGTATCTAGACCTGGAAAAGACACAGTAAAAGTAACAATATAAAAGATAAAAACTGGCATACCTGGAGAGGGCCCTTACCATGAATGGAGCCTGCGGGGCTGGACGTGGCTCTGGGTGAGTCAGGGAGCAGTGAGTGAGCGTGAAGGCTGTGCATGTCACCGAACGGGACTGTGGACTTTAAACACAGCATGTTTTAACTACATTAAAGTCATAAACATATTTTCTTCAATAATAAATTAACCTTAGCTTACTATAGCTTTATTACCTTATATACTTTTTATATATTACACTATAAGTTTTTAAATTTTTTGACTTCTGTAATAACACTTAGCTTAAAACACACACATCATATAGCTGTAGAAAAATATGTTCTTTCTTATATCCTTATTCTATAAGCTTTTATTTTTTTTTTCAGTTTTTAAACTGTTTTTGTGAAGAACAAACATACAAGCACACATATTAGCCTTGGCCTGCAAGGGTGAGGCCTGGTCCCACCTGAGGGTCTTCAGGGGCAGTCACATGCATGGAGCCATCATCTCCTGTGACAACAAGGCTACCTTCTGTATGCCTCCAGAAGGAGCTGCCTGAGGCTCATTTACTGTTAGCAGTTTTTAAATAAGTAAATGGAATACACTCTTAAGTTATGAGAAAATGTGTAGTATAGTAAATACATAAACTAATAAAAGTATTTATTATCATTTTCAAGTATTATATACGGAAATGCATGTGCTGGAATCCCATAGGACTGGCAGTGCGGTGGGGCTGTTTATGCCAGTGTCATCATGAATAAGGAGTAATGTGTATCCTGCACCACTATGACAGCTATGACCTCACTGGGAGTTTTTCAGCTCTGTTACCATCTTATGGTGCTGTCTGAGGTTGATGGAAAATTCTTTATGCCATACAGGACTGTATCGGAGACTGCTGGGTCACCCCCAGTTAACAGAAGAGCCTGAGTTAATCCTGGTCTATCTATTCACCAGTTTATTCTTGAACATTCACTCAAGACAGAGGCAGAGAAGCAGTGTAGATCCTCCTGCTATGACACAACAGTGGCAGTGGCACCCATGCAGTGGGACTTGGCATGTCTCAGGAAAGCAGGCTTTATGTCACAGGTCTCCCACTCTGCAGCCGGCAGTGGTGACAGGTTCTTTGACTTCTGCACACAAGCAGCACTGATGGTCTTCCCCACCTGCCCTGAGCTCCAGTTTGAGTAATTTTTAACCTCAAAATGGGTTCAATCAACTGACAGATTTCTCGGACTTCACACTTTTATCTACTGCCTTCTGGTTCCAGATGCTGCGAGTGCTCCAGAGTCGTTGGGCCTCCTCTCATCTGGCTGATGAGCAAGGACAGAGACATGGACACTCCGAGGATGTCTGCTGAGTGTTGCTCTTTGTGCGCTGGTGCAGGAAAAGGCAGCAAGGGTAGGGGTGTCACATTCTCTCTGCTCCAGAGGACAGGATGAGCCTGACCTGTGCCCACTGGCATCAGTGAGTACGAGGTGCTGAGGGTGCGAGGTGAGGGTGAGATGCTAGGGGTGTGAAAGATGAGAGGTTGAGCCAGGCTTCCAAAAATAGGCAGGACAGCAGTTGACTGAGCTCCCAGGGGGGGAGCCCAGGACAGTGGGCAAATCAGCTCTTCCCAAACAAGGGTGCACCAGGGGGAGAAAACAAAGTCAAGCCAACTGGGGCAGCATGTGCAGGCCTTGGCCACTGGCCCTAGATGCTGGCTGTGGAGTCTCCGCAGGGTCCCCAGCAAGGCAGGGCTCTAGAGAAAGAACAGAGGGGCTCACAAGCCTCTTAGCTAGGGGGTGGCACCTTTCCTGGGCTGGGGGAATGAAGGCCCTTGGCATGCCAAGAGTCACGCCCTGCTTTCTGAAGTCTGTGTACTCAGGTATAGGGAGCTGCTGTCAGCACATGGCTCTTCTGCCTGGTGAGCTAGACAAGGGGGATCACTTCCTCTTAGGAGCCCGGGGGTCAGCAGAGTTCCTGTTTGTGCCATTCTGGTGTGTGTTGGGATGGCCCTGAATGGGAGCTGGGGGGCAGCTTGCATCTGTCCCTGGGGGTGGTTGGTACAGGCCTGTCCCCATTCATGGAATGTCTGCTCTGTGGCTGAGCCCGTGAGGGTACTGAAGAATCAGACAAACAAACCTGCCCCTGACCCCTAGGATCCCAGCCTGGTGATCACTGCGGCAAGGGTGGTGGACAGGGCTGGGCACAGGGTAGGCACCTCAGGATCCTTGCCTTGGCCTGGAGATGGGGGCTCGGCCACAGGACCACTCTCTCATGGACTTGTTGAATTACCTCTTGGCTCGTGGACAGGAGGTGGCTGACATGAATAGCCCTGAGGTGAAGTGAGGGGTTTCCCCAAAGTTTCTGATTGTTCCTATAGCAAGGTCAGAATGGTTGACTCCTGAAGGGCCCAGGCATCTGGCCATGGGTGCCAGGAGAAGGATCCCACAGTGGGGCTGAGCGTCACTCTACTTCTAGGAGCCAACAGCAGGGCCCAGTGATCAAGACATGAATGTCCCTTCATCCTCCTTGCTGTTCAGGGCAAAGAACAGAAGGGGGCGGCTGTGCAGGTGGGGAGAGGTGGGAAGTTTGAGATCACACTGGCTTCCTGGCCACCCTCCAGGGCTAAGGACCTTCTGCTACTCTGGGGCTCTTGGGGGCCATGGAAAAGAAGAAAAACGAAAAAGCAAAACTCATTGGAGCATTAGCTCCATTTTCAGGAAGCCCAGAAAAAAAAATCAGTGTTCACCCAGGAAAGGTGGCAGGGAAAAGACACGAAGCTGGACTGACCTTCACGTTTGGACAAGACAAATTATCATCTCGGGAGGTACAAGCTGGAAGAAACCCAAGCAAGCAACTTGACTGGTCAGGATGTACGGGAACAGCGGTGCCCACATCGGGCTGCGTCGCATTCACGCTACATTTTAAGAGCTACACAGGACAGGAGAGGCGCAAACCAGTACTCTTAGCCTGAGGTGCTCATCACAGTCCTTGAGACTGTTACGCATTTGAAAATACTTAACACAGTGTCTGCCTGCTGGAGTCGAAAGAACCCAGTAAATAGGGCACCTGTTTTGAATCTTCCAAGTGTGCACTGCCGAGGTTTGTCTGTGACCGTGCCCATTCTTCAAAGCATTCTAAATTTTCTCAGTCCGCTCAAGTTTACTATTACTATTTTTCTTACCAGGTAGCATAGTAACAAATGCCTGTATCCTGTACAGTTGGGGACATCAGTTACGTTCCAAAAGATCTTAGAACACAGCATTGTCTTTTTGACCATGGATAGTTAGGACAGCAGCATTGATTTTCATCAGGTCCACTACAACCCAGTTAGAATTTAATTTGTTTTTGAAAATACCAAAAATTACTAAACAATCCTGGCACGAGTGTGAAAGAGGCGAGAGGCTTGCACACGCCCAGCTGAAGCTGTGGATTTAAAAGAAATGGGCACAGAGCCCATGTGCAGAGAATAAGGGCATTTTTGGGTATTGGGGTTTTCTCTACTCTGCTAGACGTCGGGCTTTTTTTGGGAAGTGTGAGCTATTTTCTTAAATTGCGCCAACATTTTTACTCTGTCCCTCCACGTCCTCTCGGTGACAGTCTTTGGTGGAGTGTGGGCGGTGTGGGGGGTCCCAGGGGGAAACGAGCATCTGAGCATTTCTGTGCATCTCAATCAAGGTCTCTGTTAGAGCCCTGGGGTCTTTCTAGGACCGAGGGACTCTACCTACGCCCCGGGGTTCTCCAGTAGTTGTCACTCAAAGGTGGGTTCACATCGCCCACAGGCACAAGTCTAGCTATAAAGCGCCCGGGAAAGGACCTGCCAGTAGGGGGGTCTTGGCGTCCCCCGTATTTGCAGTTCCTCGTCCCGCAAACCATCCTTACCCCCACCCCTGCAGTCCTCCCTGTCTCTTTTCTCCCCCCTGCCATTCTGGGTTAAGACCACGCAGAGGGCACCCCAAAGCGCCCCCGGGGAGTCCCGCAACTCGGCCGCCACAGCCTGGGCCTGCGCGCGCACCCGCCGCCTGCCTTCGCCTTGGTCGCGGTCGCCGTTGCGGGCAGGGAGCGCGCGTTTCCATCAGTTAATTAGAAACAGGAGTCGATGGGGCC
>NW_003852470.1:4638117-4660409 GCF_000181295.1 Otolemur garnettii | reverse complement strand
GGGCGCGGCGCGCTCGGGCGCACGGGTCCCCGGGCCGCGGCGCGCTCCCCGCCACGCCGCACATCAAGGCCCGGCCGGCCGGCGGGCGCCTTCATTAGCAGGTTGAAATTATAATATTATGTTAAAGAACAAAGCTGCTCCCCGGAAAAATATGTGCTGCATATCTGACAAAGATAAATTGGATTATTCAAAATATTCTTGATGAAATGTTACATTTTGCAACTAATTATCAATCTGTTTTATCTGCAGACCAGCTGGGCATTTTTGTGCATGCAAGACCTGCCTTCCCAATGATCTTAAGATGTCACTGTAGCGTTTACATCTTTTATTTCAAGATTTAAATAACTAGGAAGTAGCTAATGTAATTCACTGCTGAGAAGAAAGGCAAGCTCCTTGATTCCTTTCCAAAGTGATCTCCTCCTAATGAACTTCTTTGGACTGTGAGTAATGAGGCTTTATTCAAATAATGTTTAAGGAAGGCTCTGTCAGTGTAATTTCTAAAAAAGGGACCAATGTTTAATACATTTAAAACATCTCTATTCATTCTGTATTAGCTCCGGCAAGCCTACAACAGCACTTGCCAATGAGAGCTCTGTGTGGCTCTGTCAGAGGAGGGAGCCCTGAACTTGGCCTGGGCCAAGCCCTCTTAGTACCCCACAAAGCACAGAGCTCAGGGCCGTCCTTTTTATCTGGCGTTTTCTAAGCTGCGGTGTTTAAGATGACACAAATGCTCACCATTGCAGAGGCCTGGCATTCTGCTCTTGTCTCCTGTCAAATTTCTCTCTGGTTCTATCCTGGGGATTGTGTCAATATGGTTTTCTTGTTTTGTGAGCATTACCTGGTTTGCGACAGCAGATAAATGGAATCAGACAGATTCTAGGCCTTTCACGCTTTCCTGGGGGCAGGGTGGCGGCAGCTGGAAACTACTCCATCTCTCTGTGCAGAACCGTCATGCCCCTTGCTTCATGTGAAAATGCCTTCTCCATTTAGACCAGGGAGAACGACTGCCTGTTACTGTGTACAGACACACACAGAAGTGCATTCTAACTGGCTCTTCACTTTGTCACAGCTCGGGGACAAGATAAGCACATTCCCCATTTGTTTAGCCCTCGTCCCTTGCTCAGGCCCAGTGAGCCCTCTTGGACCACACTGGAGGGAACAGCCCCCAGGCTTGGCTTCATTCCCATCACACAGACCAGGACGCAGAGGCTCAAGGATCAAGATGAGACTTGCTCCTGGGTGCCGGGCCAGCCGGTGGAGAGGCAGGACTTGGCCCTTCCATACCCAGCACCCACACACGTTCTCGGTTCACTTCTGCTCAGGGGATGGGACGTGAAGTTATAACTGATGGGAGGAATTGTGGGGACCTGTCAGAGTGCGGCTTTCCCCCCTCACTTGAGAGGTCTTCAAAGTGGCTGTAAGAGGGTGGGCTCAGGAAAACCAGGCCACTGTTTTCCCAGTAAAAGTGCAGGACACACATTCTTCTTGCTTTTCTAATTGATCTGTTGTGACTGCTTCTCCACAAAGGTCTCCTCAGACAGGTCTCAGCACTGTCACCAAGTGATTCCAAAGTCTTGCAGGAAGCTCTTCTGTGTGTACTTTTCTCTGTCTAGATTGCTTTCCCCCGTCCTTATTTGGCTTGGTTAGAAAATGTCTTTTCTTCAGCTTGCAAAAGAAAAGTCTAACTAGCTGAATTCTCTGCCTGATTTGATCCCTGGGTATTCCATTTGCTGAATTTCCTGCCTGATTTGATCCCTGGGTAGTCCGTTTTGGCATTCCTATATTAATGATCAAATTAAAGTGCTCAAATGTAAGATTTTAGAGAAACACAGAAAGGGCTTTCCTAAGACTGCTTTTTGATGAGAGTCTGATCTTCTTTTTCAAACCACTGGTTTCCTGCCCAGATGTTCTTTTGGTGGAAGTTCATGGTCGTCCCAAGCCTTGGAGTTCCAAGAAGACCCCTCTGATGACTGGCCTTTCCTGGTTGGCCTCCTAGGTCTTTTTTCAAAGTGACTTTTGAGCTCTCTCCTAATGGTGCCAAAAACTCTGCATGGAGGGTGAAATCTCTGTCACAGAGATTACAATTTAGAGAGGACCCAATATTGGGTCCTGTGAGTTTTTTTAAATAATCATTTCTTATCTGAAAATTAGTTCATTTATATTTTAGAAGGTATAAAATGGTTTTTATTTTCTCTTCTATAGGAGATTTAGAGTGTGTTTGTATATGAATTATTTAACCAACCTAACAGTATGTGGTACAAGAAGACATTCCAAGTCTCCTAAGTGAGTTTGCCGTGCTTGTCTGCCCAGAGGACGCTGCTGCCCTGCATTTGTTGATTTCCTGCGTTTGTACCTTCATCCTCGAAGGTACATTGAAAAATTCTTTAAATGTTTCAGAGGAGGGATTGGCAAATTTTTTCTGTAAAGGGCTGGATAATAAGTTTTTTAGACTTGCAGGCTATACTGCCACTGCTGCAACTACTTAAGTCTTGTTGGAGAGAGAAAGCAGCCATAGCCATATGTAAAGGAATGAGCTGTGTTCCAATAAAGTTTTATTTATAGGCTCCAAAATTCCAGTTGCCTATAATTTTCATGTGGCGTGAAATACTGTTATTAGTATTTTGATTTTTTAAAATCACT
Organism: Otolemur garnettii; assembly: GCF_000181295.1. Lineage (NCBI taxonomy): Eukaryota > Metazoa > Chordata > Mammalia > Primates > Galagidae > Otolemur > Otolemur garnettii. The sequence goes on along the minus strand of NW_003852470.1, from coordinate 4,657,769 downwards.
AAAAAATGTAGTAACCATTTTTACTTGGGGGGCAGTACAAAAACAGATGATGCCTAGATTTGGCCTATGGACTGTGGTTTGTCCTGCCTGCATTAGGGGTTAGCAGACGCCACTCCAGCTGCACTCAATTCTCTTGCCTCTCTTGTTGAAGTGGGCGAATGATGCCTTATTTGTCCATTTGTATCTTCTTAGATAATGTTAGGCTTTCTCTTGTTGCTTAACAAATTCTCATAAATATATTGAGCATCAAATAATACTTATTTATTATTTCACAGTTTACCAGGTCACAAGTCCAGGGGTCTCTGCTGGATCCTTTGGTCAGGGTCTCAGGAGGCTGAAATCAAAGTGTTGGCCAAGCAGGGCTCTTATCAGGGAAGAACCTGTTTCTGAGCTCATCCAAGTTGTCTACAGAATTTATTTCCTTGCACCTGAAGGACTGAGCTCTGTTTCCTTGCAGGCTCTTGGTGGGGAATGCTCTTGGCTTCCAGATGCCATCCACATTCCTTGGCATGTGGCCCCTCCATCCCCAGGATGGCAGGACTGCCTGATGCTACTCACAGCTGAAACCTCTCTGACTTCCTCTTCTGCTACCAGAGTCCACTTTTCAAGGGCTTGTCTGCTTATATCAGGCTTATCCAGATCTTTCTATATTAAGGTCAACCAATTAGTAAACAGAATCATATCTGCAAAATTCCCTTTGCCCTATAACACAACAGACTGGGTAGTTTCAAGTCTCATTGTATTCATAGCGCACCCAGCACTCAAAGGGGAGGGGAGTTTAGGGGTGCGAGTCATTCATAATTCTGCCTGTCTCAGACTGCAGAAATCCATTAATCTGTTAGGACAATTCAGTTTAGAAGTTTATATAGCTCTAGCCAGTGAAGAAACTAAAAAAAGTTAAAAGGTTAAATGAATTCTGGATCCAACATAAAGAACAGAAAGGAATCTGGACCACCTTCCCTCTGTACCTGATGGGTGAACTGTGATTAGACGGGGACGAAGGTCGGACTGAGGAGCAGACATAACAGGCAGTGGAGGTGGCCGGGAGCGGGTGAGGGTTCTTTACTAGGACTTGGTCTGTCCTCAGAAGTCTTAGGACAGTCTCTGCACTGCGCAGCCTTCAGAAGCACCTCTTAACCCCAAGGGGTTTTCCTATGAAGCCCCACATACGTTCTCCTCTTATCTGTGTCTCCTGCACACACACTTATCTGGTCTGCACATACTACCTGAGCCCCTGCTCTGCATCAGGCCAAGGCCAGACCCTGTAAGGGGAAAAGTGAAGGGCTGAGGTCACAGCCAATGGGGCAGTTGGGGCATCTGCTTCCTGCTGGTGCCCTGGCAAATGGGCACAAACTGAGATGACTTAAAACAACAGAAATGCATTGTCTCACATTTCTGGAGCCTGGAAGTCTGAGGCTTGGGTTTCTGCAGGGCTGTGTTCTCTGAAGGATCGGTGGTCAGCTCAGTTGCTGGTGATACCGGCATTCCTCAGGGCTCCTGAGTGGTCAGCAGCATTACTCTGGCCTTCATCTCCCTCTTCCCTTGGCCTTCTCTCCATGTGTGCCTTTGTGTCCAAATCTCCCTCCTGTTACAGGGACCCCTGTCATCAAATGAGTCACCCCCCTCCAGGCCCAGTACGGCCTCATCTTACTTGATTACGCCACATAAACTCTAGAGAGTCACCTTCACACATACCTGGGCTGGAACATGCATGTGCATCATTTTTAGGGGACACAATTTAGCCCACAACAGACAGACAGTGGAGCAAGCCGACTGACCAGATCAGATGTCAGATAATGAGATGTCAGCTGTTCCTTCATCACTGCGCGATGATCCCTGCCTGTTCCATGCAGCAAAATCCAGACATTTAGGACTGCTTCAAGGTCTGCAGAATGAGCCATTCCCACCCACGCTCTGGTAAATCACACAGCTGTTACTGAAGATTTCACTGGGGTTTCCTTGCTCGTCTCCTGGGAATAACTTTGCATCCCCCAAAGCCCTTCCTGCCACACTATGCTTCGGGCTCCTCTCTGGAAGCTCCTGCCTGTAACCACCCTCCTTCTTCAGTAGGCTTTGCCTTGGGGATTTGGGTTCCCCTCTCCTTAACAGGTGCAGCTCAGCTCTGCTGAGTTCCCACCTTAGGAAGGGCCCCTGCAGCCTCCTAGCCCTTTGTCACTGGAATGTGTTCTCTCAGGGTCTCCCCTGTCTACCCTAAAAAACTTAAAAGCGCATTTCTTCCATAGACGTACTAGAGTGCTGTCCCTAAGAAGAATTAGGATGAATGGATTGGTCTAGTTGGTAAAATAGAGCTGGGGGCCACATGCCCTCCTGCAGGCTCTGAAGTTGTCAGGGCATGTTAGAGCCCGGTGCCCCCTGAGAGGAGCAATGAACTCCTGGCAGGTGGTCGCTGCAATTCAGTGCAGACTGAGATTCACCCACAGGAAGGGGTGGGCGGGTGTGTGAACCCCAGGGGAGGGTGCCTGGGTGGGCTGAGGCCCCCTGGGAGGGGGGAGAGAGCAGCTCAGCTTCAGGGACTCTGGCCCTGTGCCGCTGGGGGAGGTGAGACCATTTCCCTGAGGTCTTCTAAAGACTTCCTCTTGTTCTTTACCACAACCTTGATCCTAATTGTGCTAGGTTTCTTGTCCTTTGGAATTGAACAGTTTGAGCTTTGGCCCCATCTTAGACCATTTTGGCTTCTATAACAAAGTATCATAAACTGGTGGCTTTGAATTAACAGAAATGCATTCTCTAGTTCTGGAGGCCGGGAGGTCGGGGTTCAAGGCACCCGCAGAGTCTGTGTGTGCAGGCACCTGCTTCTCAGTGCTCCCTCCCCTGGCGGATGGGACCCGCTGCTCTCCAGTGCTGCCTTCAGAAGGGCACTGGTCCCATTCGTGAAAGCTCACGACTCCATCATTTCTGCAAAGGTCCCACTTCCTAATACTATCACCTTGAGTTAGGATTTCAACATGAGAATTCAACATCAGAACACAGCAATCCCCACACACACAGCCAGTCTCAGAATGTGGGGTCCTTGGACTGGAGGAGTAGGGAGGACATTCCAGCTGAAAGTTTTGGTTTCAGGACTCTCAGCTGAGGTCACTTTTTGCCGGGACCTGCTTTCTACCTGTAGCCTCATGAGAGGAGGCCCCATGAGGGTATGGCCAGGTTCTGTCTGAGCCTCGAGCACTGGCCAACTGCAGCCAATGCTTACTGGGTGCCTGAGAAGCAAATACTTGCTGTCTTTTGGGCTGTTAGGGGAGGGACTATCCTGAGACATGCAGACCAGGGACCAGGGACCAGAGTTAGCCTCTGCTCTTCTCTGTGGCTCTGCCTGAGTGAGCAGTGGCCGGAGCTGCCTCTCAGCACGATGCCTACTTTTTGGGAGGGAGACTTCCTCTTCAGAAGGTGAATAGTTAACAGTTTCCCTGCTGGGAATTGGTTGGTGGTTGGCTGGGAAATGGGACACCAGACAGAACTTCTAGAACTGGAAGTCACCTTTGGACTTGAGTGCTTGGCTGGGCACCTGGAACCATGGGAGAGCAGGCCCACACGTGGCCTTCCCTGCGTCTTGGATTCTTGCAGACATAGGCACCTACTCTGAGTCCACCTTCTGCTGATGCTGGGAAGTAGCATGCTGTTCTCTTTCCATGTCACAGGTGAAAAGTGGAGGCTCGGAGATGGTAAATAATTTTCCCCAAGATTATCTCCTTAGAAAACGGAGATGGTGGTGGGTATTGGTGTGGGGTCTGGGACTGGGGCCACGCCTGAGGGAGCCACACCTACCCCTGCTGGTTGCTGAGTCTCTGCTTCCTCCTCTTCAGAGCATACTGTTCTCTTTCCAGGTGAAAAGTGGAGGCTCAGAGGGTCCTGACCCTAGCTTTGTCAACCCCTGGGGTGTGTGGCAACTGTCCTAATGTCTCTCCTCCTGGTTTGCCTTTGTGGGCCCAGCCCAGGCCCTTTGATCAATAGCATCTGGTGCTGTGCTGAGCGTGACTGCCTCTGGCACTTGGGAGGAGGGGCTGGAGGTCAGTGCCCCCAGCAGCCTCTGTGTGCAGGAGTCTGGGGAATCTGCTCCCTGGGGGTAGGGGAGGAGAGGGGAGGAGAGAAGCAGACTGGGCTGGGGTCCTCTGTACATCCTCTGATCCCTGGACCTCAGCCCCACCAGCATGCCAGGCAACAGTCCAGTCTAGATCTTCAGAGCTGCGATGTCCAATACGGTAGCCATTGGCCACAAGCACCTATTTAAATAAATTCAATTAATTGATTAATTATCAGCCCACTAAACAGATTAATTAAAATGATATTAAATCTCTTTTCCTAGGTAGCACTTACCACATTCAAGTGCTCAGTGGCTACTTGTGGCTGGTGGCCACTGCATCGGACAGCACAGATATGGAATGCAGTCTTACTATAGGAAGTTCTGCTGGACCCTGTTCCTATAGGTGGGGGGAGCCGTGAGCTTGCCCCCACCACCTCCATCAGATGAATGACAGCTGTGGAGGTTTCAGTGACCTTGACCATTTGACAATCTGTGTCCTGGGTTTTGTTCTTGATCCCCATTTATGCTGCCATCAGAGAGGTCAAGGCTTTGACCACTGGTCATCCAAAGTCTTTACAGGTCAGCCAAGACCCTTAGATTTCATTTGATTTGTGAGAGAAGATAGGCAGAGGACAGAAAATCACCTTGTTCCCTGCCCCCAGCATGCCAGCTGCTGTGGCCTGTCAGCACTTTACATGTGTTAATAGCAGTAAATAATAATCACGACTATTATGGAGTTCTTAGTACGTGCTGGCACCACGTGTTTCCCTGTGAGCCTCCTTTGCCCACGCAGGATCCGGGTCACGACGGTTCTCACTGTCAGATGGAGATACCCCATGTGAGAACATGCTGAGCCCGTGTGCGCGTCATCGTCAGCTGTGGGCCTGAATCTGTTACATTCTGTCTGGGACGTCTGTTCCCAAGCACACCCCTCAGTCTTGGGTTTCTTCCTCTACTGGACTAGTTATGACTGTTCAGCCCACACTTTAACATACATGTTCATGCTGCTTTTCCCCATTGGCAATAACTGAGGTATGACTTTGCAGGGGAGTTGCCTGGGGCCTCTGCAGGTGGCGATGCCGTCCATGTCCCCACCTTGCTCTTGTTTTCGTTTTCCTTTATGGACTCACAGATGCTCTTAGAAATCTCTTCATGTCTCTTTTTTAAACTGTCATCTTTTGGAGAGTTACTGGAGACTGTCCTCAGATGAGTGCTCAGGTTCATTTTCCTCTGAAGAACTTGAAAACACACAGTTTACATTAAGTATTAGAGCATCTTTACAGAAACTGCGCCCAGCTCACTTAATTGTAAACATCAAGATAAGCTCGAAGGCTGTTTTTCCATCACGGCAACCGTCAATGGGATTTTCTAGTGAGAGGTTTCAGTCTAAAGTCCCTGGTCAGGCAGTGCTGAACTCTCAGGAGGAAATTAAAGAAACCACTTGAAAATGGCTGAGAAATAGGAAAAAAAAATATAACAAAACCCAAACCCTCTTGGCTCCAGCAGGCTTTCTGAAGAGGTGGATGCAAGGTCAGCTGAGTGCTAAATGCTGTTCCCGGCTCTCCAGTTGTCCCTGGACACATCTGGCCCGACAGCATTGTGATGAGAGAAGATGGAGTGGCAGCTTTAAAGATGGCTTTTGGTGGGCCACTGCAGCCTGTTAAAATGGCAAAGTACACGCGGTCAATGTAGGGGCGAGGAGAAGGACTCTCGCTTGGGCTGGTCTTTAGAAAAAGGAAACGAACTCCGTATCTACTCAGAGATCAGTTTGCGCCCGATTTGGTTTTAATGCTAAACCCTATGAAATGATCTTAAGCAGAAAAATCAATTTCCCAGAAGTACACTGTAACTCTTATATTTGAACTGAATCTTGGTAGAGTTAAATAATTGAGCTTGCTCCCTTTAAGTGATACAGATGTATTTCACACTAGGAATGACTCGTGTGAGTGGAGGCTGAGCCAGAGGGTGCCGAGAGGCCTGAGCCCTGAGCAGATGCCTGCCATAGGCGGGCCGAGGTGACCCTGAATCCCGGGCATCTTTCTATCCAGAATAGACAGTGAGAGATGGAGACCAAATCCACGAGCAGACCAAATCCATGGGAATTGCCTGCACTGATGTCAAGGAAAGAGTACAGGCTTGGGAGGCTGGGCAGTCACATCAGGCCTGAGGAGGAGGACAAGAGGAGGCCTCCCTGATTGCTGCCTCCTAACTGGGTTGACCTGGGCTCTTAGTGCTTCAGCTTTTCATCTATAAAGTGGGGTCTCATTCCCCCTGTTTCCCTTTAGGAGCATTTATTGACCGCAATGGGCACTGGGCTACAGCCGTCAACGGGGCAGACAAGACCTTTGCTCACTGGGCTTATGGGCCTGGAGGTGGAGGGGCGAGGGGAGGGAACACGTGTGTATAAGCGCAGGGTCCCAGAACGTGCTGTCAAAGAGCAAGTCGGTTAAATGCCCTCTCTGCTTCCTAGGGGGGCCGCATAAGTGACCATAGCAAAGAGCCCACCCAGGTGCTCCCGGAATGTCAGCCTCTCCTGCTGCGGGTGGTGACAGTCCCACTGGAATCCTTATCCTTCTTATCATCGGCATTGCCTTCATTCCATAAGGCAGAGGAGGAAAAAGAGAAGGAAAGTAAGAAATTAGGAATAAAGAGGGAAGGGGGACACCTGCAGGTGGTTGGTGGCAGGGAGAGAGGGGGTCTGGGTTTTTACCCCCAGATGTGGGCAATTTGCCTCTTTCCCTAAGCACCCCCAGTTCTCTGCCCATGCACTCTCACTCAGCTTGTCCAGGGACATGTCTAGGAAGCTCTGGGGACAGGGATGTGGCCTGGACCCTGCGCATCTATCTGAGAGGCACGTGTGGCTGGGTGTGGCACAACTCATGGGAAGCACCTTCCTCCTGTGGGGAGTCCCCATGGGAGGAGGGGTGGGAGAGGGGCCTGCCACTGGCACAGTTTGCTTTGGATGAGAGCAGGAGGCCCCCTCAGTGGAGAGAGCACAGCCACTCAGTTTATCCCATTCGGCTTGTGGATCTCGGAAGCCGGCCAGGGGGTGCGTCCATGCTGAAGCCAAGGTCCCCAAGGACCCAGGCACCTGGATGGCCTTCCTGGCCTTCCTTCAGGTTGGGAAATGGCTGTTAGTGACCCCTTCTTCTTCGGAGTGTTTTTAGCAGCTGCCTGTTTGCTTTGCCAATTTGGAATACATGGTCCGTAAGGAAGGCGTCGATAACCCCGTCGCAGGGATGGAGTGACGGGCGCAGATTTGGAAGATAGAAAGCAGATGTGGGTTACTCAGAGGTGAAATGTGGTTTCGATGCTCTCCACTGAGGCTCTGAAATCCAAGCTCCCCCTGAGTTTCCGTGGCCCGTATTTGTTTGCTTATGTTGGCCGCACTCTCTGTGCTGAGGTCCCCTCTCCCTCCCCTTCATCAGGGCTGAATGACATACATTTAATCAGAGACCACATTCCAAGGTTCTAGGGCTGCTGCTGTCCCTGACCAGCTGTGTCACCTGGGCAACCTGCTCAGGTTCGGGAGGCGCTAGCTGTTTCTTGTCTCAAAGGGAGGTCATTGTTCCTGGTGTTCAAAGAAGTCCTTTCCCCACTGCAGAATTCAGTGATTCAGGGTAAATGGCTTAACATAGGAAAGTTGGTCAGTGCTGGGCGATACCTCTAGAGACCATCCAGCCTCTGTGAACTGAGGCAGAGAAGTAGCAGGTTCATTTTTAAAATGTTTTAGCACATTGTGTGTTTGGACAGACGGCTGTTGGGCGCACTTTGGTCTGTGTGGCTAAGTCCTCGTTTCAATACATCCTTACTCTGGGAAGTCCTAAGAACACACTGATAAGCTTCCATCTTTACGTAAAGCCTCTGCGGGAAGAAGATTCCATTTGCAGGAGCAGGCATGACCTTCATGAGGTCAGCTGTTTCCCATGACACACCTATCAGGTGGCTCCGCTGACCCCTGAGAGTTTCTCTTGACTGCCCCGTGCCACGGTCCTCCAGGGACATCATTTTTGGCTTTTATCCAGAAGGAAGGCACAGTAAATAAATGAAGAAGTGTATTAGGCTGAACTGCTGACATTTGTATGCAGGGTAGTAAATGTTTGTAGATGAAGAACAGCAAAAGATTTTTTAATAAATGCTTTTGTGATGGATTTTATCCTAAATCATTTCTTGACATTTCGACTAAAACCAACAGCTTAGATAATGGATCTGATGTTCATAGTGTGCATATACTTGGGTTTGATAAATCCTCAGCTAAGAGGACCTCCATGAAGCTGATTCCCTCTAGACCGGGAGTGGATTGTACTTGGAATAAATTAGAGTGGGGGAAGTTGGGGAGGACCTGGGAGGTCTGCGCTCTGGCCTCGCCCTGCTCGGTTCTGCACTGAGGCTAAATTAATGGTCTCCTTGGGCTTTAAGTTTGGGGCTGGACTGTGTTAAATAAACTCATTGGTGGGAATGGCTTTATGATGGGTGTATTTTCTGATGGGAATATTTACTCAGGAAAGCAAGAGGAAAGTGAGGAGCTAGTAGCCAGGCTGTGGAGAGGCGGTTTTGAACAAAATGAGGTGTGGGCTCCTCCTGGTCATTTCTCCCTTCTGGCCAGCAGACACAAAATAAGGGCACATGACTGAGTGACCCCTCTCGCCCCTGGAGACCTCCTGGTGTCGGCCTTTGCCAGTGGCAAAGATACTGACAATCTCAGTGGCAGATTACTGACTCCTTGTTTTGGCCTTTGAGCCCTAGACTGGCATTTGTCCCGGTCCCTGTGTATCTCCTTACCCCCCTCTTCCAGGGGTTCCCCTTTACCTTGCTCATCCCCAGGCTCTTCAGTAAACTCTTACCCTTCTTCCAGATACTCCAAGGCCACTTCCTTCTGGGGCTGCCCTCCTCCCCTTGCTGCAGGTGGAGACGAAGACTCTCCCCTGTGCTGGGTGCTCAGGCACTGTCGCCTCGGCCGTACCACCTGCATCCAGGCATTTCTCATGGTGGGATCTCTAGCCATTACCAGGAGTGCTGGGTGACATGATACAGATCCTGGGGATCTGCATTTCCAACAAGTGACTGGTTATGATTTGACCCTGAGCTTGGGAGTGGGGTTGTTGCGGCCACCTCCATCCTGGTGTGCGGCACCCATGAGGCTCCCAGACGTCATGTGTGGAATGAATCAAGGAAGGAGCAGATGTGAAATGAAGAAAGGTAGGCTGTGAGTCAGAGGGACAGCCTTGTTCCACACCGGATTGTTGCTTCTCGAGTGTCCTGTAGTTTTCATAGGTGACAAGTGGCTCCATTCTGATGTACTGTGGTATAGGAGATTAAGCTATCCTTTGAAAAAAATTAAGGAGACTTGACAATGATAATTGTTGCTAATATCACTCTGGACATGGATTTACTGACTGTTGAGTTTAGAAAATTTGCTTCTATGACAGCACTGAATCATATGAGATGGGCAGTCGTTGGTGGCCTCATGCTCCGAGGTGTGTGCAGGAAAGAACTGCATCTGAGGGCCTGGGTGGTAGCTCCCCTGCGGGCTGCCTCCCCAGGGCCTGTGGCCTGCGGGACAGGGTGGTGCCAGGTCACGTCTCCAGTGCAGGAGAGACCTGCGAGTGGCGGGTGATGGCATGCCGGCACCTTCCTGCTCTGATTCTCCTCTTCCCGTTTTACATGCTCACCCTCCCTGGTGAATAGTCCTTGGCAGGTTTCCCGAGATATCAAATTCCAGGAGAGAAAACACACAGGTCATGTGTAAGGACTAAATAGAACCCTTAGTTGGAAACAGCTTTTGTCAGGTGTCTGGGAAGCCGCTCCGCCTTCAGCTACAAGTTAATCAGACGTGGAGCAGCGTGTCGGGAACTGGGGCGCCGGGGCCCGCAGCTGCCCCTGGTGGCCTTTGAGACTCACCTTGGGCAGGTCACGCCCCTTTTTGGGGCTGCAGGGTTTTCATTTCACTAATGAGGGGCTTGGGCGAGCTGGGCTAGGCTCCCTCCAGGTCTAGGTGGGTAATTCTATCCACTCTATGGCAGGGAGTCGTGACTCTGGGCCTCACTCAAAATGCTCAGTGGCTGTAAAATAGCCTTTAGTTTGCTCTGCAACTTGTTTGACTTTGACCTAATTGTAGGCACAGATGAGGCACACACTTCAGAAATGCTTACTGTGTAGGAAAGCATAAATAGAAATGCTTCCTGTGCTGACGGCAGTGACGTGCTGGGCATGTTGGTAGCCCCGGTGGGTGTCACACAGCGGTGGCAGGGGTGGGGCCAGGGTGCTTTCTATATGTGGTCTCAGACAGGTGGGGCCAGGAGTAGAGACTGCTTAGGGGGCCAGTTTGAGAGATCAGGAGGGGTTTGGCTCTAAACCTTGGTTTTCTAATCTGTAAAATGGGGTCATACCTCAGACCTTCCATATATATGCAGAGCTCTGCTGATGGTGTGGGCATGTAGCAAGGGTTGCACAAGTGTCATGTCATTATCACTTTCATTCAGCCACAAAGGACACTCATTTTCTCTGAGTGCTGGGTGGAAAACTGAGTTTCTGATTTCAAGGCACCAGTTACCCAGGCCTCCCGGGCACTCCAGCACAGAGGAGTATAGCTGGCCCCAGAGGGCAGAGGCAGTGGGACCTAGCACAGGGGAGGCTGATGAGGGCTCGCCCTCTGGCATCAGGGTTTCAGTACAGGTGACTCAATGGGCCACGAACAGAACAAACCTTCCTACAGGTTTGGGCTGTCCTGGCCATCGCCAGTATTCCTGGGGGCCATGAGGTCACGCCCATGACCCTCCCGTCTCTGCTGCATCAGCCCCTCCCTCTGAGTCTGTGACTCTCCTGGGGAGGAGAGTGGGCTTATGTTACTGTGCACAAAGCATCACCCACCTGTCTGTACAGACCCGTGTGGCGCACCAACCCTCCTTGGAACAATGTCATCCAGCCACAGGGTTTTTAACCAGCTCTTTTGAGGTTCAATTGCCATGCCCTGTATCGTGCCTATTTTCAGTGTAATCAGCGTTTTTTAGGAAATGTACAGAGCTATGTATCCACCACCACAATGCCTGTTTAGAACATGTTCATTAACTCCAGGAGTCCCCTGTGCCCATCTGCGGTCTCTCTCCATCCGGGCCCAGCTCCAGTGAGCCACCCGTCTACGTCCCACCTCCACAGAGTTGCCTTTTCTGGACATCTCATGCCACTAGAATCACACAGTGTGAGGACGTGGCACACAGCACCACTGATCACTCTCCCTCTTGGTTCCTGGCAGGAAACAGTTTGTGTTTGTATTTTGGAAAGACCTGGGGTCGGAGACACAACTACTCTTGCCCTTGTTGGCTGTGGCCACACACTGTCCCGGGTGTCCCTGTGCAGCCCCTCCTGCCACTTGGGGCCATTGTCCCCCTGTCTTCATCTCCATTCTGATCCTGTGTCTGGGTGGCCGTGCACAGCTGCCCTCCCGTCCCTCTGCAGTCGGGAATAGTGTAATCTTCCCTGGTGCACACACTCTAAAATGGCCCCATGGTCCCTGGTCCCCTGCTCTATGAGTGGGTGGGGCCTGAAATTTGCTTCTGACTTACAGACTACAGCACAGGAGTTGGGATGTAGGTAATTATGTGATTACACAACCCAAGACTATAGGGCCAGTCCTGCTGGAGTTTCCCTGTCCCTGATGACCATGAGGGAGCCGATGTTAGGTGATGTTAGGGCCTCACATGGGAAGAGGCCGTGGGTGCCCTTCCAAAGCTGGGGGTGGCCTCCAGGTAACAAGGAGAAGAAAAACAACAGGGAGTTGAGTCTCACCAATAATCGTAAGAGTGGGAAGTGAACCCTTCCCAGTGGAACCCCTGTGTTAGTTGATACTTTTGGACCCTGAGCAGAAGACCCTGCTGGGCTCTTCCTGGACTTCTGACATGTAGAAACTGTGAGATGACAAATGTGTATACTCTTGAGCTGCTGATTGTGTGATTATGTTACCCCAGCAATGGAGTGACCTGCCGCTCCAGTCTGCACCCCACAACCTTCTCCAGCACCTAGCTGCCCTGCCTCACGTTTGCTCACAGGGGCCTCTAGGAACATCCCTGCACATAACCTGCCCCAGAGCCACCTCTGCTCTGATTTCCTGCATACCCATGTCAGCAGGGCAGGGCAAGGCCTCACTGTGGCCAACAGGGGTCTCATAATAAAGTACCAGCATCCTTCTCCAGCTTTGTCTCTGTTCCTCTTGACACTTGCCCTGGCCACCCGGAATTACTTGGCCTCCCTTAGACATCCCAGGTTTGTACCATGTCTGTGATTTCGCATCTGCTCTCCTTCCTTCCAGCTCTTCTCAGTCTGAAAAACTCTTATTCATTCCTCAAAACCTCAGGGACAATATCCCTCTTTTGAAACCTTCCATGGACCTCCAGGAAGAAAGAATTTGGACTTTGTTGGGAACATTGCTCTTTCCCTGTGTCATCGTCACATTGCATCTTAGTTTGTAGTGTGTATCTCACCTGCTTCAGTGCCTGACGCCGCCCAGGCTTCACATTTTTTTTTTTTAGAATGCCTGCCGGCAGGTACAACAGACAACCTAGCCACCTAAGCACGTGAGCCAGACCCCCAGTGTGACAGGGGGAGGGTTGTCAGTGCTTCAGATCATCTCCAAACAGTTTGAGACTTTTGTCAGATTGGTCTCCACATTGGTGCCACCAGCAGGGGACGGAGAAGTGAGTAGATCAGCAGAGGCTGTGGACCTCAAAGGAGGCTTCCTTGGTAGCACAATGACTATGATATTCAGGCCTGCTGAGCAGAGCACAGCACATCCCACAGGCTGGAAAGCACCTTGCCTCTGCCCTGGGCCACGTGGCCTACACACCCAGATCCCTGGGTCACAGAGCCTTAGGGTGCTTAGACCAATCTGAGGAAGGTCTCAAACTGTTTAGAAAATCCGAAGCTCTGACAACCCTGCCCCACACACTGGTGCTCTCTCCCCTTCTGGCTTGTGCACCCCTCATGCTTTTCCTCATTCCTTTGCTTGGTTCCCCACGTGGGGTGTGTGAACCCGACAGCAGGGGCTGTCTGCTCTGGTCACGTCCCCATTTCCTGTTCCTGGGCGTGGTGGAGGGGGTCACCGCCAGCCTCAGAACCCCTGCATTCAGGCTGGCCCTCCTGGATCTTTCTGATCTGGAAACCCATCCTGTCAGCCCAATTTTATTATCTTCCCTTTCTTCTTAGGATGAAGAAAATCTTTACTTCTGGAAATTTTTCATTTTATTAATTTATCACAGATTAAGGATTTAAAAAAAATCCTCTTCTGTTAATTATACTTAAATCTAACCTCCAAACTGTAACTGTCATCCTAACCCTAAAGTCTAAGAGATAGAGATGAATTTTTCTGCCAAGAGTTTTTTCATTTTTGAAAATAATTTTAGTTTATCTTCCTATGTGATGAAATTATTATTACATAAAGCCTTCTGGGAGGTTCCTCTTTGGTTTATTATAATTTCAGGGGCTTAGAGGAAAGACAGTTTTGGAATCAGATGGTGTCAGAGCAAACTGGGGTTTCCCAGCTGGGTGGAATGTTGGTGCTGGGGGAGGTGGCTGTGGATGGCAACCCGTTACCAACCAACTCCTGTGTGAGGAAGGGTGGGGGTGAGGGTGGAAGGCTTCCCTATATTATTTCCATCAATTTTGTTTTCTTTGCGGAGGGATGAAGCCCCTCCCGTCCACTTCTACCGGGGCTTGTTAAGCCATGGCCTTGGGGGCCGGCTGATCAGCGCAGAGCAGCAGGCAGTCGGCAGCTTCAGCAGCTACGGGCAAGGACAGCCGGTGGCTACTGCAGCCCCACTGCCTGGCTGTGCTTCGTGGAGGGGGGAGATGGCGGGGTAGAGAGTAAAGGCAGATGGTGTCAGCACCCACAACCCACTTAATTCCGTGGGTGTTGCTATTTGGGGAGGAAATGGAGGACAGACCAGTGTCAGGCCTGCAGCTGGGCGCTGCCTGGGGTGCACTGCGAGGTCTTAAGGTCAGTACTTTTTCAGAGAGTATTTTTCTCTATCACTGAGTCAGGGGGGTGGAATGGAAGTGCCATTTCTAGCTGTTGTAGGCAGAACAGTGTGAGTGAGGCAGCCCCTCTGCATGTAGCACTGCTTGCATAATACGTGACCCTTAGACATTACAATGAATCCATTGGTAGACACCACCAATGCACCCCCCCCCATACCCTCATTTGGTATTTTCTTTCCTTTTTTTTTGAGACAGAGTCTTTCTATGTCACCCTCAGTAGAGTTCCATGGCATCACAGCCCATAACAGCCTCAAACTCCTGGGCCCAATCGATTCTCCTGCCTCAGCCTCCCAAGGAGCTGGGACTACAGGTGCCCACCACCACGCCTGGCTATTTTTTGTTGCAGTTGCCATTGTTGTTTAGCAGGCCTGGAATGGGGTTCAACCAGCCAGTCTCAGTGTATGTGGCTGGCACTGTAACAGGTGCTGGGCCGGTATTTTCTTACCATTTTAGACTGTGAATTACATTCACTCCCTTCATTACTGACAGTGAATCAAACCCAAAAACTGCTTTGTGTTGACTCAGGAAGGAAACTAGAGAATTCCGGAGCTCCTCCTCAGTATGTATCAGGTCCAGGGGCTACACACGAGTGACGAAAACTGCTTTATGTCCTAAGCAAAAGTATTCTTTGTTGGGGAATCTCTGCCCGAGCTGTGAAGGGACAAGCTCGCGCCATTTGGACACACCCACACGGCGCCCATGCAAAGCCTTTTTCTAGGCAAGGCACAGCAGATGTGAGCCAGCCCTGAAAAGTGGGGTTTAGGTGACAACCCTGGGACAGTGCTAAGAGGGGCCCACGTCATCATTTGGGGCTATTGCAGCAGTCCTGCAGATGGGTGCCACTCCAGCTGTGATCGCCCAGGTGCCAGGGCCTATGCAGGCCACGCAGTGGGGCTATTGCAGCAGTCCTACAGACGGGTGCCACTCCAGCTGTGCTGCCCAGGTGCCAGGGCCTCTGGAGGCCACGCAGAAAGGGCAATTGTGACCCTGGGTCTCCCTCAGATTCCCACCAAGCCCTTCTGGTCAGTGCATGCTGTACGGGAAATCTGCGGTTGGGTCTTTGCTTTCTCAGTGCCAATTCACTGCATCTCACTTTTCTCTTTGGTCCTTGGAATTGCTCCCCACACCCCATGATGATGTTTAGAGATTCTCCTTGGCTGCTCCGGCAGCCTGCCGGGACTGGACGCCGCCAGCTGATCTTAACAAGCCCACTCCTGGCAGGGTTCCCACTGCTTGCCTGGGTTAGAAATTCCTTAAGCAAAGGCAAATCTCCCTGGTGAAGCTTGAGAAGGTGCCTCACTATTGATATGTTGATGTTAAAACATTCAGTGGGCCAGCAGGCTGTGAAGTGGGCCAGCATGTTTGAGGAAAGCAGGGTGGGCCCTGGGCAAACTAGGGACAGGGTGGGACTGGATTCCTCCTCCTCCGTGTGTCTTCCACTGTCCTTCCCTCCCGCTTACTCTGGGGCTCCCGCCCCTTCCTGGTTCCAGCCCCATGGTGTGCGGAAGGCTCTCTCCTGCTAATTGGTGATTAGGCATTAATGCACGGGGACCCTTGGCTTGCATCCTCTCCTGGTTACTTTTTCTTCTTTTTCATATTAGTTGGAGCTTTCATGTCTTAACAAGAGGGGTTCACTGGTGTGAGGTTTCAGGTGTGCCAGTTGGGTGAGCTCTGAACTTCTGGCTCTCCTCCCAAGTTGGATGGTCTGTATGGCCATGTGAGCCGCATCAAGCTGTGGCTGTCCCTGCAAGGAGGACATCGGGCTGTGTGGTGGAGACCAGAGTGAGTCTAGCACCTGAGGGAAGGTCTCTGTGTGGCCCAGGCTCCATGGGTACATTAAAAAAGATGAGGCCTCCTGTGTGATGCCCCTGGGCGCCCAGGCTGGTGGCTATGCTTGTAAGGACAGACTCTGTCTGGGGCATTAAACAGGTGGAGGAGGCTTCCCTTTAGAAAACACACAGTAGGAAATTAGACTTTGCCATCAGGCAAGGAAAGGGGTAGCCAGTTTGTTACACTTGGGGTCTGTTACCCGGAGCTGATGAGATGGTTTGGGAAAACCATCAAACCATGTATGGGAAAAAATCAATCCAAAAATTCAAGAAGGATGATGCTTACAAATTTACTGTGGGTTTTGCTTTTGAGATCTGATTCACTGGCATCTTCCCAGATTCCCCAGACATGGGGGCAAAATTACCAGGAGAAAGAAACACTGTAGTCCCTTGGAGAGGCCAAGTGATGCCCTTTAGGTCTGGGGCAGCACTGTCTGTGACGACCTGCCTGGTGAGACTGTTGCTAATCTGTGCTATCCACTGTGGTAGGTGCATAGGAAGTGAAGTGTGACCAGTGCAAACCAAAATATGAATACTCACTGTGGCTGAAGGCTGTGTTGGGGACAGTGCCATCTAGAATAGCACGTGGAGGGGGTTATGGGGGTGCAGTGTGGGGGAAGGAGGAAGAGGTGGGCTCTGGTAGAGGGGTGATGTAAGGCATGCGAGTACACTGGGCTTGTCCTTGGCAATGGCAGGAGGCCCAGGAAGGGTTTGAGGAGAGTGGAGTACTCAGATTCATGGTTAGAAAGCTCCCTATCTCTGAGTCAATGTAGAGTGAGACTGGGGGCAAGACAGCAGCCGAAGTTTGGCGTGTTTGTGCGTGCACACATATATGCACACACACATGTACATTGTGTACGATTGTGGAGAATGCTTCTTGCTAGGAGTGGTGCCAAGCACTCACTCTCCACGTCCGATAATCACATCTCCACCTGTGGGAAATTATTCCGAAGGGAAACCTGTCAGGGCGTTGTCGTTGAGCCGTTGATTATAGAGAGAGACTGAAGACAACTCACTGTTGGTCTCCTGGTCCAGGTAGCATCTCTCGGAGAGTAGGGAGCCCCCATGGGAGCAGCAGATCTGGCCATGCTGAGTTTGGGGGTCAGTTCCTGGGGGGACTAAGTATTGCACAACAGCCCCACTGCCTTGCACAGGTCCCCCCTCGGGTGTGACACCTTCTATCCTGGACAGGAGGGGCACATTGCCCAAGAGCGGGGGTGCTGACCCTGGGCAGGGGCGGTGGCAAGTTAGCAGAGGCATCTTTTCCTGTTGGGAAGGCACTGGCCTCTCCTCTTGGTACTGGAGAGGGGAGGCTAAAAGGGAAGTGGAGACTTCCAGAGAGAGCTGGTTCTTGTAGAGGCCGAGCTGAGAAAGGGGCGGTGCTGTGCATGCAGGTGGCGGCCCAGAAAGGTGGTACCTGCCGCGCAGAGAGCGCTAAGGGAGCACGCGGGGGGCTGTGCTCTGGAGAACAGTGTGGCATTTTCTAAGTCCTGAAGTTGCTATTTCTTTATACATTTAAAAAAATAATCTGTTCTAAATAAAAAAAGATCATGTCAGTTGAACTAAACAAATTCTGTTGGACTTTATCCAGAAGAAATAATTGTGGGCACGGGCAAAGTTTCGGCCAGGCGAGGATGTCCTTACACATGTATTTGGGTAGAGACTCTGTGCTACAACTCTGCATCCTTTAAATGACACTGCAAGAAACTATTTAAGCACTTGAGATAAGTGAAAAAAAGCAGGTCATAAAATAGCATGTAGGGTGTAGTTACATCTTCTAAAAAAATACACGTGTATTAGCTCATGGCAAGAAAATTAGGATAATATACCAGAAACTGTGGTTATTCTTGGAAGAAGAATTAGAAGTAGAGGTGTTTTAAAAATTTCCTTTTTTTCCTGCCTTTTAATGAATTTCCTACAAAACAAAATGTGTTACTGTGAAATTAGAAAAAATTTGTTTTTGTTTGTTTTTAAAGGACAAGTCAGAAGGGAGGCTGCCGTGGAGGCCGGGTGGAGGCAGGGAGGCTGCAGTCCTGTCCTCCGGCCGTCCTGCGGCAGCCCAACCTATCAGATGCTTTTTACATGTGGAAACAGGAGGCTGTTTTCAGTGGCTCTTTTGTTCTCAGTGAAGAAAGCACTGTTCTCTGCAAAAAGCCAAGTGCAGACTCCGGTCCCCAGCATGGAGCTGGCCCAGTGTGGAGGGTCCCACTGGACAGTACCTCCGTGAGCAGCCATTTAGACCCGACTCCCACCCACTCCACTGAGGAAGGCAAGTTGCACTTGTGCCCAGCAGGGCCAGGTGCTGTCCAGTGTGGCTGTGCAGAGCACAGGGCCCTGCTGATGACAGTGGGCTGAAATGGGATTGCCCACTCAATTAGGTCACAGATTCCACCCCCAGGGCTCCTGGCTCTGTCAGACAGAGTCTACCAGAGTGTGATAAGGATGCTGTCATGAAGACCCAGAGTGTGCAGGCCCCTCTGCAGATGACGTTCAGCAGCCCGGTCAACACAAGGCCACAGGGCCAGGACCTCAGAGATGGGACAGTCCAATGTTTCTTAACTGGATCCTTACTCTCCCTGGTATGCTCATCTGGTGGTAGGTTGATTCACGAACAGAGGAAAAGGAGTATTTTAGAAGTTTGGGTGTTTCTGACAAACTCTGACTTTAGGCCAAAGCAGAGAAGCAACTTTACAAACAGCCAGACCAGTGCCCTCTAGTCCTGCACCCCTTCCTGGGTCACTTTGGGAGGCCAGCTAACCCCTCTCCCTCCTGAAAGTGGAGCATTTCTCAAAAATACACTGGAGCTCACTTTTTGAAACAACCTTCAAAGATTAAGGCTCATTTGTCCAGCTGTTCTTAACATGGCTGATTTTATATTTGGAAGAAGACGGATTTTTTCTTTGGGAGCAGATAAAAGTCGTTTGGAGCTGAGAGTGGGAGGAAGAGGGCAAGGGCCCAGGGAGGGACCTGCCGTCTCCCAGCCCATGGGCCATTCGGACTGCCACAAGGCCACTGGCTATAAAACATCACCTCCGTTTTGGAGCAGAGGAGACAGGTAGGGAGAAATCAGAGGACTTGTCACCTGGGCAGGGGAGGCAGAGCCCTGCTCGGAGCTGTGACGTGGCTACAAATGCCCTCCAGGCTGGCTTCAGATGGCAATGAAGGGTCCCATAGGAGTCCTTGGGTGACAGCTATGTGTCCCAGGGTGAGTGCTGCTCCTGCCCTCTGCGCAGGCTGGTTCTGGGTGTTTGGGGCATTTCTAAATTGTAGCACTCAGGAATGACCCAAAGAACTGTTTCCAGCTTGGGCTACGTGAGACCACTGATGAACACGTTTCTATCTTGACTTGAAGTCCTGGTGTTGGCACCAGCTATTTCCCCATTTTGTTCTCAGATCACATCTTCCTCTGGGTGAAAAGATTTATGTGATTCCCCCCCCCGATCATACTGTCTGCCCTTGAAACCATGCTACTAGGTTGCAGTGTGAGTCAAATTCATTTAGCACCTACTCCCTGGGGTGCTGCTCCCCCAAGTAGGGCCCAGCAGCTCCCGACAAGTTAGGCTGGCGTTCTTTTGCTTCTTATGAATGGGTTAGACTGTAGTTTTAATATATATTTGGATGTTGATCTTTTCATGGATTCAGAAGGGCTTTTTCCTTTTGGAGCACCATTCTTAATGATTTTGGCAACCTAAATGCAGGTCTTCATGGTAGCAGTTAGGGTTTTAAGTCCTGTGGAAAATGTTTTTAACTTTGGC
>NW_003852470.1:4626415-4638046 GCF_000181295.1 Otolemur garnettii | reverse complement strand
TTTTTTTTTACGGGCATTCTTTATTTCTTTTAGAATTAGGAGCTTTTAGAATTTTGTGTTTGAGTTTTCATGTTTTTCTTTTCCTCTGCACCCCTGCCTTTTATTAGAAGGGATGAAAGTTGGGATTGGGGCTCACTGTTGCAGAGGCTCTTGGGAAGAATAGGACCATTACGGGCTGTTGTGGGGGGCAGCAAGGCAGTTTGGGACCAGCTACTGGCATGATGAGGTGGAACCAAGGCTCCTGTTTGCTGTGGGCAAGGAAGGAATGAAGTAAGACATTTCTTTCTGCTTGGTGGAAAAGGGAGGTTCACTTTCACTTTCATGTAAAGTAGCCAAATGGGGATGTAGGGAACACAGCCATTGTGTTTGAGACTTTTCTTTTGTGTTTAGAAGGACTGTGTCATCCTGAGGCCCCAGACATACAGGTCTGGAGAGTGCCTCTTCTTGAGCTAAGCAAGTCATAATACGTTGATTGCTGAGTCCCCACAGGTGGGACTGGTTCCTCTGGTTCTGGCCTTAGATGACGCTGGGTTGACAGTGACTCCCTGTAGCTGGTGCCAGCAGCAACTGCCCATCTCTCCTCTGGTGCAAGTGGGGCCCCATCCTGCAGAAAGCTATTTTTCTTGTTTTACTATTTTACAAAAAAAAAAAAGCAGTGGCACTTTCTAAGCTGGATCTGCTCATGCCCAGCAACAAACCCTTCCTAGGAAGCTGCCTTCTCTGCCTGGTGGGTTTTTGTTGCTCGGAGCAACAGAACTGGCATTGTTTTGAGAGAGTTAACTAAGATTAATGAGGAGAGAGACATGAAGCCATAAAGGATGAGCGTGTCCAATCGATGACTGAATACATTTCACGTGTGTTCCATCTTCAGGTTCCCTGGCACAAACGTCCAGATGCCAGTCTCGAAAGGTGTTGCCTTTTTATGCTCCTAAATAACTACGAAGGCAAGAACAGTGTGTGCTTCAAGTGGAAGAGTGCTTTCTTTAGGTTTCCACTGCAGTCGATGTATTGATCAAGGGGAATTTGTAGAATGCAGACGTGTGTTTCAGTACGAGCTGGATAGAGTAGCACAAACCTTGCTATTTCCAGGACTTTGACAACTGTGAACTGCAACTTTAGCATCTTATTTGAGAGAGGTAGGAAAAGGAAAAAAATGCTCTTTGTGACTGAGTAACGCGGGCCCCCAAATGGAGGCACTACTCCCCACCAAATGCCCAAGTATCACAGTCAGGGAGATTCCCAGCCACGGCTTTGTGCATTAGCTTTTTAAGGAGTGTGCACTTCAGCTCATGTCATTCCTGTTTCAGGTGGGGAGGGACGAGTGGCTTGGGTCCATTTCTTTCCAGACATTAGCCTTTACCAGGAGAGAACACTTCTTCCTTTAATCTCCCCAAGATTAGCCTGCGGTCGCCTTTTCCTGTTGGATATTTGAATAACAAGCTTGATGAAGCCACTTAACTCCTTCCAATTACAGGTGCCAAATGGGGGTACAAAAAAAGAGAGGCCTTTTACATGTGTGAATGGTTTCACAGCCCAGTGTCATAATCAGATTCTAGAAATTGAACTTGCAGAAAGTTTGTGCTAGCCTTGTGGATTTTCATTTCAGATGTTGTCAACTCAAGGGCATTTGGACCAATCAATATCTGTCTGTCTTCTTGCACATAGAAAGTTGGCTATTAGAAAAGAGAGGCTTACAGCAGGCCCAGCCAATACCATTAGCCCTAGCCTAAGGGCAGTTCTGTCCATGTGCCCGGGTAGGCACCTGCCCCCTCCCCTCCCCCACCATTAGGGAGGCCACTGGGGATGTCATTTGGACAGAGCGGGCAAAGAGCACTTCTTTATTCTTTCTCTTTTTTACACCCAGGCTCCCCCAAAATCAATAAATCTGTTCTTTGCTTATTTTCAGAACTTTACTTCAATATAAGCAAGGACTTTCCTTCCAGCAACAGACTCGAGTAACACCATGTCAGGCTGCTGTGTGTGTGTGTTTTCTTCCTCTGTTCCAATTTGAAAAATAATTGGAAATAATATCTGATTGATGTTCTCCTCTCTCTCTCTCTCTCTGTCTCCAGCTAAAGGTTTCCTGGATGAAGCCCTTGATCTTCTGTCTTTCAGGATTCAGCACTTGCTTTCTCTTCCATGCAGCCTTCTTGTCTGAATGATTTTGTGAAATGAAGGAAACCAGTATAGTTTTCTTAATCAGAGAGAACTTTATACAAATCGTGTCTATTGACGGCTAATTTGTCCTGCATTGTTACCGAGGCAGTTCCTGTGATTCTTGTTTTGCACTGAACAGCTCCCTGGCTGAGAGAAAAGCCTGAAGCAGTCAAGACACCAGGAAAGGAAGAATTGAGAATTAGTTAGTGCAGACTCAGAGCATCTCCTGGAGGGTCTGAGAGTTCTGTTGAGTTTATCGTGACACTTCTTTATCTGTGTGTATCTCCGTCTCTGTGCCTGCCTGCCTCTGTCTCTGTCTCTGCCTCTCATTAGAAGGCCACGCAGAGAAGTTGGAATTGGCACTTAAGGTTTTAAAGGCTCTTAGGAAGAGGCTGGTGGCTGTGCCTCACACTGTGGGGTGTCAGGGCAGTTTTGAGCCAACTGCTAGCGTGACGAGGCATAACCCAGGACACTTAGATGCCACAGGCAAGGAAAGAGGGCTGCAAAGCCTTTGGAGGCCACAAGGTAACTACAGAAAACTCTGGAACCTGGGGAGAGACCAGAGGTTGAGTCAAGCAGGTTCCAGTAACACAGCAGTGTCCCTGACAAAGGAAACACTCAATCTTGGACACAGAAATGTGAAATGAATGTTTAATACCATAGTCCAAGAAGCCGGCATTTTCTGCAACTAGAACAATGCAGAATTAATGTGTATCTGCAAGAAATATCATTAAGATTAAGTATTCTTCAGAGAGAGGGGAGAAGCAGGGGATTCGAGTGCGTGGGTTGGCATGAGCCAGCGCTCGGCTACCTGACCCATCTGCAGGCAGAGAGGGCATCCTCCAAGGTACAGACATCTGTCGGCAGACAAAAGTAAAGATGTGCGTTTTCTTTCAATTTCCTGAGAGAGCACAGTACTTTCGGTTCTCTCTTTTAATGCGACTCTGGATTGCTTTCTTCCTGACAGTTGCTGTAGAGATAGCGCAGGCATGCTGCTTGGCACAGAGGTACGCTCTTTATTTCATTGTCATTAGCAAGGGTAATTTTCTGGCATGGCTCCGGAATGGTCCGTGAGGGGTTTTCATGTCTGAAAGCAGAGGAGAGCTCAAGGTGAGATCCCGAGCTCCCGCAATGAAGACAAGTTGGAACCCAGAGCCGAGACTGTGACACGAGGATGCACAGGGGGAAACAAGGGTGATTCGGTGCTCAGGACAAAGGTCCAGATCACAGCCCCTGTGGTCCTGGTCAGAATGGGCCCAGGGGGTCTGCAGGACAGGCTGGTACCGTCTGCTGTACGGCGTATTTGCTCTTGCAGGCTCCACGGAGTAGGCTTTCTCTTTTGAATGAGACCGTAGCCTTCATCCAGGGATTTGCTGCTATCACCTTGACCTAATGTTCACTAGCCGTCATCACACTATAATTTTTGTGTCTATGCCATCTCTCTTACCAGACGGTAAGGAATGGCTTGTGTGTTTGTTGCTCATCTTTGCATCTTCAGGAGCTTTCAGAGTAGCGGACGGAAGCATCACCTATCTGCGGGGACAATGCGCCACTGACCACGCTGGTTGGCTGAGCTGACCTTTCCTCTTTTTTCCATTCTAAGGCTTCCTTGCTGCAGGGAGCAGTGAGCTGATTTCCATGCTGGGGACAGTCCTTATTTTGGCATAGCTGCACCACAAACCAGAACAGCGTATGGACCTCACCACTGCTGCTGGGGCTTTGTGTGGTGCTGATGGAATGCTGAGCCCTGCCCTGGATCTGTTTGCCAGGGAGACCTGAAGGCGGCTGTGCAGACCCCTCCCACCTCTGTCCCACTGGCCTTCCTCGTGAGGGTATCGGTGGGGCTTGAGCTGAGTCACTCTTGGGGCCCCATTCTTCTGGTCATGTGGCTGATCTGGGTGTGTTCACTTGGCAAAGTCCAGTTTAAATTTAATTTAACCCAGCCAAGAGAGTTAAAGAGTATATTTTCTCTCTAGTTATGGAGTTGGGATGTGAGCCCAGAAGCTCCCAGAGCCGTGGCCATGGCCTCACAGAAGAAGCCCAACTGAGGAACAGAACCAACCTGTAGAAGTGGCCTGGGAGGGGCCTGGCCTGGCCTGCTCTCATGTCCCACCCCCTGGGAGGGGCCTGGCCTGGCCTGCTCTCATGTCCCGCCCCCTGGGAGGGGCCTGGCACGGCCTGCTCCCACGTCCCACCCCACCCTGGAGCGCTCCAATTTCCTGCTTCACCACCTGCTCTCTCCCAGCTCGTTTGAGTTCTGTCTCTGCTGTTGCTACCAAGCTAACGCTAATAAATAAGAAGCCCCAGATTTCCTTGGGAGTCTTGAGAGTTTGAATTTTATTTTTGGGGTGGAATTTAACTGTTAACCAGGCTGGAGTTACAGTGGTGTGGCCATAGCTCACTGTGGCCTCAAACTCCTGAGCTCAAATGATCCTCCTTCTTCAGTCTCCTGAATAGGTGAGACTACAAGTATCCACCACCAGTTTGAATTCTAAAGTGAGTTCTCACTTCTTAAAGTATTATTCCTAAAAGAGGGGACTTCCATAGTTCAGAAGGTAAGGAGTTCCTTAGCTATCACATGGTCTCTCTAATTTGGATATGGTGATTTCATCAAATCTTAAACAAGTTGTTCATTTAAGTCATTCATTTGCAAATGTGTGACTCTTAGCAATCACTGATTCTTATCAGTGACTGTCTTGCAATACTTTATCTACATATAAACAGGACACTTTTTAAACAGAAAATGGGAATCACTGCTTGTCTATTTCCTACTGGTTCTTCTTTTGTGAATAAAACTAATGGGCTTGGGAGCAAAAATATTATTCTTTTCTTTTTTTTATTTAAAAATATGGAACGCTTCACAAATTTGCGTGTCATCCTTGCACAGGGGCCATGCTAATCTTTTCTGTATCATTCCAATTTTAGTATGTGTGCTGCTGAAGTGAGCACATATTATTCTTTTCAATAACTACAGTACTGAAGCCTTAGTGTCCAAGGTAGTTGGATTCTACAGTATATTTTCACTGTGATAGACAGAGGCTGAACATAAAAAAAAAAAAAGCAAAAAGACAAAGCCATCAACATGTCTTGAAGTCTCAATTTGAAACTCAGAACAAGTAGTTTTTATTTTTTCCTTTAAATTTATTTCACAAATTAATTTCTCTGAATCAATATTTTTAATGCAATCTGAACTTGACCTGCAATATTGGAAGTCTTTAAATTTAAAGATAGAACTGCATCCAAACTATCTTATACAATTTGCCTCTGACCAACCATCCGTAGTTGTAAGTGAGCTTAGCAGATCTATCTATCTATATATTCTTTTGTCTGCTCAGTATTGTTTTCTTAGGAGAAGCAGATTTCTTTTCCTCCCTCCCTCCCTTCCTCTCTCTCTCTCTCCTTCCTTCCTTCCTTCCTCCCTCCCTCCCTCCCTCCCTCCCTCCCTCTCTCCTTCTCTCCTCTCCACTCCTTCCTTCCTTTCTTCTGGGTTTACATTTTATTTTTAAGGTGGAGTCTAACTGGAGTCTAACTCTGGCCCATCACAGCTCTCCTCCACTTCAGCATCAGGGTTTGCCTGGAGAGTGGGCTCATCACCCCCCAAAGGCCACACAGCATCCTCTCAGGGCTCATGCTAGAGCTTTCTAGAGAGTTGCACACTTTCCCTAGGATTGCAGCCCTAAACACCGAAGCCTGGAGCTGTGGACTGATCTGCCTGAGGGCAAATCAAGCAGAAGGAAGCTGCGCTGGGAGGTGCAGCATGATCCCGCAGGGCCTAAGTCAGGCTGCAGGAAAGTTGACTCCTGACTCCATGCCCGCAGCTTGTTTAAGACTATGGGTTATCTTTCATTCTTAAACTACTTTGGGTTGTGTTTCTATCATCTGTGACCTAATGAGTCCTGCTGGCCACAGTGTGACGGAGCCATTTTAGTTTTGACTTCTGCCAAAGTTGCTGTACGTGCAGTTTTGGGGTCTGTGCTAGGCTGGGGAACTGCGTCTGCCAGTTTGAGTCGCGGGTCTTAGCCACTCGTTTCTTGTTGCATACAGGACACACTGCCGGCTTTTCCTTTTTTTTCTACTTCCCATAAACAGGTCACAGATTGAAATGATGGGTTAGAAAATTTCTAGAGTGTCGGGAGTAGCCAGGGACCCTGAAGATTGTAAGACAAACGAAAAGGTTTAGAACTTGCAGTGGAAATGATAAGTGGGTTGAGCATCTGAGCCGGCCCAAGACAGGGAGTTGGTGAAGCCTCAAGTTATCAGCAGTGGCTGTGTGACTGGAAATCCTGGCGTTCACTTGGTTTATCAGCAGAAGGTGCTTTGTGTTTGAGCTCTGGCACTGTGGTATCTCCTGTGTGTGGGGTTTACCGAGCTGAGGGTATATGTCACCCACACTCCTGAAGAACAGTGGACTTCAACTGTGTTCCTGAGTGTTCTCAGGTTTACGTTTGTCTTATCCCACTTTTTAGGCCTGGCCTTGTCTGTCCCAGGCTGAGGAGAAAAAGCACTGCCCAGAGGACAGAGCGATGGAGCTGTCCGCTCTACACCTGTGGGTTGAGGGGTGGGGCTGGGTTTGAGAAACGGAGGGAAGGGCTGTACATGGAAGAGAAATGAGGATGGACATCCAATGGCTCCCTTGAGATGGCTGTATTGCTGAGAGTAAAAAATGCATATTTTTTTTGTACTGTTATGATTCTTGCTTTTTCAAAGATAAGACACTTAACATATGGAAGTCTGATCATCTCCACCATGGCTGAATGTGTGCGTTACAGGCTGCCCTGAAGCTGAGGCAGGCTCAGGCTGGCCATCTTGGCCTTGGCGGGCACTCTCGGCCGGTCCTGAAGAGTGACCACTTCTAGTAGTAACTGAGCAGTATCCTGGGAGACAAGGTCTGAGAAAGTACAAATGGGAACTGGAGCGCAGAGCACAACAAACCAGTTCTGTAGCTACGAAGCTGCGAATGCCATGTGCAGAACTCAGCCCACTGCTCCTCTCTGACGATGCTTTCTGAGAAGTCCAGAGTCTTAACCTGAATAATGACTAGTTTTGCAGACAAATATATTTTATTCTGAGATAACTGTAAGAAACAATACAGAGAGACCCTGTACCCCCTCTGCTTCATGGTAACGTCTTGCAAAGCCAGAGTGCACTGTCGCAGCCAGGACGCTGGTGTCGACACTATCTGTCCACTCTCCCCGGGTTCTCTAGTTTTGTGTTTGCTCTGTGTGTGTGTGTGTGGGGGGGGTCTGTTGTACCACTTTGTAGATCTGTGTGATCACTACCCAGTCAAGATACAGAAAAGTTCCATTCCAAAGATCCTTCTACACTTAGAAATGTAAATCTTTGCACTTTTGTCCTGGTCTGAGTGGGTTTGCCATTGTGTGGGTCCCAACTTTTTCATGAAAAGACAATGAGAAAACAGAATTCTACGTGTCAGAATTTTCATTCCCAGCCCCTGCCCCTCAGACTGAGGGGCCATGAGCTGCTGGGGACTGGCCTGTAGATTCACGATGAGGGGGGTCCCACCTCTGGGAGCGAGCGTCCCATCCATTTCTCTGTGCCCATCTCTTGTCACCTGGTCATTATCCAGAGGTAAAACCAAGGGGCTCTTCATGTTGAAATGCCCACACCTGCCCCTCCAAGCATTTGCTGCCTGTGGTTCATTTGACTGCAGCCCACTCACCTTTACTTACCTTGACATATAGTCATAAGGAAATACAATGAAAATTCTTTGCAAACTATTGATTTTCTTCTGCATGTGCCCAAATAGGCCATAGAATATAGTTCTTTCCAGTCTGAATTGTGCTCTGCCCACCCTCTCAGCATAAGGTACCATATAAGAAAAATCATGGGTTTAGTCAGGGACCCCAAAGATCGGTGCCTCTGTAGTAAGGAGGCAGGTGGTTGTGAGGCAGCTCTGGCGGGGACCCTGAACCCCCCCATCTCTTTCTTTGCATTTCAGAGCCAATCTCGCCTTCCTGGGAACTCTAGCTCTGTACTCCTAAGGTACAGGAGTACCTTAGACTTTCTGAGCCCCAGTGTTTCCACGTAAATTTATGCACATCTAACATATCGTTAGTGTGGATTTTGAATGTGTTCATGTGTATATACTGGGCCCTCAACCACTGCTAGTTTTATTTTCAGCCACGTGGAAACTATTTAGCACCTTGGATGAGCCAGGCATTTGTTGGATGCTAAGGAGAGAGAGGGAAAAAACATAAAGGCTATCTTACCCTTGGGAGAATCACAGTCTGATTGTTTCCAAAAATTATGCTGTAGGACTGAGGTAATCAGCTCCCTACAGGCAGCTCCTGCTTCTTGGGAGCGGGGCGAGGAGGAAGTGTCAGGAAGTCCTTCCTTGAGGGGCTCGTACTTGACTTTTGGCTCTTAGTATAGATTTTGAAGGACCCAGACTGTGAGGAGAAGGAAAGGCATTGGAGGCCGAGAGCAATGTTGAGTGAGCAAGGTCCAAACAAGGAAAGCACGTGGAGTGTTCAGAGAATCTCATGTGGACCAGTGATAGTGTGAGGATGGGGACTTTCTCTGAACACGTGGAGTTCAGAGCTGCTAAACTCTGAACTCAATATGAGCTGCTAAAGCCTCACTGTCCAGCATGGTCGGCTGAGTCCTAGGTAGCAGAAGGGTCCACCTGTGGAGCTGAGATTGACGTCCAAAACCTCATTGGGTTTGGAGCCAAGACCTCGTGTGTGGTTATGAGGTCCTGCTAGGAGAGAAGCCCTCCTGGTTGTGCCAGGCCAGAAGGATGCCAGTCCAGGCACCAGGG
This sequence comes from Otolemur garnettii, assembly GCF_000181295.1. Classification (NCBI taxonomy): domain Eukaryota; kingdom Metazoa; phylum Chordata; class Mammalia; order Primates; family Galagidae; genus Otolemur; species Otolemur garnettii. The sequence continues at coordinate 4,629,108 of NW_003852470.1, read as the reverse complement.
CACTGATGCCAGCTCCACTCTGCTTCCAAAAAATAGCTACTGAGCCATGGGCAAGGAATTCTGTGAGATGAAGGAAATGAGTTGGCGTTTAAAACTCCTTCCAGATCTAAGAGTCTTTGCTTTTCTGTGGCTTTACAGGACCACTGAATGAAAAGATCAAGAATAAAATGATAGCAGATGCGTTTTGCTGTTGCTATGAAATTTTTTTCCCAAGCCAGAAACTTCTTAGAGTCATCTGCTTCCTAACTAATCTGTTGCTGAAGTAAGGTTGGGGCTCACATAGATGGGACATCTGAAGTGAAGGTTACCGTCACGCACGCCAAGTGGGGGTTTGAAGTTGGGAATTCCTGGCCCCTGTATTATCTGATCCATTTCTTCCTGGAGGGGAAGGCACATTCTTTGGTCATGGTATGCAGAGTGAGGGACTCACTTTTGGGGTGTCCACCTTCCTTGCCTTGGGCCTCTCCCAGAGTGACCCCAGGACTGAGCTACAGCTGGACTTGGCCCCACTGTGTTCAGAGGCGCCACTGCAGCCTGCCCTGTGGACTTCCTGGGGACTGGTCTCCGTGTGTCCAGCACAGGGCTTCCCTGGGCGGGCTTGGGCAGTAGCTCAGGAGTCCCTGGTTCTCCTCCATCATATTCCATGGCCTTCTCATCCTCCTGTCCCATTGCTGTGTCTTGACACATGTGCCATTCCCTCTGATCCTAAGACAAGCTTTTGAAGGCTGCCAGTAGTCTGAGCACTGTTCCAGGCTGCAGGGCATGTTGAGAGGGAAGCTGGCGTCCCTGCAGGGGGCTGTGGGGGCCCTTCAGTGTCCACTCACCCTCTCTCTGTCTTTCTAGGCCAGAGTGGGCAGGGGATTGCAGCTGGTCGTCGAGGACAGGAGCCCAGCCAAGCAGTCTAGCTTGGCCTAACTGGTGTTCATTCCACCGAGCTGGGATCTGGGGGCTGCCCCTGGGAAGGCTCCAGGCAGTTCACTTCACTGTGGAGTGGCTGAGTGTCCCTGGTATAAAAGGAGCTGCTTTTGGATAGATCATGTTCTTTTACTACCAAGTAATGCTCACCTGTGATCACACACTGTGAGTTCACCACGCACCCCGTGGTGGGTCCTCTGAGTCTGGGAGCCTCACCACACACAGAGATGGCACGGAAGACTCAGGAGCATGGGGGTCACCCAGGAGCATACACGGAGCCCTGGGAAGTCTTGTGCGCTACCAGATGGGCATCTAATTGCCCAGCGGGAGTTTGTATCCCAGACAGGGCGACGGGGCCTCACCTGGTTCACTGCAGCAGAGGCAGCATGGAGAGGTCAAAGTGCCCCAGGTATTTCAGGCACCTGAGAGCAGAGATGGGGCCTTTGGCCGCCCTGCACCCCTACTCCCATGTGGAGGGGCTCTACCTGGGTCACAAACCTGACCCTGACTTGTGCTTTGCAGGTTGGTCAGAAACACCCACAGGTCCACCTTCCCAACTGCCCTTTGTGCCTCTGCTCACTCAGCTGGGAAGACGGGGCTCCTGTCACTCAGTGTGCGTCCCGATGGTGATGGGGAAGCCACCAACTTAGGAACCAGCTGGATAGACAGCAGGAAAGACTCAGAGCCTTGCCACGCGGGGCTTCCCTGACCGGGCACACAGTGAGCCTGTCCGTGGGGAAAGTGCGTGGCAGTGCCGTGCCTCCTCCATCAGACCTTCTGCCTCCTGCCTGGGCCCCGCCAGCCTCTCAACCCCCCAACCCCACATCTTTCAAATGTGCCTCTGCCCAGCTGGACATGTCCACTCACTTAAAAAAAAATTATATTTCTCTTTCTAAGAGTAAAGTATTACAGAATGCTTAAAAGTGAAGAAAAGCACACATAAAGAGCTTGTCCGTGGGGTTTTTCTTCCTAGTTCTGATGCGGCTAAGTCTGTGAGTGAGCTGTCTTTGTTCACGTGTTTGGAAGCATCCCCCAGGGCCCGTCCAGTGTCCTCCGCAGCTGCTCCTGGCGCTACACCTTGCCTTGTGTGGTGCCACCATGTGCACAGGTTGGGCTTGGTCTGTGGTTTGCGGCCCTTCTTCCTGGTCCTCTGGTACCTGGGGCTCCTCTACAGAGCACCCCGACCCCTCCTTGCCCCTCCTCCGAGGTCTCTGCTCACAGAGGCACTGGCTGCAGGGTTCCCTGGCTGACTGAGTCGGGACGCCCTGCTTTCCTGTGGGTGTGAGTCCAGCTGACTTTGGCTAAGGACAGGGTTCCTAGGCTAGTTAGGTGACGTCTTATTAATGAACAGAAATTAATATAGTCACAATGCTTGTCTTCATTAATAATGATCATTTCAGCTCCTACTATCTTTTATCTTCTTCTGGTAAAAGTTAATATACTTCATGGTTTTATTCCTGGGAAAGTTTATTACAGAAATGCACTTCTCTGTGTGTGTGAGGGGCAGTAGAAACGCACCTCTCTGTCTGTGTGGGCAGTGGAAACGCACTTCTGTGTATGGGCAGTGGAAACGCACCTCTCTGTCTGTGTGGGCAGTGGACACGCACCTCTCTGTGTGGGCAGTGGAAACGCACTTCTGTGTATGGGCAGTGGACACGCAGCTCTCTATCTGTGTTGGCAGTGGACACGCACCTCTCTGTCTGTGTGGGCAGTGGAAACGCACCTCTCTGTCTGTGTGGGCAGTGGACACGCACCTCTCTGTCTGTGTGGGCAGTGGA
>NW_003852470.1:4595606-4619156 GCF_000181295.1 Otolemur garnettii | reverse complement strand
ACGCACCTCTCTCTGTGTGTGGGCAGTGGACACGCACCTCTCTCTGTCTGTGTGGGCAGTGGAAACGCACCTCTCTGTGCGGGGGCAGTGGAAACGCACCTCTCTGTCTGTGGGCAGTGGAAACGCACCTCTCTGTGTCGGGGCAGTGGAAACGCACTGTGTTTGTTCCTGGGAACCGAGTGCTGAATGTGCACTAATTGGACCTTATCACCCTAAGGGGCTTCGTGGGCAATCAGCCCTGGTGTCTTGGACCCTTTTTTTTTCTTCTGCCAAATGTGCACAGAGGGGCTGGAAGCATACAGGGTGTATTTTGGGGTTGTGTGACCTTACGTGGGGTGATGACTTTCAAGGACCTTCCTGCAGCTGTAGGAAAGGCTGACAAAGGAAACCTGGCTGTCAGTTGTGCTTCTGAGATCAATGTTCCCGATCGCGGCAGGGGCCAGTCCACACCCATGTTGTTAATGATCTGACCCAGTGTAAATCTCCCAGTTACAAAGACTCTGCCTTAGAATTTTAGAAAACCTAATAAATAATTTGTTATAACCACAGGGTATCACGTTACCATGTTACTTATTATGGAACTGGGATAATATTTAAATTGCTTATTTACAACATTAAAATAAACAGTAGTTTGGGCATTTTTGCAAGACAGAGGATGTGGTCCTCACTCCCTGGTCCTCCCTGGGCCCTCCTGGGCTGCCTGTGCTCGCGGCCTCCGCACACCCTTCCTTCCTGCCCCGGGTTCGTTCCCGCTGCAATTACTCCATTATGCTATTAAAGTTCAGAATGTGCAACATGCCTGACCCCTGAAGGCATTTGCTGGTCATTTTTTTTTTATCTCCTCTAATACCTGTGGCTCCCTTTCTGTGCTAACATTTGACTGCGAGCGGTCTGCAGGATCTGCTGGTTCGCTGTCCCTTGAAGGCCGCTGGCCTCGGCACCTCTTATGGCCACTCATCTGGCCCCTCTCAGATCTCGGAGGTGGGTGGCAGGCAACACAGTGAATGAAATATCAAGCATCTTAGATCAAATGGCAGCCTGCCCCCACCGCCCCCCAGGTAAGGAGCAGGCTCAGGGCGAGGGCATTTGAGCAGTCTGTCCCTCCCTGGTTCACACAGGGTGCGGACCCTGGCTGCATCAAGTGCCCTTCACTTAAGCCCCCCTAATTGGGGAGGATTGCTGTCGTCTGATGAGTCATAATTAGGGTGAGGCGGCTCCAGTAGGAGCCTCCGTATCGGGCCAAGGGTCAGGGACTAATGACTAGCAGAAGGTAACGGCTTTGTTGATGCCTGTAGTCACTGCTGGAGAAAAAAAATCGAGTCCTGCTGCATTTCTTGTGGAGGCAGGCGCTGCGTCTTCCCCTCATTTGATTCAGTGACCTCTCAAGTGCATCCTCGCCCCGAGGGCTCCGGGCCGTCCAGCAACTGTCAAGCCCCTTGGGTTGATAATCTCCCCCACATTTGCCCTTAACACCAGACGGCCCGCCATTAGCCGCAGCTGCCCGGGTGCTCATTAGAGGCGATCGATACCGGAGATAACGGGGCTGCTGCGGCTCCGGCTCCTGCAGATTTGCAGGCGTCCCTGCGCAAGGCCTTCCTGGCAGCTACGCAAAACACGGGTTTCTTTAAGAAACAAACAGAAAAAAAAAGGTAAACATGAGAGAGGATGAGGGGGAAGTCCATGTTTGTCTTCTTGGTCTCAGGATGTTGTTGGCTGTTATTTTCACTGTGACGGGAAAATTGCACAGAGCTGCCTCCCATTGCTTCTCCAGTCAGGAAGGCAAAAATGAAAATGTCTCCTAGTGAAGGAATGGCCGGCCCTCCCTGCAGAGACAGGCTAAGTGTCCGTGTTGGCTCAAGATGCAGGTTGGGAGGTGTTGCTCCTTCCAGAGAGCACAGAGGTCTAGGGGCACCCCTGGGGATCACAGGCATCCTGCTTCTGATCAGAAGGGGTTGCCAGAGAGCCTGGGAATTCCTGGTGGCCTCTGTCATGAAGTGGGGCAGCTTGGGCCCCAGCAGGCACCAGGAGCTGGGCCAGTCCCAGGCTGGCAAAGGCTGGTGTCAGCCCTGCTCCTCAGGCTGGCACAAGTCAGCATATTTTAGAAGAGCTGAGCCAAGCTGCCCACTGGACCATTCTTACCCAGGCCCCAGCCAGGCTGAGGAGCAGCAGGCCCTATAACGTGAGGGGGCAGCAGGGCTCCCCTCTGCACTGACCCCTCTTTCTCATGCTCAGGGGAGCTTGGACACTGGTGCCTTTGGCAGTCCCTAGGGGTGTTTCCACTCATCCCTCCTGCCCAGATCCCATGGAAAGGACTAGAGAAATGTGACAATGGTGAACACCCAGTGTTGTAGCTAGACACCCTAGTAGCGGCCCCAGATCAGACAACTCAAGATATTTTGTCTACATTTTCTGCATGTAAGACCATATGGAATAAAGGGTTAACCCCAACCATGTCTTCCCATCAAGGAAGGACAGGACATTGGACAACTATTTAGGGAAGACCTCAGAGCGCCACGCTCCTGTTCTCTACCTGGATAGGGCTGGCCTGGCTGGTGTGGGAGAACCTCTGGACCCTGCCACCAGTCACCAGCCACCAGGTGGAGAACAGACTCCCATGAGAGACACTCCCCCACCCTGACGGAGGGGGGCATCCACGTGTAAAGTGTGAAGGGGCCTGATGCTGCTCCCTCATCAGCAATGCTACGGACAAAGCGAATTTAGAGTAACTCAGCTCTTCCTACACCCTTTAGCCTGTACCCCAAACACTAGCCTAGTTACAGAAACCACCACAACTCAGACATGGGTGAAACGAAGCCTTTTTCCACAAGGGCAAGCAGAGAACAGTGACTATGACAAGATAATCAGGAGTTCTGAGGACTCAGCACAAATGAATGTCTGCCGTGAAATGTGGTAACAGTCAGCAAAGAAAATTCTGGAGTGGCTCAGCACCTGTGACTCATGGTTGCGGTGCAGCACTGGGCCTGATGGGTTGAACCTGGCCCCTCTGCGAAAAACCTGATTAAAAAAAGAAAAAAAAAGTGACAACTACAACAAAAAAATAGCTAGGTGTGTGGCAGGTGCCCATATTCCCAACTATTTGGGAGGCTGAGGCAAGAGAATGGCTTAAGCCCAAGAATTGGAGGTTGCTGTGAGCTATGACGTCACAGAACTCTACTGAGGGTGACATAGTGAGACTCTGTCTCAAAAAAAAAATAATCTGGAGAATTTCTCTTTTCTGTTTCTAACAAAATTTGGGGGTGGGTGGGTTATTGAGCCTATGAAATTAAAACAAGCATTTTTTGAAGGCAGAAACAGCCATATCCCCACATGCTGTACACAAACAGTTGCTAACTTTAAAAGTGCAATGCAGGCGATTGAGTATAGCAAATTGATTCAGTGAGGTAGAAGATAAACCTGATATCTTGGAGAAACTCAGAGAAAGGGGCTAAGAAAATAAAATGATGAAAAAGGAAGTAGGGGATCTAGAAGGTCAAGAGATCCAATGTACGTACAGTAGGGATTCCTTAGGACAAAAGAACAGGGAACCGAGAAGCCCTTGTCACCACCGAGGAGCCAAGGGGCCCCTGAGTACCAGACACAGTTACCGGAACTTGAATTTCAAAGTTAAAGGGAAATATATGTCTAGGCTAAAAAAATAATCAATATACAAAGAAACAGAACTCATACTGCTCTGAGTCTCTTTTGCCCACAGAAAGCCCAAATCCATTTTCACTTGGTTTGGAAATCCACAGTTCATATTGTGTTCTGCTGAAGACTTCTAATGGTTTGTTTAGTTTGTTAGTTATTTACGGGAACAACAACACTCTGATACTCAGTTCCAGTACTGCCCCATCAATCTGAACCTGAGACAAACAGGATAGCTGACAGACTCCTGTGATAGCAAGGCAAGGTAACAATCAGGCCATGTTTACGGTATTTTTAATAAAAAGATATTTTGACCCAAGTATTCTTTATCCAGACAATGGATAAAGCATTCAGTTATCCTGCAAGCTCCACTAGGTAAAGGCTGCAAAGATTTATGCTGTGCCATTACTTCTCTCTCCCCTGGACCTAGCAAGGTGCAGACACACGGGAGGTGGGTACTGCACATGTGTTGGGTTGAATTGGCTACAGCAAAGGACGATCTCAGGCATGCAAAGACCCTCAGAGTCTAACACTCACATCCCTTCCTGAAGAATGTGCTGAAGACACACTGTCCCCAGCCGTGGAAGACAAGGAAATCCTGGTGTGAGAGAAGACGCAGACAGCAGGGCTGCTGAAACGTGAACCGTTCAGTAGCTTGTGGATGTGAGTAAAAACAGCTCAAGTATGAGATACAACTGTTAAAGGCTAAGACATATAACCTACACAAATAATAAAGTATTAATTATCTAGTCAAATTATTAGGTAATAAAAGCAAAAGATTGTCAAATGAGGCAGGGAGAGAAGAAGTGAATGTGTGTTCAGCTTTTGTTCTACTTGAGAGAAGATGGTGGAGAATGTGTCCGTGTTAGTGGTGACCAGGACCAGATGTGATTAAGAAAAGACATTGAAAAATACCCACGCGTGGAATAAAAAAGAGATTCACAGCTGGAAAACGGATAAAGAAAAAAAGAGTAAAAATAACCTTTTAGCAAAAGATGAGTAAAGGAAAGCAACAAGGAAGTATTTTAAAAATACAGAAAACAGAGTCATACCCAGAGACAGACGTGAAGAGGTCAAATTCCTCCAAGGACAGATTTTCATATTTGATGGAAAAATGCGATCAAATTTAAAGTCTATTGACAAGGGACACATCTAAAATAAAAAAACAGGGAAGACGGAAAAGGCTGGATAAAGATACATGAGGTAAATACAAATATAAACTGAGACGTCGAGGTGATAGGAACTTCCCATTAGCGTTTAAGTGGCTTACTTCTGTACAGACAAAAAGTAAAAGTCAGCCCGGATATGTACGGAGGGTGAGTAAATTAAAAATAGAGGGAGTCAAAAAGACAGAGTAAGTGGCTTTCATAGTAAGTGGCTTTCAGTAAAAGGCAAGTTGACAAAAGTAAACAGAGAAATAAAAAAATTGGACAAAATGTAATACATAGAGCCTCTTCAGCATTTAAGAAGTGGACTTCTTCTCATCCAAAGGGGATACCGTCCATAATGGTCATACAAATTGATGACCAAAATATCTTAATCACAAAGGAAAACTTCTTGAAGTTCCTGAAGAAAAAAAACTGTATAGACCATGTCCACATATACACAAAAAAGACATAAAATTTAGTAACAGAAATGTAACACATACTGTGATACACTCAAAACATTAAAATTAATAACATTCTCCCAGTGATGATTAGATAACAATGACAAAAAAATCCCTGAGTTCCTAATTCTAGAATATTTAGAAAACAAAGACATATAAAAAAAATGAAAGGATGGAGCCCAAAGTCAATTCAAGTTCGAATGTATCATATTAAATGTTTGTTATTAAACAAAAATAAACAACTGTAAAAAGCTCCTCATAACCGTTTATTGCAACAGTATTTAAAAATCCAGGACAGTGGGTTGTAGTTGATTGGGAAGAAAGCCAAAATTATAAAAAAAATAAAAAAAGAGAAATTTAATGAATGAGGACACAAAAAAACAGTAAAATGATAAATTGGAGAACTCTAAAAACACAGGGATGTACATCCAAATAGATGAACCACTGGGAAGTCTGCTTCAGGAAATATGAAGAAAAAACTTTAATATGCAAAATAACGAATTTCGATATTCCTTATTAGTGAATATGATTAAGGAAACAAAAGACACCACACTCAACAAAACTATCAGTAATGGTAATGCAAAACTATAGAGAAATACTGTGCACATAGATGGTGCCAAAATCTATATACACATTTTAGAAAGGGGAAACTGTGCTAACATGGTAATGCCAAGTCCCACTGGATTACAAGAGATACAGCACACAGCATAGCAAAGGTCATTGGTACACACTGAGTATTATAATTTTAATGTCGTTTTTTCCTTTCTTAGAATGTGCATCTATTTTTGCACCGTGTATATGTAACTCAGTAGTAATAAATTATCAATGAATTGGAAGATTTTTCTGAGGAAAATTTAAATGTTCATGCCTGCCTTAAAAAAGGAGAAAACCTTCACGGGATATTTCTAATAACCAAGGGGGAGAAATTTCAAGTCACTTGAGGGTTAGTTTTTATAGTTTTGTGATACTTTCTAGTTAACCTGTTAGGTCAGTCCCTCTCTATTATTACTTAGTATTTCGTGCACTCTTTCAGAATCAGTTTAGGGTTCTTTAGATTCTGAGGGTGAGAGATTTCTCTGGTAAGAACAAATAATTCCGACGCTGTGTGGAAGATTTAAAGCACAGGAAAAAGGACATTTCCTGGTGCATTTTACACAACTACCTGAGGCTTGATTCTGAAACTTGAAAAAATGCAAGAAAACACCAGATTCATCTCCATGGAGGATGTGGCAAGTAGTGTGTATGTGTGTGTGTATACACGTGTGTGCACAGGCAAGCTGGTGTGGGGTTCCAGATTCACCTCCCTGGAGGATGCAGCAAGTCGTGTGTGTGTGTTTGTGTATACACGTGTGTGCACAGGCATGCTTGTGTGAGGTTCCAGATTCACCTCCCTGGAGGATGCAGCGAGTCATGTGTGTGTTTGTGTGTACGTGTGTGTGCACAGGCATGCTGGTGTGGGGTTCCAGATTCACCTCCCTGGAGGATGCAATGAGTCAGGTGTGTGTTTGTGTGTACGTGTGTGTGCACAGGCATGCTGGTGTGGGGTTCCAGATTCATCTCCCTGGAGGATGCAGTGAGTCATGTGTATGTTTGTGTGTACGCGTGTGTGCACAGGCATGCTGGTGTGGGGTTCCAGATTCACCTCCCTGGAGGATGCAGCGAGTCATGTGTGTGTTTGTGTGTACGTGTGTGTGCACAGGCATGCTGGTGTCGGGAGGGTGCTCCTGTGTGATGCAGTCTGTACCTGTTGACTTGAAAACAAAAAAGTTTTAACTAACATATAGCGAACAACAAGCTGAATCCACAGTTTCATATATCATAGAGATCTATTCTGGGAATACAATAATGTTTTATTTAATATTCAGCAATCTATTAATAAAATATATCCCATCCATAGATTATAAGAGGAAAACCTCAATGAATTCCCAGAAGGTATCTAATAAAATTTAACATCAATTTCTGATAAAAACTTAATAAGCCAGGAATAGGGGAATAGTCCCTTGATGTGAAAAGAAGCCAACGTGAAGTCAGCAGTTAGATCACATTCGATGAGGGTCGCCCAGAGGTCCTTCAGTTAACGTGAGGGACATGGTCATGATATTAAGTTCACCATCATTACGGTCGTCCTTCTGGAGGGTCCAACAAGTATGATAAGATAGGAGGCAGAGTCAGATTAAGGAAGTGACAAAAATTTGCATATGGCATGAGTGCAGGTCTAGAAACCCCAAGGGAATATTTTAAAGGAAGTAGGTAATAGAGTTTCTTGGTAGTAGCAAGAACAAATCAATGATTGTTCTAATATCATGTTAATAATTACCTAGAAAGTGAAAAGACAAAAGATTTCTAGCCCACGAGATCAGTGCTTGTTAAAGCCCAGAGGCAAACCCAGTGAGATGCACTGAGGCCTTGTGTGGAGGGAAGGGCAGCAGGTTTCCAGGGCTGTACAAGATGCGCTGGCGAAACAGAGATAGAACTCTGGCTCTGCATGATGCAGAGGCCAGATGTCCCTGGTTTAACTCAGGCTTTTAGGGCAATTCCACTCCCCAATTTAGGATGGACTCTAACTTGCCTGGCGGAGAGGGTGAGCCGAGCACAGATACACTTTGTTCCATCGAGCTTCACTTTACTGCACTTTGTGGACACTGAGTGTTTCACAGATCGAAAGTTTGTGGTGACCCTGCAGAGAACAAGTTCATCAGCACCATTTTCCAGCAGCACGTGCTCACTCTGTGTCTCTGAGCTCTATTTTGTTAATTTCCAAATTTTTTCAGACATTTCCGTTGTTATTATCATCTGTTATGGTGATCTCTGGCCAGAGACTTTTGATGTTACTATTGTAACTGTTTTCACTGCAAATGGGCCCATATTCGATGGCAAATGACTGATAACACTGCCAGTGTCCTGACTGCTCCACTGACCAGCTATTCTCCCGTCTCCCTCCCTCTCCTGGGGCCTTTCTAGTTCCTGAGCCATAACAATATTGAAATTAGATCAATTGATAATCCTACAATGGCCTCTAAGATTTCAAATGAGAGATTCACAAATCTCTTACTTTAAATTTAGAGCTATAAATGATTAAGCTTAGCGAAGAAGACACGTCACGAGCTGAGATGGGCGGAAAGTGAGGCCCCGGTGCCCAACGGTTAGCCAAGTCGTGAATGCAAAGGAAAAGTTCTCGAAGGAAATTGAAAGTGTTACTTCTGTGAACACCTGAATGATGAGAAAACCAAGCCATCTTATTGCTGAGATGGAGGCGTTTTAGGGTCTGGGGAGAGATCAGACCAGCCTCAATATCCCCTTTAGCTAAAGCCCAATCCTCTACAAATTCCTAACTGTCTTCAACTCTGTGAACGCCTAGAGGAGTGAAGACACTGCAGGACAAAAGTCTGAAGCTAACAGGTGTTAGTTCAGGGGGTTGAGGAAAGAAGCCATCTCCTTAACACAACAGTGCAAGGTGAAGCAGTGCTGATGCTGAATTGTGAGCAAGTTATTCAGAAGATCTAAGGTCATTGATGAAGGTGGCCACATTAAACAACAGACTTTTAATGTAAACAAAACAGCCTTATACTTGAAGAAGATTCCATCTAGAACTTTCATAGTTAGAGAAAAGTCAATGCCTGGCTTCGAAACTGCAAAGAACAGCTGGACTCTCTTGTTAGAGGCCAAAGCAGCTGGTGACTTTTACGTGAGGTCGGTGCTCATTTGCCATTCCCAACCTCCGAGGGCCTAACTCTCTTCCTCACGTGCTCTGTAAGGAAACAACCAAGCTTGATGACAGCACACCTGTTTACAGTATGGTTTACTGAATATTTTAAGCCCATCGTGGAGACAGACTCTTCAGGAAAAAGATTTTTTTCAAACTATTACTGATCATTGACAAAGCATCCAGCCCCTCAAGACCTCTGATGGAGACGTACAAAAAGGTGAATTTTACTTTCATACTTCCCAGCACGGCATCCTTTCTGCAGCCCATGGATCAGATAGTAATTTTGACCTTGAAGACTTATTATTTAAAAATGCATTTCATAAGGCTATACTTGCCACAGCGAGTGTTTCCTTGGATAAATCTGGGCAACTTAAATTGGAATATTTCTGGGAATGATTCACCATTCTAGATATTAACAACATCCCAGATTCATGGGAGGAGGTCAAAATATTAGTATTAAGAGGGGTTTGGTAGAGGTTGATTTTGAGGGATCCGAGACTTCTGTGGAGGAAGTAACTGCAGATGTCTTGGAAATAGCAAGAGAACTAGCATTAGAGTGGAGCCCGGGACCCTCCCGTTCTTGGTGGGCATGGGACATGTGGTCTCACTGCGTGTTCTGTACGGAGGAGAGGGAAAGGGCTCCAGCCCACTCAGCATCACACTTCTGGGTGCCTCCGGCTTCTGCCCAAGAGTTCTATACTCAAGCTCTGGGACACAGGGTTTCTTGGAAGAAATGGAGACACCACGGGCTCCACCCTGAGATGCTCACAGCTTCTCCTTTGGTGTTTGGACCTGTGGACACCGTCCCAGGAGTGGGGGCTGTCTTATTCCCTCTTCTTAAACCTCTTATTTTTAGCATCACAACTAAAAAGGCCATTTCTACTGGGGAAAAAAAAAAGAATTGGAGCCTGAAGATGTGAGTGAATTTCTGCTCTCTCCTGATGAAACGTGAATGGATGAGGAGTTAGCTACTTCTTATAGATGAGCAAAGAGAGTGATTTCCTAGGATAGAAACTGCTGCTGGTGAAGATGCTGTGAGAAGGGGATTTAAAGTATTATGTAAAATTTGTTGAAAAGGCGGCAGCAGGATTTGAGAGGATCAACTCCAATTTTGAAAGACATCGCAGTAAGATGCCATCCAGCGGCATCGTCTGCTACAGGGACATTTTTTCACAAAATGAAGAATCAATTGATGTGGAAAACTTCACTGTTGTCATACTTTAAAAAGTTGGCACATCCCTCCCAACTTTCAGCAACCGTCACCCTGATCCCAGCCGCCATCAGCTTGGAGGCAAGCCCCTTCAGCAGCAAAAAGATTACAGCTTCCTGAAGGCTCGGATGATCAGGATCACTAGCAGTTTTTAGCAGTAGAGTATTTTTAGTAAAAGTATGCTCATTGTTTTCTAAGACAGAATGCTATTGCGACCTTAATAGTAGTATAGTATAAACATAGTAGTATAAATATAACTTTTATATGTACTAGGGAGCAAAAAAATCTGTATGACTCACTTTATTGTGATATTTGCTTTCTTGTGGTGGCCTGGAATTGAACCGGGGACATCTCCACGGTGTGGCTGTAGTTAGGAGAAGCTCAACAGGTTATGCAGCAAGGGGTGGGTGCAAGAGAGAGAGAGAGAGACAGGCCCATGAGTGGGTGGGGCATTATCCACTCACTTAGCATACGATAACTGTGGCATTTTAATTAGAGGGAGGGAAGTTTGGGTTATGCCGTAAACGGATTTTAAAATAGTGGGTTAATTATCTGAGAACGAATCCCTTTATCGCTCCAGGTGAAATCTCATTTAAACAAAAGGAAACACTCAGAGAACTGGAGGGGCCACCAGTGAGGGCTGCATGTTTACCTGCTTTCAAGGCGGGAGAAGAAGAACAAGGAGGAAATCACGAAGGCAAATGACTGGTATTTGTCTACATAAAAAATTTGATAGATCTCAATACCAAATCATACTGTAACTGATCTTATCAGAGAGACAGGAACACGCTGTAGCATATTGTTACTTAAAGGTTTATCCTCTTCAATACATAAAACCCTTATAATTCAGGAAAACTTTTGAAAAGTACCTAAAAACAGGAAAAAGGATTAATTTGAACAGGTCCTTCAAATGCTCAATGAACATTTGCAGAAATGTTCATCCATTAAGAATGAGAAAATGCAATTTTAAATAATGAGAGTTATTTTGGGCTGATTGAATTAGCAAACATGTTTGAAAAGAGGTAATGCCCAGTCTTGGCAAGGTTATGAGGAAACAGAAATTCTTACAGATGGTGTGTAAGTGTTACTGGAGGACAGATTAACAATATGAATTAAAATCTTAACATTATTCACACCCTGTGACCCGGTAGTCTCACCTCCAGGTATTTATCTTCTATAAATAATTAGAGAATCATACAGAGCTGTGTGTGCAGGGAGATTCTGTGTGGTGCTCGCTGTAATACTGAAAAACGGAAACAGCATAAAGATCCAATGAGAGGAACCGCATTAAATAAATGGTGGCCCATTAAAATCAGCAGAATACTAAGTCGCCATTAAAACTCGTGTTCTCAGAAACTATTAAAACATATGCAATAACAATCACAATATATTAAATGGTAAAAGTAGGCTACAAAGTAAGGTTACATGCTTTGTAATTCCAGTGCTGTAAAAATTGTATATAGGCCTAGATCAACGATGGGAGGAAGTACAGTGGTTATCTTCTCAGCCCAGGAACGTGAGTGATTTTTATCTTCTTCTTTTTTCTTTTCTGAAGCTCTCAAAATATATGAAATGACACTGTATTCTTTACACACAAGTCATAATACTAATCACGATAAAACAATTTTAAAAGCTCCATAAGGGAAGCACACGAGCCTTGTTACCCGAGACCCATCTGAACGGTCTTTCTGAGTCGCAGTGAATCGCTGAGATCAGAGGAAGAGGCTGGGGGAAGGATTCTGTCTTCCATGCTCTCCCAGTCTTTATTTTCTCCTGTTACATGTTTCCCTCTAGCTATCCCAAAAAGGTGGTGGTTTCCAGTCCCTCTGCTTTTAGTTAATGACATTTCCTTATTTAAAGTATGATTTGCTCTTTTCAGATTGAACCTATTTTCCATCCGTGGCTTCTGGCATCCTGGCTTAATTTTCTGAGAAAGCTTTTTCCAAGTCTCACAGCACCTTGCCTCGGTCCTGGGAGTTAGTGTGGGAGAGGAAGGAGCTGGAGGTGACATTTTTGCTGCTCCTTCCTTGCACTGGGACTTGCTGTGGTTCCCAATTCAATTTGATCGTTCTGGGCACTGATGGACTTGGCTGCTTTGTTATTAACAGAGAACCCAAGTTAGGGTTGCCAGATTTAGCAAATAAAAATACAGAATGCCTGGCTAAATTTTATTTCAAATGAACAATGAATCACTTTTTTTCACGTACGTATATCCCAAACATTGCATAAGATACACTTATACTAAAAGCTATTCATTACCAGAAATTTGGACTACACTGGCCATCCTGCATTGTATCTGGCAACTCCGCTACCCCTGACGTTTCCAGTGAATCAAGTGTCAGTGTGGCCTCCTGCCTCACCTTGGCCTAAATTGTGTCATCTTTAGTGGGGTCTTGGCATGTAGTACTCTGGCGTTTGAGCAAACACAGTGGTCCTAGATCGGATCTATTTGGTGGGTAGGCACAAATTGGCCATCAGGAGATTTGAGTTTGCTCATTCCTCCCTGTAGCCTAAAATTTAGCAGACACTAAATTTAGCAGGGAGAGTAATTAGGCAGTTGACGAGTTAGAATTGAGGTGGTGGTGGTTTCCTGGGGTGGGGGGGTGGGGACTTCCCTGGCCTGAGTCATGAGATGCTTTTTCTCCAGTGGAAAGAGTGTGGAGAATGCCACTCAGTTTGACTCCTTCTCAAAGGATATTCAGTCTGTCCCTCCTGGACGCACACTCAAGGGGTCAAATAGAGTGGACAGGACAGCCTTTCCCAGGGCTGGAGAGCAGGGCCCCTACTTGTCCTATCCCTTATTCTACTGAGTGGAAAGGGTGCAAGAAAAAGGATGGAATCAAGCTGGTAAGATAAGGAAAATATAAACGCAGGAAGAACCACAGTTCCCGAATCCAACTGGCATAATTATTTCCAGTTATTTTAAACATGATTTGGAAATGGACACTGATTTTTAAAAGTTGCTTTGGGACTGAAACTGGCAAATTGAGCTTCTATTTGCAGGGGCTGTCGGTGTACTCCTCCCTGCACCTACATTTGCTTGGCCAGGGCAGCCCAGAAACCTACTGTGCATTGACTGACCTGGCAAAGGGGAAGCTTCCCTGGTGCCTGTCACCAGGAAAGTCCCTTGCGTCCTTTCCACAGAGAGCAGCCAAAGCACATGGTCCAGCCTTTGTCCTGGCGTTAGACACCCCTTTTCCGGGAAGGAGCCTGGCCCAGCACTGTCCTGGGAGCATACCATATTTTATTACCTCTCTGGTTTCTGGTTGCCTGCCAGGAGCAGAACCAGAGGTGCCAAAATGCTGTAAGAAATCAGATCTCCAAGACCGCCTGCTCTCACGGCATTTCCAGCTGTTGGCTCACAGCAAAGCTCTTTGTAAATTTTGTAAGAAAACATGTTCTCAAGAGGTTTCCATGCCAAGTCGGCGGCCTCACGAAGTCAGAAGAGCTGGAGTCAAACTTTTCAAGGAACGTCTGAACTTGGATCCTGTTCTGCACTTAGTTCTGTCTCCAACTTCTGGGGCCTAGATTTGGACCCGCTGCTGCCGGCTGATAATGGACTGTATTTATTGCACCTGAGGGGGTGGAGGTGTGGTGCTCCCATAATGCCTTCATTGGCGCGAAGGGTGCACCGCCTGTGCAGATGATTTATGGGAGCCTTGCGAGGGAGCAGATTATAGGCATCATTTAAACACAAATGTTTGTCTTTCTTTTGGAAAAGTAGCATCTTTTCATTCAGGAATTGGTGGCGAGAGTCCTGGTAGCATAGTCAATTCAAGTCCTCTTCGCTCTCTCGAGATGGTTCCCACATCATCATGATAACCTTTTCTATGCCCCTCCTGACTGGTTCAGTCTGGCTTTTCCGTCTGATGCCAACGCTCCTGCACAGCCGTGCTGGCCTCAGTTAAGACCTGATCTTTGTTTCTACTGTGGACCATTTGTCATCTTTCTTCTCCCTTTCCCAGTTGCCCTTGTGATGGTGGATCGATAGTGACACTGTACAGAGAGCGGCTGCGAGTAGCAGGGATGGAGAATTGGGTGAAGAAAAAATACAGTTTCTCCTTGTTCAACCAACCAGTGAAATGGCCCTTTGGCCAGAATGGTGATGGACACCTACGTATGTTTTATTATTGCCTTAATGTGAGAGCTGTGAATTTTTAAAGTGATTGGATTTAGGAAGTTTTGAAGTTGCTGCATTTAATATTTTTGTTGAGAGAGCATCTTCGTCCATAAAAGCAAATATTTTCATGTGGATGAAGGCCTGTAATGATGAGATATTTCTGTAAAGCAGCATAGTATACTAGATTATAAACTTCCCAAACATTAAAATAAAGCACTTTGGGAGGGACATTAACTCTTTTAGGCCACTTAGCCAATTCCCAAAGCACCCATCATAAATCCAGGAAATTGCATTGTCATTGTTACATTCAGGAATAATTTCGCTCCAATGCATTTCCTTGCCTTCCATAATTCTATTTTAGGGAGTAAAGATGTTTAACTGATGTCAGGAGAGTCTACAGATTGGTGCTGTCTCGTGCTAGTATTATTTTAAATCAATGGCTGCTGCTGCAAAATCAGATAATTTCTCAGAAGACTAACATGGAAACATATTCTATGGCTGTTTTTGTGTTTGAGGTGAGAGCTTTCAATTCAAATCATTGTTCCAAAATAGATGAATGTCAAGTGTGATCGCAGTTAATGCCCATCAAGCATTTGGGGAAACTGAACTGAAGTGGAGAATCAAGCTGCCCAAAGAGTTGCTTCTGATGGCAGCTCTGTCCTGGGTAGGAGTGGGAAGCTGGACTCAGGGGACAGATACAAGCCCCCCAAGGTGGAGAGGAATTATAGACACTCCCCCAGATCTGGAAGACACAGCAGAAACAGCGTTGTCCAGGAGCTTGGCCCTGGCAGGGACAGGATGACCAGCCTGGCCTGCCGCGGTGGAGAGTCTGGACAATGTGCAAATGGGTTTAGGGTTATAGGGCGCCGGAGACAGGCAGATGGAGGGAAGGACGGGTAGTCACACATTACTCTTCAGGCCTTAGACTTCCCAAGAAATTGGAATTCTGTAACGTGTATTATGCATTTACAGATCAAAAGCCCATGAGTTCAATCTGGAAAATTGCCACAGAGAACTAGTTATTGGTCAAGAAACAAACATATATTGTCTAAATAGATGACATTCTCTTTTCTGTAGCCAAAGGCAGGCGTCTTCAAGAGATCTGCACAATGTTAGCAGGACTTGCTTCCCCTCCTGGTGGGAGTGGAATGTCCTTGGCTGGGTCGTGATCCACGCTGATGCAATGGAATGAGGTGATTTGTTTCCAAGAAAAAAGAAGGAAATACGTTTATTGGAAACATTTCAACTATGAAGGGAAGTAGATTTCAAGTCCCAGGAAAGAAATGAATGAAGAGTTTTGGAAAGTGGTGGTCCAGATGGACACTTCCCTCCTCACGTAGCTTGACAGAGAAGCAAGGGCTGTCAGGTGCCCGTGCAGGAAGTGTGCTGGGATGGGACACACCATCCCCGAGTATGGCAGAGGAGCAATTAGGTGGCCTGAGACCTGGCAGGTAACAGCCAGAGGAGGACTAAGAGGGACGCGAGCTTCCAGGGCACGTGTGGCTTGAGTCAGAGCTGCAAATAATGAGGAAACGTCCTGTCTCAGGAACTGCCACCATTTTTTACGAAAGGTAGACAACTGACAGCTTCACAAAGGCCACTAGGAGGGAATAAGCATCGAAAATCTGAGCAATGAAGGTGGAGGCGCCAATCAAATTGTCAGGTCCTGGAGCTTTAGACAGCGCCAGGCAGAAAGAGGCTGGGGCAGGAGGCAGCCCCGGGCACTGGAGGAAAAGCTACACCACGAAGCCCCCGGTAGGAAACCGGCCCCTCACTGTGTCTCCTGTGCATTGATTTTTATGAATAAAAAGTGATTTTTTATTATTTCCTTTTTTCCCCCATGGAAAGGGAATTTTATAAGTTCACAATTAGTAAGTACAATTTTAGTAATTAAAACTCTGAGATTTTGGACTAGCGATAGTGATAATCTCTAAATTTTTGAGAAGCAAATAATATGAAAATTAAATATCAGTACAATTAAAGACTGGTTCACTATAATAATAACTGAAAGGAACATGCATTTGTACATGAACTTTGTTTTGAATAATTCATGAGTCCCTAAAGTCACCATACACAGGGGAAAGGGGAAATTATAGCTGAATGTGCCTTTATTTACAAAATATTCATTACGAAACTTTACAAAATGGTTACAAAGTATTTTCTATGTATTGGTAATTCTCTTTGTAAAATTTTGTAATGAATATTTTGTAAATAAAGGCACAATTAGATATAATTTCACGTTTTTCCTGTATATGGTGACTTTGGAAGTGACTTTTGGAACCCCCAGTGTAATCAGAACTGAGATTCCTGGATTATAGGGTAATTTCATTTTCAATTTTTTTGAGGAACTGCTATTTTGAGTTTTTGGTTGTTTTCAGATGATGCTGAATCTGGTTTTTGTTATTCTATTTATTCATCATAATATATATTTCTACTCTATTAAGGATTCTTTTTGTTCTCTAAGTAATTATCATCTGTATAATGATGATTTTTGTCACACTTTCTAACTTTCACTTACACAGTTTCCCCCTTTTTTCATATTTGCATGGCCTGGACATCCAGAATAATAATAATAAGGTTGGTAATGAGCATCAGAACCTTTTTCCTCATGGTAATGAGGATGACTCTAGCATTTCACTATAAATATAATGTTTAAGCTTGGCTAGAGATCGTAATTTTTATGATACTAAGCAAAAGTTCCTTTGTAATGTGTTCTTTTTTTAATTAGTTTTTTTAATAGAAACTACATTAGTATCTATTAAGTTAATTATGTATGAGGTGCCCTATGGACTTTTCCTTTACCTTCTTGCATAAACTTTCTACATTGTGGTTCTCTGTTCTTTTCATATACTATCAAATTTCCTTTCTTGTACTTGAAAAACTTTTGTTGCCTCTGTGGTTATAAGTGGTCTAGAGACTCATAGTTTTTTGTAATTTTGCTTTTCATTTTGCTTTTCTATTATAATATCCTGCAAATAAGAGAAAAATACAAGACAATCCACACGTTTTTACTTTAGCCTCACTGTATGTTATGTACTTGACACATTTTCTTCCAACCTAAATACTTTAAGTATAAAGTAGGAACTTATAATTTCTTTCTGATGTGTCATTATTTTAGCTATCCTGAGTCCAAAATGATAAATTCAAACAACTTGTTGCCTATTTTAACTTTTTATGCAAAGCAAGACAAAAAGTTGTGGAGAACAGTCTCTGTTTCCTTTAGTACGCCAGTTTATTCTGTCCAGGGACTGTATGCTGTAATTTTCAGAAAAGCTTTAAAAAGTGCATTTGTTCAGGACAGTTCTCTGTGGACATCAAATTTACTTGAAAATACAAGGTTGAATTTACTTAAATTATCATGTGTTTTGAAAGCGAGGGGATAATAGCTGCTGACTAGTGTGATTCAGGGGATGTGGCTGGTTGCTTCCACCCCGGTCATTTGACCAAATTACGATGCTGTGAAGGATGGGATGGTAGGAAGTGCTGTTGTTAGATGTGGGCTGAGCCCCAGAGCACTGCTCAGGATTGTGTGGGCTCAGGTGATCTGTCAGCCTCATGCAGAAAAGGACATGATGTCACAAATATTTCCTAGTTAGAGGCACAGCAATCACGTCAACTCAGTAAAGTCTGGAGACTTCTATTCTGTTTTTATGATTAGAAAATAATAACAACAAGCATTTTCCATGTCCTTTACTGTCCAAAGTGTTTTTGTCACTGAGTTGTAACAAAAAATTACTATGGATTAAGAAAATAATTCTTTTTCTTTTTGTAAATTTTTTTGGGAATTTTGAACTGTTGTGGATTTTGTATTTTGTGCTGTGTCCTATTATATGTAGAATTTGTATAACCTTAAAATGAAAAATTTTTAAAGAATATTATCAGTGTTTTTTCATGTCTAAATGAACTCAGGAGGGCAGACATAAGAATAGTGGGAATATTTCACTGCCTACCTAGACTCTTGAGCGTTAGAAAATTTAAAAAGGCCACATTTGCTTAAATAGTAGCACATACAGACATCTGCTGATCTCACTTTCTATTCATAAGCTCTTAATTCATTGTTGAGAGCAAATGTTAAACAAATCTTTTAAAAGAGGCATTTCTATATACAATTCAACCTAAAATTGTTTGGGTGTTAACAATGTAAATTTTTTTTTTGTTACACATAAACAGATTTTTATTCATGCTCCTCATCTCCTTCATCTTCCTCTCCCACTTTTTCCTGGCAGCTTTAGTGGGACACTTGGCGCCATCAAACTTTCCTTTAGACTTAGGGACATCCTTCTCACACTTCTCCTCCAGCTTGGCTGCCTCAGTGATGTAAGGCTGCTTTTCACTGTCACTTAAGTTATTCCACATCTCACCCAGCTTTTTTGCCACATCTCCAAAAGAGATAGCAAGATTTGTAGACTTGATCTTGGGGTGGAATTCTGAACAGAAGAGGAAAAATCCGGACGATGGCCTCTTGGGGACATTAGGGTCCTTCTTCTTTCCTCCTTTAGCTGGCTCATAATCCTTCATTTCCGGATCACAGCAGACTTTATCAGCCTTTGCCATTCCATCAAATTTAGACTTCTCTTTCCCAGACATTGCCTTCTACCTTTCAGAGCACTTCTTGGAAAATTCTGCAAGATTGACAGGGACCTTACGTTCTTCTCTGCATGTCTGCACAGCGAAGGCATAGGCAGGCATCTTGCCCTTTGGTTTCATGGGGTCACCTTTAGCCAGCTTGACTGTATTGGTGCTAGTCTGGCAATGTCAATTGTTATTAGAAAAGTTAATAACATTTGTCTAGTTCACATGTAAGGCCATATTTCCAAACTAGTTTCCACATAAAAACATGAATAAAGGTCCATTGACCAAAGAGTGAGGAAAATAGGTTTGAAATTTGTTAAAGGGAATGTGTTTGTCCTCTTTTAATAGTAACATATTGAAGATAATAAAAAAATCTGTCACTCTACTTACTTTTTTTCAAATGCATTTGACAATGGAATTCATTCCCCAAAGAAGTGATAAAATCCACTGTCCTTACGGGGCCTATTCCTCCCTGAGCTACCAGTCTGCTGACCCTTCCTGACTCAGTCTTCCACCCACTCCCTCCACCCTCCACAATTCCGACACAGTAATCTCCTTGCTGTTGAAGAACCACTTGCTGTCTACACCCAGCAGTATGTCCCCGCCACAGGGCTATTGAAGTTGCTGTCAGTCCTTCCCTCTCTCAGTAACACAACCTGTTGTTTCACTTTCTTCTCATGTCTCCTCAGATGTTGCCTGGGTAGAAAGGATGTCCTCAACCACCTTGCATAAAACGAATTCTCTAATCCTCTTTCCTTTTCCATGCCTTTCAATTCTTCTCTTGAAATATTATAATAGAAACTTACCTTCCATTTATTTTATGGATCTCTTCTGGACTAGAACACCTGCTCCACGAGAGCAGGGCCATAGTCTGTTGTTTGCTAATGACCCTGCAGGGGCTGAGTGGTATCTAGTGTGCAGAAGAAGCTTAGTCACCATTAGGAATGAATGCATGAGTGGATGGTTAGGTGTGGATTTTGCTCAAGTGCTGTGTGTGTATGTGAAGACAATAGGAATGACAGCACTAATCATTACAATGACAACAATAATAACTAGACACCATTATTAAATGCTACCACGTGTCAAGTGGGGACTACATGGCTTTAGAGCAGCAGTTTTCAACCTGTGGGTTGAGACCTCTTTTTAACAATGAAAATACATTGCAGCATTAGGAAGGTTGAGAACCACTGCTTTAAAGGAAAGTGTGTCAAACTGTGGAGCATGTTGAATCCCACCAGACTCCCAGTGCCATGGAAAGTTACAGTCTTCATGGAGGAAGGAGGTACATGGTATTTGGAAAAGACTAATTAGCCAGGACCATCCAAACCAAGACATAAAAATGGAAAATACTAACTTTAGAGGGACATTTTGGAGCTAGTAATTATAGCTTTAATTGGTGGTGATGATGGTAGAGCAGGTGAGGAAGAGAGATGGATTTAGGATGACTTCTGTGATTTTCAGCCTTACTAAGGGATCAAAAATTTACTTTTGAGCGTGCTGAGTTTGAGAAGCTATTGGCCATAACTGTGCCGATTGTAAGTAGAAGTGGGACTTGAACTCTGCAGGAGGAACTGTGTTAGGCTTTAGGCCTGAGATTCTTCTGCACAGACTGGAGGTTGAGGGTGACGACAGGGTTACCTACACTCTCCAAGGTACCAGAGAAGCTGGAAAGCACAGCAGAGTGGGGAAGATAGTTTCTAATGTGACATGGAGCTGAGTGTCAGGGTAGAAGCAGAAAGCCGAGCTGTTGGACTTGGCTTTGAGAGCACTGTAACCTTAGTGAGAAGAGAAAAAGGTTTCAGAAGAGCGTGAAGATGTAACCCAGAATAGGGTGGTTTTAGTCATGAGTCTTCTCAGGTCATTTTCTGGGTCTCCCAGGAGGCTCTGTCCACACACCACAGTGAGTGTCCTTCTCCAACCAGCTCACGAGGTCTGGAAAGGCTGTGCTTTTTTCCTTCTTGATCTACCCTCTGTGCCAGACATCACACCTGACAGATGCCAAGTGCCCTGTGAGTGTTTGCAGAACACGTCAGTGTGTGGATGAGAAGGAGGTGGTGGAGGGAAGCACCTGGGTACAGTTGCTGACTTCTTGGTGATAGGCTGTAGCTGGGAGGGGAGGGAGAAAGTTTGGATGGTTGTTAGAGGGGACATGTGGTCCAGGGAGGACTTTTTCATGTGGGAGAGATGTGAGTTTACAGACTAAAGTGAGCAAGTTAGGAGTGCACAGAAACTGAATATATCCTGAGAGAGAGGATGATGGGACGATGTCTAAGGGAAGGAAGGAAGGAAGGGATATGCTGGGGACACTGGTTGAGGAATTTGGCCCCTGTCTTCAGAGCGAATTAGTCAATTGGCCAAGGATCAGAAGAATTTCAGAGCAGCTGGCTGGAGGCTTGTGTTAGCAGTGCATTCTCCAGCCAGTCTCAGTAACCCAAATTTGGGGTAAAAGACCAGCAGACATGAGCTGACTCAGGATGGGGGGATGGCACGTTGAGTGTGGCAGAATGACAACCAGAGCAGGGTCAAGGGGATGATAAGAGAGAGTTGATGGGGGGTGCCCAAGAGGTGGAGCCTGATGGGTGAGCGAGCGATTGCAGAGCACTGGACAAACTGCAAACCGTGGGATGGGGAAGGGCATGGAAGAAATTCTCATATAGTCAAATTCTTTCAGTTATGTTTTTTATTGATTAAAATGCATGAATGAAAATATATTGAAATATTAATAGTGGTTATGCTGGAGTGATGAACGTATAGGTCTCCAGTTTTATTTCTTCTCTTTCTCTACCTGATGATATATGTTCTTACATCACATTCTTAAGAAACAATTTTATTTAAAAGGAAAGAAGAAAACAAAGTTGACCCCCAGTTTCTGAGCTGTGTCTCATAGAGCATTCATGATGGTTGAGATGTTAAGAAGTAACTCTATGGAAATAAGTTGCAATAGTCAGTTTTATTTGGAAAATAATGACTTACACAAGGTCAAAAAGATATCTTAACTGCAGGATTTCTCAGTCAGATGCCACATAATTGTGAATCTTTAAAGAAGGCAAAAGTACATGGTTTTCCCTTTGAATTTCTGCACTGAGCTGCTTGCTCCATGAATTCCTCCTCATATCACACAGTGGAGCACAGTTTGGGAGTCTCTACCTTGTACGCTCGCTGAAGTAGCCTTGGCATCCATCTCAAAGAGACAGACACCCATAAAAACAAAGGTGACACATTAACGGTCAAGCTTGGAGGCATGATGTGCTTTCTGGGACAATTCTCTGTAATCACCAGACCGTAAGGTGTTCTGGCCAGTGCTGGCCCTGCTCGCGATGTCTTAACCACATCGGATGGAGACAGAGGAGTGAACCTTCAGTGTGGGAGGGTCAGCTGCTGCAAAGAGGGATGTGACATCAGTGTCAGCTCAGTGGGGGAGCAGAGGCACCCACTCGGGGGGCCTGTGCTGGCTAGAAATGTCCTACCCTGTTATGACTGCCCCACTCCTCAGTTTCTGGAGGTCACCCCAGCAAGAGCATGACTCCAGCCACCCCCTCTTTGACCAGCCTCAGGAGAACTTGACCTTGGCTCTGAAAGTGAGGTGGGTGGGTGGGATTAGCAGCTGGAGACTGCCAGGTGACCTCCTTCCTCCACAGGGTCAGGAAGGCGTTTCCCTCATGGGGTTCTGAGGGGTGCATCTTCCCATCTGCTACAAGACCAAATTGTGTGATTGCAACTGGTGAAAATTTTAAAATGAAGGTTTCTGGTTTTTTCTGTTACCTTGGGCCTGGGTCCCAGCTCCCTTCTTTGTACTGCACCATCCATTGGATTAGCTATCCCCCTCTTTTCTAGGGGCTATAATGAGGTGCCAGACTCTGGGGGACTGTTGATACGGCCAGTGGCATCACCCTACAGTGGTGAGTTGTGATATCATCATGATGGTGGGTATCACGAGCGGTATTTCATCAGCACAGCTAATAATTGTCCAAGGCTTTCCTGGGCGAGGCATCCCTATCATTTCCCGGCTTCTGCTATGCCCCCTGCAGGGCTGGGGTGGGGGAGCACAGGGCAGGTTGGGAGGTGGCCTCAGAGGCTTGCTGGGCCAGCCACAGACCTGATGGGCACAGGCTAACATCCTCCCTCTCCATGGAACAAAGAGCATTTCTGCCCTCTCAAGGAGGCTCAGGTGCCCTGGCAGGCCTCTGCCCCTTTGGACTGCAGTTTGTCTGGCTGCCTTCTGGAACCCTCATCAGGAGAACTGTGTGGCAGCTTGCACCGGGAGTCTCCCTTCATCTTTTTAATGCATTTTTTTCCTGTGTTGCTGTCTGGAGCTTGCTTTGTTGTCCAGAATTTACTCATCAACGTCTTTGTGGGCCTGTGTGATACTGAAGTCTGTGTCTTATGAGCTGCATGCCATGTGTGTTACCATCCTGTGCTCAGGGCCAGCGACTAGGGGAAATGTTTGCTCCATACATGTGATCCTGCTTGGGTTCTGAATATGAGGGGTGGGGGCATCATAAGATTCTGAGGTGCTATGGAATTGGAAGGCCCACGTGTCCTTCCTCTCAAGATGGAGGGAAACTGGCCTCGGCGTGCATGTCCAACAGAGCTGTACAGGTGCAGAGGTGTGGGACGTGGGTGTGAGCGCAGAGGATGCCAGGTGCAGAGGTGTGGGATGTGGGTGTGAGCGCACAGGATGCCAGGTGCAG
>NW_003852470.1:4595322-4595582 GCF_000181295.1 Otolemur garnettii | reverse complement strand
CAGGTGCAGAGGTGTGGGATGTGGGTGTGAGCGCACAGGATGCCAGGTGCAGGGGTGTGGGATGTGGGTGTGAGCGCACAGGATGCCAGGTGCAGGGGTGTGGGACGTGGGTGTGAGCGCACAGGATGCCAGGTGCAGGGGTGTGGGACGTGAGTGTGAGCGCATAGGATGCCAGGTGCAGGGGTGTGGGGTGTGGAATGTGGGTGTGAGCACACAGGATGCCAGGTGCAGAGGTGTAGAGTGTGTGGGGTGTGGGTGTG
>NW_003852470.1:4561254-4594661 GCF_000181295.1 Otolemur garnettii | reverse complement strand
GTGGGGTGTGGGTGTGAACACACAGGACAAGGGTACAGAGGTGTGGTACAAGGGGGTGTGAGCGCACAGGATGCCAGGTGCAGGGGCGTGGGGTGTGGAATGTGGGTGTGAGCACATAGGATGCCAGATGCAGGGGTGTGGGGTGTGGGCATGAGTGCACAGGATGCCAGGTGCAGGGGTGTGGGACGTGGGCGTGAGTGCACAGGATGCCAGGTGCAGGGGTGTGGGACGTGGGCATGAGTGCACAGGACAACTTTTAAAATGGCCTCGTTGGTTGATGACTGTCACTTGTCTGTGCTCACCATGTAGGGGTTTGGGGGGCACCTGCTCTGGGCCCAGGCATGGTGCTAGGCTATGGGATACCCCGACAATGGCCCAAGGGAGGAGAGAGACATGAACACATATCAGCGTGGTGACTGTGGCGGAGGTTCCTGGGAGGGTCCCAGGGAGGCTAGGGAGGAATTGCCCTTCTGTGTCCCATCCTGTAGTGAAGCTCTCTGTGGAGACCTCAATTTGGTTCCGTTTGGGAGGTGATTTTTGAGATGTGGTCCCCTGGTTTCTGGTGAATTAGGTCTGACTTTTAACTCATTTCACCTAACTCACAGTAGTTTTATGTGAATTAATTAGGTAAAGGGCTCCTTAGGGTAGGACCAATCCAAAAAATACGTTTTCCGCTTTCTCTTAAATAATTCAAAGAGCCTATAAAAGACTGGCAGGTTGATCTTTTGAAGAGTTCAGAGGGCCAAAGACCAGATTAAATAATTTGTTTTGTGTAAAAATAACAAAACAAATCTTGACATCCTTTACATTTCCAGTGCATCTTGTTGCGGCAGTCCTTTATGTCCTTCCCATCTGGGCTGACGGGGAAACGGCGAGCAGGGTAGTTAAGCACACTTCCCAAGCCACAAGCTGCAGGAAATGGTTTACAAGGCAATTAGCAATCGCGCCACTGCTTTCAGCCAGGAAGTCCATATTCCCCGAGAAGGCTCCTTGTCCTGGAAAGGCTGCTGAGTCTGAGACCTTACACTGAAGGAAGAGAGGGACCTCCTTTGTTTCCACCCATCCATCTCTGGAGTGCCTCTTCCATGCCTGACCCCCTAGAAGGCCTGAGGGGGACACCTGCTTCCCATCAGGATATGCATTGGAATGGGCTCCAAGGGCCAGCAGGTGGGCTCCTCAGAACTGTAGGTGAAGCCTGGGCTGAGAGTGAACTGGGGCACCCCTGAAGGCTCTCAAGCTACAGTTGGGCCTCAGACATAGATTCTCAGAGGAAGTGATGGGGAAGGTACAGGTGAGGTTCCAAGCCGGTGGTGTCAGCAGGTGGCTGGGGAGAGAACACAGGAGGTGAGCAGTGTGGGGCAATTCTGAAGTCTGGAGCCACAGGCTGGGCAGGGCTTTCTGAGCTTAGAAAGGTGATGGTGGTGGGCTTCTAGTCTCCAACTCAGAATTGTTCCCATGGTTTTCAGGGAGTGATAAAATGAGAGTTGTGTTTAGCAAGAGGACTCTGTGTGCAGTGGGCTGGAGGAAGCCAGCCTGGAGGTGAGGAGACCAGAGGGAAGGTTAGTGACCAGGGCAAGAGACAAGTGGGTGGGGGACAGCGGGAACAGAGAGAGAGAGGTGCACAGTGACATACTGGGGAGGTGGGAGGGTGATGGGGAGCAGAAGTGATACCTGTGTGTGCATTCACTGGGATGGGAGGGCAGGGTCACAGCCTGCATCAAAGTGGGGGTTCCGAGTTCAGTGTGGATACCCCATATTTAAGAGGGCCAGTGATGTGTCAAGCAGGTTGATGTTGTGAGTTGAATTGCTGCTTTCCAAATATTGGCTTAGATTCTAACCCCTGTCACCTGCAATTTTGACCTTATTTGTAGACATTATTGCATGGAGATGAGGTTACACTGGGTTAAGGTGGGTCCCTTATCCAATGACTGGTGTCTTAGTAAAAAAGAGGAGGGAAAGATTAGGACATAGAGACACAGGGGGAATACAGAGGGGACACAGCAGCTGGAAGGCCAAGGGAAGCCAAGGGTTGCTGGCAGCAAGAGGAAGCCAGGAGAGAAGAATCCCACCTTGTGGGCACCTTGATTTCTGACTTCTGGTCCCCAGAACTGTGAGACAATCCATTCCCATTGGTACAAACCACCTGGTTTGTAGTGCTCTGTTACGTCAGCCCTGGACACCAATCCAGATGGATACTTAGAATCAGGGAGGGAAATCTGATGGAGCAGGAGATACAGGTCAGAGAATCATCAAGAGAAGGACTGATCTTGAAGATTATCTTGGAGCAGAAGAATGATGGGGGCACAGCAGGTGGGCAGAGGGAATTGGGGAATCCTTGTCTCTGTGGGAGGGGGAGCCCCTCGACCCCTGTGCCCCAAGTGAACCCCATGATGGGGAGGCCTTGCTCCATGACAGTCTTCTTAGAATTCAACGTGTGTGCAGGTCACCTGGGATCTTGTTGAAGTGCAGATGTGGGCTTGGTGGGCCTGGGGTAGGGATGAGAGTCTGCATTTCCCATAGCCGCCACTGGTGCCTAGACTGTGTGTGGGCGGTGAGGCCTGGAAACATTGCTCTTATGATGAGGAGATCAAGATGTAGTGACCAGAGAGGTGGCCTGGAGGAATCTGTCTTGAAACTGAGGGAGAAGGCATGGTGAGAAGGTGGCCCATGGCTTTCTGGAGGTGGGGAGGGGAAGAAAAGATGGTGCCGATGTCTGTGCAACAGAGAAAGAAGCCCTGGCAGTCTGACCCTGGGAGGGAGGGGTGAGAAGGAGGTGGCAGCACCCAGAACCAAGGCTTTGGTAAACCCCAGAGTGCAAAGCCAAGGGCAGGGAGGGAGGAAGGTGAGGGGATGGCTTTCCAAGACTCGTGGAAGAAAACTCATGGACTGGGTTACTGGGTCCTCCCATGCCTGTGCCCACCTGATAGAAGGAAAGATACCTTGACAGCTCATAAGGCCCTAGACCTTCCAGTGGGGGTCATGTTGCCTGAGATCTGCCCAGGCCACAGGCAGTAGCCAGGAGGGAGCACAGTGCCTAGGGGGGTCAAGCATTGTGGGGGGAGGAGCACCATGCTGGGGGTGGAGCATCATACCCTGGGGGTGGAGCATCATACCCTGGGGGTGGAGCATCATGCCCTGGGGGTGGAGCATCATGCTTGGGGTGGAGCATCATGCTGGGGGTGGAGCATCATGCCCTGGGGGTGGAGCATCATGGGGTGGAGGGGGAGCACCATGCCCAGGGTGACAGGCACTCTTTAGTTGCAGCCCTGTCAAACAATAACTCCCTGGCAGAAATGGCCCGGCTCCCAAACCCATGGTTTATGGCTGAAATGGAAAAGCTCCTGAGCACTATCAATGACATTCTCCCTGCTTATAAAGACATGTAGGTTCTTTTCCAGAAAAAAAAAGGATAAAAAAAAAAAGACTGCTGCCATTTCTCCCCCAAGCCATAAATGATTCAAATGTCAAGCTCGCCTGGGCCTTATGCTACGAGGAGGACGTATTAACTTATCAAAGGAGCGGACGTGTTACAGGCTGCTTGCCTTCCCCCACGACTCCATATTTATGTTTGAAATCTCAGGATATGTTACCTGGGCTTGCCTGTCACCTTCCCTTCCTCCGGGGGAGATTTACTACACAGCCAGCCAACAAGAGAGGGGCAAGGAAGTAAATATAGTGATCTGACAGATTTATTTTGATTTGTTTTATGTGCTTGTGATCTCGCATGCTTTATGTGTGTCTCTGGGTCCGGGTTCTGTTGCTCTTTTCCTGCCTATCTGCCCCTTTTACCAGCAGGTGCAGTAAGTTGCTGGAGGTGTGTGTGGCAAAGAGGAGGAGAGCAGGCAACCTCTAGGCGTCTGGGGTTCGTCAGACACCTTTGTTTTTATGCGTTTCTCCCGCTACTTACTAGTTTTCTTTCGTGTTGCCACCCAGCTCTGGCAGTGTTCCTGGGGAGGAGTCCATTTATTATTCCTTTCTCTGCATTCGGTGATTGTTGTGTTTAAGATGGGAGAGTGTGTGGGTCACAGCCTGGATTTGTGTCTTTCTTCTCGTGTCCTCCCTTCTCTCTCTTCTAACATTCTGGCCCAGGCTGGGCCTTGCTCTGTTCTCTTCTTTATCAAGGGCTGAGGTGGAGGTGGCCCCCTGTGTAATTTCCCTGAATGAAGCCCTGGGTGGGAAGGCTCTGAGGACCAGGCTGGGGCTGGGGAGGGGTGGAAGGGTCTGCTGCAGATCGCAGACCTCAATGCAGAAAGATCGATCCAGAGATGTGGGATGGGGGTGGGGGTGGGGGGGTCACTGAACCTGCTGAAACTCTTTGCCAGAAAGGGAACCAGAGGGAACAAGAAGGGCTAGGACAGAGAATTGCTCCAACGACCTGGAGGCCACCGGCCCATGGCCTGAGAGGCAGCACTTAAGGAAAATTACAGAGCAGGAGATAAGTGGGTGCGGGCTCCTCTCGGGTGACGGATGTCACAGCACATCATTTGCGACTCACTTTAAATGCTTCAGAAAAACTAGCTGACAAGATACTCATCGTGTCTGCAGCAATGTAGCAGAATCACTTAGCTTCACAGTCCCAGGAGAGTCCCAGCATTTCTGTCACCTTAAGCAAAACAGGCTTAAAACAAAACAAAACAAAAGGTCCTTGGCAGGGTGTCTATGGAAATGACTAGAAACAGCTGCTGGGAATCTCGATTTTTCTTTAGTTTTCTTCCCAGGATGCATGTTGCATGGTGCCTTTCAGGAGGAAAGAAATCTTTGAAGGAGCCAGCTTGAAAAACAAGAGTTGAGGGGTCTGCAGGCTGGCCCCCTCCTTGGCCAAGAGGTGTCTAGATAACAAACAGACGGGCCAGCGGGGTTGGAGGTTGGCAGGTTCTGGAAATCGGCACCAAAAGGACTCATTTCAAGCTTCACAAAATTGCAGAAGATGCTGGTGATGTTAAAACCCGCGCAGGTGGGTGGGGTGTCCTGAGGGTGTCGTTACCGGGCCAGTGATGTGAAATGATAATAACTATTATGGGGACATTTATGTTGCAACAAATGAGGGGCCAGGAGTGGGGCGGGAGTGGAACATGGGTTGGGATGGACGCAGAGTCAAACCACAGTGAGCGCAGCCACTCCCAGCGATTTCAACATCAGGCCCATCCTGAGCTCCTTAGATTGCTACTCCCTCAGCTTGAGTCTTCGATATTTCAACTCATTAAAGGAAGTAAATTTTTGAAAAATTCATCTATCCCCAGATTTTCTGCAAACGGTCACTGAGACCATCATGGAGGCTGGATGCCTTCCCCACACCGTCATCCTCTTCAGGAGGATGAACTAGTGTCGGGGTGGTTCCTCCACGCCAGCAACCTCCGGCCTCCCGTGGCTGGACGCTGACAGGGAACCCCAGGTACGAGTGACTGAAGGAAAATGAACAGACTTAATTTTGAAAAGCTCTCAAATGCCTCCAGCCTTCTCTTCAAAATCTTTCAGTGACTGAGTGCTTGGAAACATGCCTGCCTCTGGCTCAAAACTGATGATTAAAAAAGAAAATTAAGTATTCTGTTTAGACCAGGGGGAATACCTGCTTAGAACATCTGCTTGATGGGCAGAAATGAGGTAAAGATGCTGCTGCTGTGGGTTGCACGTGGCAGCCTCGGTGTCCCGGAGATGCCGGGACGCGGTTCTCAGGGGGCAGCCTCACAGGACCCTCTCTGGGCACAGCTCGCAGAGAGGCCCGTGGGAAGAATTCCTGCTCTGTTCCTCAGTCAAGGACCCCAACATGGGCAGATGGCACTGAACCCTGCTGCTTCTGGAAGTTTGGCATTAAGCATTATAATCTTTTAAAATAGGGAGACCAGATTTTAACATCAGTAAGGCGGGGCAACATGGCCGGGGGGCGGGGCAGGGGACAGGGCAGGGCAGGGCCTGACAACAATGCAAACTTTGATCAGCAGTCCTCCATAATCAATTCTCAGCAATTATTTGTTATTATTACAGTTTAACATTATAAAATTAACAAAAATAATATAAAACTCATATTCTGGCGAAATAGCCACATGGCAGCCAAAAACCGTATATTGCCTTCTTGTTCTCCCGCCCGTTCGTGCATTCTTTCCAAAAATCGGGACGTTTTAAAAATGCTGCAGAACACAGGACAAATTGTTGAAAAGTGAGACTGTCCCGCCAAAAGCGGGACATCTGGTCATCCTAATTTAAAAGTAAAAACCAGTCCTCAGCATATACCTTTTAGGAAGATTTTTTTTCTCTCCCATCTTACTGCTTTTGACAAGCTAGCAAGACAAAAGTGGCTGAAAGAATAAACAACATCAGGAATTTTCTAACCTGGAAAATCTCTGAAATCATCAGAGTTTATTTCTAATGCTCAGGTTCTTTTCTCCCCCAACTATATTTTTTACCTGGTTGTCTTTCAAATGGATTTGATGTCCACTGCTATCTTCTCTCTTATCTCGGGTGGGAGCAGGACATAGAGGGGGTTTGGTACAAGGGAAACACATGCTCGTCCTGTCTGCAAATAACTTGTCCATGAATTCGTTTTTATATGTTCTCACTTTTTAAGAAAAAAAAATTCCATTGATTTTTCTATTGTGCAAAGATTCTTTCTCTTCATTAAGTATGCCACATTTCTTTTCTTTTTTTTTTTTTTTTTTGAGACATAGTCTCACTTTGTCACCGTGGGCAGACTGCCATGAAGCTCACAGCAACTTCAAACTTCTGGGTTGGAGTGATCCTCTTGCCTCAGCATCCTGAGTAGCTGGGATTATAGTCATGCCCACCATGCCCAGCTAGTTTCAGTAGAGATGGGGTCTAGCTCTTGCCCAGGCTGGTGTGGAACTCTTGAGCTCAAGCAATCCATCTACCTTGGCCTCCCAGAGTGCTGGGATTACAGGCATGAGCCATCACTCCTGGCCAAAGTATGCCACACTTTGAATAGAGGGTTATAGAAATTATGCTGTGATCCTTGTGTAGGAATCTGAGAATTGGCAACATTTGAGGCATTTTGGTGACGGGAGAACTCTAAGTTGTCCCCTTATTCTCGGGGTTATTAGGTATACAAGCTGGAGCACATGGGTCTGGGGAAAAGCAGATAAGCATCTACACTGAGGCCAGTGCACAGACGGGTCTTCCCTCTCTCCTCTGCTCCCGTGGGCAGTGGCCGGTCCATCCAGGCCGAGCTGGGCAAGGCTTTGGAGTCTTAGGTGAGGCACAGACCATTTGTCTTGGCACTTGTCATGTTGATGGGAGATTCATAGCTCTGCTTGCCAGGTGTGGGCTCAGGAAACTTCCCAGGGCGGAGCCTCCAGCTCCTGAGGGGGCTTCTTCATGCTACCTCAATATTCTGTCTGTTTTCCGTGAGTGTTCAAAAAACATGGCTCCCCCTCTAACAGCAGGTGCTCACAGGAAGTGGGGAGCGAGGACCCGTTCTCTAGCCTTCTTAAGCTGTTGTCTTCTTTCCAGCAAACAATAGGAGACCAGATCCCAGCGAAACATCTGCCATGTTGAACCAGTTACTTAAACTTACTAGGGCTTAGATTTTCATCCAGAAATGGGGCTTAAATAGTAATGTGGCTGTTCCTATCTGGATCATTGTGGCCACCACTCCCTGTAGTCCTCAGACCCAGTAAACAGCATTACAGGGCTCCCTTACTAACTGGTTCCCCCCAGGATGGGAGGGGCTGTTCCCAGCCCTGCTCTGCTCTGCTGGTATCTCTGGCAGTGTCAGTCCCCTCCCATGCCTGCTAGTGACAACATCTTTTCTTCTCTGATGGCTCCCAGCTGTGTCCTCACTGGCTTTTTGGCTTTCTGACTGTAGGACATGGGATTCAGTCTCCCAGATAAAACCCAGACAGAATGTAGCTGCTTTTATTATTAACATTACTTCGCTGATTCTAAATTCTAAGTTTTTTTGCCCAGCTTTGACATAGTATTTGGTGAAACTCAAGAAAAGAAATTGAATTTCCAGAACATACTATTGAGTCATGGGTCAGAGCAACAGGATGGCCCAGGTGTCTGAATGTTGCTATTGTGATTCCAGGTGCCGTGAGGAATAGGGGTCACCCAGGTTTCCACCGCAACTGAGCTGGCCCTGTCCCCTTGGAGGGCTGAGCTCATTTGCCTAAGGAGCTTTCCCATGCCACCCCTCAGCCTGATGTTCCCTTGTGGCTCCCAGAGCCGACTCAGGGGACTGGCCACCCTCACACCTACAGAGAGTCAAGAGGTCTAGACAGACCAGATAGTGCCTGAGACTCCTCAGCTTAGGAAGAAGGGCCTGAGCTAGAGCTGCGCCTCCCCAAACATGTGTGGGTGGCCCTCGCAGGCGCGGTGTCGCTGAGGCTGCCCTGACATCCCTAGCACAGTGCCTCCCCTGAACATGTGTGGGCCTCCCCTGAACATGTGTGAGCAGCCCTCGCAGGCGCGGCACCACCCAGGCTGCCCAGATATCCCCAGCACAGCTCTGTGCTCTGGACTGAGTGTGGTCAGTTCTGAGGCTCAGCTGCTTTCTGGGGACCACTTGGCCCTGGCCCCAGCCTGCAGAGGGAGGCCCTTAGCACCTCCAGTGTGCAGCTGCCCCTGTGCGTGCAGGCTCTATCTGCAAGGCACCTGCCCTCTCCATCTGGGGTGTGGGCCAGGGCCAGGGTCTCATGTACTATCACTGGCAGGGTCTAAGACTCCACAAGAAAGCACAGAGTTTCAGAGGCAGCATTTAAACTTTGTTGGGGAGCGCCCCCACCCCAACATGCATGGGAGAGAATGATACTCAGCGTGTGAGTGAATTTGGCTCATTGCAGGAACAGCAAACTCCATCAGGACTCCAGGCCTTCTGGCGACCTGTTGGGTCTGCTTTCTAATTTCTGGAGACAATAAGTAAAGAGGAATCCCAGTACTTTCAGCTCAGGTGAGCCAGGCATGCTGTCCGTGTCCAGTGACATGGCTCCATTTCCTGTGCCTGTAAGAGAGAAACTGAAGCCAGTAAAGATCTGTCCTTCTGACAATGGCTTGGCTGGGGGCCTCATCATCTCCCATGCAAGCTATTCATTTAAAGC
Organism: Otolemur garnettii; assembly: GCF_000181295.1. NCBI lineage: Eukaryota > Metazoa > Chordata > Mammalia > Primates > Galagidae > Otolemur > Otolemur garnettii. Next base: position 4,585,614 of record NW_003852470.1, on the reverse strand, counting down.
CAAGAAAGGAAACCAAGCTGACTGCCCTCCTGCTCGTTACTGCAGTGCGTCCACTGGTTTACCCTTGGAGGTTCTGTTTTCCAAAGAAAGAGCTCATAAGACTTGACACCCTGTGGATGTGTCACGCTGCCCCCTGCACTTGGGCCTGGGAGGGCCACTGCAGAAAGGTTGCGATGGGGTGGAGAAGCCCACTCTACAGCACCACGTCTACGTGAATGACTGAGGGAAGTCACGCCTGGGCTCTCTGATGCTGTCTGGGTTTGTCTTGTCCCAGGTAACTATTGATTCTATAAATTTTGGCAGGAGAGCGTCTTGTTGAACAGAGAATGCCCAGGCAAGAAGCAGGTAAACACCCTCCCCACCCCAGGGTGGGACCCAGCCAGCAGGGTGCGTCATGCTTTGTGACCTAAGTGTCATATTGCCAATAATTCCTTCTTGTTCAATTCAACTGAAAGAGTTTAGCCTGGAGAGTCTGGAGCAACAGAAAAAAGACCTGAGAAAGGCTGGCACTGTCATGAGTCACTGAGGTCGGCTGCTGAGGTCAGCTACTGAGATTGGCCACTGAGGTTGGCCACTGAGGTCGGCCACTCTTCTAGGCTCTGGGTTTGGGTCTCAAGTCTCCCGGGCAGCCACAGCCCTGGAGGGCAGGGGACATTGTGTGAGGAAGGGTTCCTTATTGCTCAGCCTGTTGCCACCCCCCACCCTCCCACATGGGGGCATGTGTGGACTTAGGACAGGCACTGTGTCAGGGGATGGACACTTGGGCCAAAATTCCTGAGGTCACACTACCTCTGACCTCAAGTTAGGGGCTGGAGGCCACAGGATGTCCTGCTGTCAGCTTCACGATGGTACAACAGCAAAGGTTCCAGTCACCGTTCCTTGGTACGTGGTGATGGAGGACCTCTAAGCCATGCGATCCTGGCCCTTCTCCCCCATCCTCCTCAAGCCACCCAGGACTAGTAAGCAGGTCAGGTCAGCAGGTATCACCTGCACTGCAGGATGCTGCCCACCGAGTGCCAGTGTGCTTCTGAGTAACACTCCCTGCATCTTGGAGGCTGCTGTCCACCCTAACACCTGGAGGCTCCTCCCTGCCCTCTGTCGCCTGGCGGAGGTGGGGTGGGGGTTCCTTGCCTTGTGTCGGTCAGCCTTCTGCGCTGATGGACTTTTACAAATGAGGCTTAAAACTCTTTCTGGTCTTTCCATCTCCTGTTAGTGATTTATTAACAAATGTGGCTGTGGTTCCTACCTCAGAGGAGTATTTTATCTGCCACTTACAAATATAAGGTGTGCAAATACAGCCTGCCATTCAGGCTATATCCACAATCCAATTGAAGTGGTCCCATCATAAATTAAACATGCATCTGTGTAGCCAGTGTCAGCCTTCCCGGTGTCCTGTGGAGCTGCCTCACACCCACTGAAAGCTCCTTTGCAGGGTCTGGTGGGAGTGGGTGCTCAGCCGCCAATCAGCAGGGCATGGGGCTTACTGACATTTTTCTAAAACTCCTCAGCAAGGGACATGTCCATTCCATGACAGCTTGGGCAGCAAATAGCAGCTTGCAAGTCCACTTGTACAGATAGACTAGTTGTCTTGTTTGTCACCTTGTGTTGGTGACAGGGAGAGACGTAGAATCTTAATAGAAGACAGTAATTTTTACCTTGTTACTAAATGGATTTGACCTGGCCTAGTTGCCTTTTTGAAATAGGTCCGTGGAGCAGCAGGCACATTGGAAAGTTTATGCTTTGGGGAGCTGGTGGACAAGCTAGAAGCAGCGAAAGGGCAAGTTACAAAAATAGATAGTGATGACCGCTGGGCGTCAGCTGGCACATGCCACACAGACCCGGTGTCAATTACGGTATCTGGGGCCATGCATTTGTGGGAGGGATGGCACTCAGTGGGGCGGGCTGGGGGATGAGCAATCTGCCCCTGGACTCCGTGTGTCTTCCCTGTTACCAGGGGGTGGGGTTGACACTGTGCCAGATAAAACGCTGTTTCCACCTGGGATAATTACCTGTTATTTCTGGACAATGGGGAGCTGTCAGCGCACCTGCATTATTCTGATCAAGACATGAGTCCCTTGAAGGGGAGCCCTGGTCCAAGAGTCCAAAATGGTCTTCAAATCACATATGTTCTACCTCAAAATGTGTGTCAGCCGAGTGAGACTGAAAACTGCCCTGTGGCGTGGAGACCCAAAGTCCTGTTGACAGCAGTAAACCCACCTAACTGGGGCAGCCAGCTGAGGCTTCTTAAATGAGGGCAAGAGCAAAACTTGCAGTCCAAACGGGCTGGCACTTTGGAGGTTTTTTAATGCAACCTCGAGACACTGAGAGGACACAGCCCATTATAAGTTTGCATCTGTGAGGGAGGAGGACACATTTGCAGCTTAGAAGGGAAATGAATTTGACCATGTCCTGTGTATTAACTCAGAGGGTATAAAATTAAAAGAACAGTGTTTGCGAGGCAATTATGCAGGAAGCTTTAAAAATATGTCTGAAATAATCGTGTGATTAAAAGCAGCTTAGCAAGAAAAAAGGCATATATAAAAAAAGTAAGCAGACATCATTACATTTGCACAGGGGAGGACGGATGGAGGTGGAGGAAGAGTATGTGAGGTGTCCAACGTCGTGGTCCAGTCCTTTTTCTTGGGCAGTGGCCGGCCCCAGGGTGAACCCAGGGAGATGCCGAGAATGCCAAGAGCTGGGGTACCCTAGCTCTTCACATTCTGGAAGTGTCGGAGTGTCAGGTGAGGCTGTTGTAAGTTTATGATTTTGCATTGGACCAGGTTCGTGGCCATCCTGGACAGCTGATTGGGACAACACTGACGTAAATCCACATGTGGAAAGTTGCTATAGACAGTTATGTTTGCAAGTCTGTTTATGAAATGGCGCCCACGGTAGGACCCCACTGTAATGACCTGGCAGTCGACGTGTCTGTCAGTGCACAAGGAGCAAGGATCCCACAGCTGACAGTTTGCACTCCTTAATGATGACACCTCGGATATCCCACCCGAGAGTCCTCCCTCCAGACAGGCTGCCCTCCTCAGGCTCTGACACCCAGCTGCATGGTGTGGGCAGCTGGAGAGTGGATTTGACTCCTCTGTGCCTTGGCCCCTTATTTGGGGATGGTTACAGCTTTTTTTGGGAAATGCCAAGGGTGAAATGAGTCACATAGTGCACAGATACTTGCATATGTATGTACAGTTGTTCTTTGGTATGTGTGTGTAGGGGATAGGCTCTAGGACCACCCGGGGGGTACCCAAGTCCTCCCTGATATAAAACAGGGTAGTATTTGCATATAACTGCACACCTCTGGATGCCTCCTAACACCTGATACAATGTAAATGCCGTGCAAGTAGTGATTACCCTGCATTGTTTAAGGGAAGGATGACAAGAAAAGTCTGTCCATGTGCAATACAGACATAACCATTCTCTTTTCTATTTATTATTGGCTCCATGGATGTGCAGCGCCGATAGTGTGTGTGTGTGTGTGTGTGAGAGAGAGAGAGAGAGCAATGCTGGCTGTATGTTTCTATATGCTCTCCCAGGGCTATATGTAAATATGTGTTTATTATATATGATGCTTATTGTACATATTGTGTATACTTAGTCATGGTGCCCAGCATGCAGCCAGCACACTGCATAGGTTAGCAGTACTGTTATTGTCCTTGGACATTTAACTTCAGATCCTGTCTCCCTGTCCCCAGCCCTAACTCCTGAATTGCTTTCCCAACTCCTCTCGGGGCCCTAGGACACCCTGTGACCTGCCTCCCACCATAGGCTTTCCCCTGGAGCCCCAACTTGCCCTCATACAACCACCCCAGGCCCTTTGCACATGCTGCTTCTGCTGATGCTTGTCACCTCCACTCTGCTCCGTGACAGTTTATCAGAGATATGATCCAAGGATGCCTCCCCCATCTCTCTCTTTTTCCCTTAGTGCAGTGTCCCTGGAGCAGGTGGCCATATGCCCCCATGTCAGTTTACTGTCGAGGTCCCACCTAGAATGTCAGTTGTGAGATGCAGTTTAGCTACTCTTCAGTGTCCCCACAATGTGGACAGTGTCCTGCTCCAGCAGGACCTCAGTAGGGATTTGAGTCTCGAGTGTAGTGTCCTACCAGCACTTACCTCTGGGCAGAAAGGTTTCATAAGTTCTTCATTCATTTTGTTGTATATATCTTACTTTCAAAAACACACAGGGAACTAAGTTGTTTTTTAAAATAGGTTGAAGCGCCGAGTGCAGGGGCACATACTGTGATCCCAGGACTCCTGGAGGCCGAGGCAGGTCAATTGCCTGAGCTCAGGAGTTTGAGACCATTAAGAGTGAGAGACCCTATTTCTAAAAATAGCTGGATGCTGCATATTGTGGCATTCAGGGTGTTCCTGGAAAAGAAATTACCACTGACATTTGGAGCAAATCCATTCATTGTCCTGACTTGTGGAATGGGACACAGCTGAGTGCCATGTGACAGAGAAACACAACATCTTTCTGGCTGATGATAAGATAAGGGTGTGCTGGTGAAGGCTGTAACAGCTTGTCCTAGTGGGTGAGTGCCACAGCTCCCCACTGGTGTGGTGAGGCCTTGGCCACTGCCAGGCCCACCCTGGGGAATGGAAGGAAGCAGACGAGGTGCTGTGTGCACAGGAGAACCTGAGCCCAAAAAGTGCGAGGGAGGAACGTTTAGGACGTAGAGGGACGTCACCGTTGGCAAGGTGGTATTTAAGGCAAGTTGGGGAGAGAAAGAATCAACACAAAGAAAATGGTGGAGATGGCACGTGAGGGGGCATATGGCACGTGAGGGGGCATCTGCTTTAACACGTTTTGCCGTCCTACATGTGCTCTCAGTTTCTCAGAGTGTGGGTGTGCTGTTTTTTGGTTCTTTCTCTCCTCACCTCTCCCATTTTTATCTGCTCTTTTTAATCACTGTGTTCTGGCTTCTTCTGGTTTAATGGCATGGTGTCTGTCACGTGGTGGGCATCTCATTAATAGGACACATTCTTCGGTTCTTATTTAGCAAAAGATGATCCATGACCCACTCTCAGCGTGCAGCTTTGCAGAGCTGGTTTCTGTTCCAGATGACTTGCTGAGTTAGCAGTGTTGGCCGGGCTATTGAACAGTCCTCCCGAGTTCCATATGTACAGCGATGCTAATTAATGAGGAGGACCTTCCGCAGTTCACGCGGAGAGACCATCAAAGTTTCAGCGCTTCTCTCACAAGGACTGGATCTTTCCAAGGCCTCTGTCTTCCATTCCTTCTTTTCTGTGCCGTATTGAGACATCTTTTTTTCCTTCTCACTTGGTTCCCTAATCCACTCACCTTCTAAGCACATAGTGGCTGAAGCTTCCATCTGTCACTCCTTGGGCCTTGATGCATCTACATGAAATGTCCACACCCTGTCCTGAAGCTGCTCTGTGGTTTAATTATCATTAGGCCCATGGAACTTGCCTACAGGAGACTTAAGAATATGTAATTTTTTTTTATCATTAAGAAGTTTAGCCACAATGAGATGCTACTTGGTATCCATGAGAGTGGCTACTATCAAAAAACCAAGCTAGAGAGCACTGAGGAGAAAGTGGAGAATCTGGAACCCTGTGCACCATGGGTAGGAATGAAAAATGGTGTCATCACCATTGACGACAGTATGGTGGTTCCTCAAAATATTAAAAATAGAATTATCATATGATGCAGATATTCTACTTCTGGGTGTATTGTCAAAAGAAGTGAAAACAGGGACCCCAAAAGATACTTAGACACCTATGTTCATGGCAGCCGTATTCATAATATGTAAAAGGTAGAAGAACCCAAGTCTATGTGGATAAACAGAGTACAGTGTCCACACAATGGGATGTCAATTAGCCTTGAAAAGGAAGGAAATTTTGGCACCTGCTACATGGATGAACTCTTATTATCACCCTTATTTAGGTGAAATCAACAAGTCACAAAAGAGCAAATGCCGTGTGATCCCACATACATGAGGTACCTGGTGTAGTCAAGGCCGTGCAGATAGAGAGTAGAATGATGGTTGTCAGGAGAATTAGTGTTAATGGAGGCAGAGTTTCAGTTCTACAAGCTGAGAAAGTCTGGGAGATGGATGGTGGTGTTGGTTGAGCAACATTGTAAATAAACTTAATGCCACTGAGCTGTACCCATAAGATGGTTAAGTTGGTAAAATTTATGTTACGCATATTTTATCACAAGTTTTTTAAAAGCCTGTATGCCTGGAAGAAATTCGAAGAAATACTTTAAATTAATATACGTTAGAATGAACTTAAGAGTGGCAGACCGCCCCCAGCAGATGAAAATTTGTTTCCTACACCAGGGCCTTCCAGGTAATTAATAAAATCTCCCCGACAGTCCTAGTACTGTTGGGGTGACTGAGACAGAACCAAAGGGTTCTTGGCAAGGGTCACGGGATGTCTGAGTTTGTCAGGATCAAATGTCCCTGCCCAGGAAAGTGCTTGGTGCTGGCTGGCAGCCCAGCCTCCTCTGCCAGGAGTCCAGGCCTCGCAGAGATCCATCTTCATTCTGGCACCCGCCGTGATGTGCCCAGCCAGCCTGTGCTTGGTCAGCCCTGGTCAGGAATCCAACCTGGTTCCATTTTCAATTTTGGAAGCGTTGTTGCGGATTAAAAACCGGTCAAATGATGGGAAAGAGTCAGAGTGAACAGCTGCTCTGTCCCCACCATCCTGCCAAGGCCTAAATGAGCCTCCAGGAAGCATCAGAGTGATGAGGGATTGGTGCTGGCAGGAGGGACTGTCGTCCAGGAAGGGCGTGGTGAGTGGGGGCGGGGTGGGGGAGGGAGGGGGCCGTGGGCTTTGGAGGGCCTATCTGTGCAGTGCCAAGGAACACTCATGGGAAGCCAGATCGGTCAAGGTTCTGATTAAATTTTAAGGACTGTTACAACAAACACATATGACAATGTTGCCTACCCTTCATGAGATGGCTGAACTATTCAGTTCCTTTAAAAAAGGACAGAATACTCAAAATGATCAGTCAGTTTTTATAACATGACTATCAGTTACTGTTCTTCACTTCCTTTTTGACTGTTTCTTATGTGTAAAAATTATCCCCACTGGAATAGTTTAAAGAACCCCCAAACACATTGGCACGTAAGTCAAAGGCTAGCCTTCTGGATTATCTTCACTGGACCCGCACCTGCTGCTCTGGGGAGTGTGGTTTTGATTGACAGGTGGTGTGAGTAGCACAAACTGAACTGTCCTTGATTGTCCAGCCCAGGCTTAGCCTATGCACAAATGCCCATGCATCTGTGTCCCTGCTGGGGAGCAGACCTTCGACTCCCCTTAGCTTCAGCAGGGGCTCCCCAGGAGTCTGGTGTGGGATAAGAGCTCCCTTCCTCAGCATCCTCCAATGACCTCTGGGAAACTGGCACCTTCCAAACCTGCATAGAGTTGGATGTGGGCCTCTCTTGCTGGGGGGACCTTTTGCTCTGTGGGTCTCTGAGTGGACAGTCAACAGCAAATACCTCTGGTACTGAGGTCTAGGGAGAGTTTTCATGGTGGTTCATGTTTATTTACTGTTAAAATAATATTCAAGGAAAATTTAGACACTATTTTTCTCCTGTTTTTTCACATAAAGATGTTTATTTTGGGTGTTTCCTTCTATTTTTTAAAATTCATATTTATGCATGGCAGGAAACAATTTTGTAGACATGCTTATTATGTTTTCTTACTTAACATGATAAAATAGTAAAAAATTGTTATGATTTGAGTATACATGTATGATTTAGTATGTAATTTTAGAAAGCTGTGAAAAATTCCATTTACTTGATATACCATATTTAACAGTATCTGCTTTGCTGTCTATTTTAGGCTATTTATCAACTTTTACTTATTTATTTTTTTGAGACAGAGTCTCACTCCGTTGTGTGGCATCATAGCTCACAGCAACCTCAAACTCTTAGTCTCGAGAGATACCCTTGCCTCAGCCTCCTGAGTAGCTGGGACTACAGGCAGCCCTACAGTGCCTGGCTAGTTTTTAGAGATGGGGTCTTGCTCTTGCTCAGGCTGGTCTTGAACTCTTGAGCTCAAGCAGTGCACCTCCCTCTGCCTCCCAGAGTGCTGAGAGTATAGGCGTGAGCAACCGCGCCCTGCCTATTTCTAATCTTTAATTATATGAACATCTGGGGAAAGTATATCTTTGTAAAAGTCATTTTTTTCATTTTTAATTATTTCCTGATGCCAAATATTGTTACTGGTGCCAAGGTGTTCTCTGGTTGCTCTTGACTCTGTTAGCAATAAAAAAGTTTCTCTCTTTCTATGGCCTCATCAGTGGGTTTCAGAACTAACGTTTATTTTCTAGTTGATGTTTATGCATATCGCTTTAGTGAGCACTTTCTCCTTAGGTGGCTGACTGTAGCAGCGGCCCCTGCACCTAGAATTTCCTCTTCCTGCCCTGTCTGCTCTGTCCTGTAAGCATTTATAAATGCTGCATTTGCTACTCTATGCTGTATTCAGCTTTGAGCTAACTCTGGTGGAAAACACAGATGAGATTCTTTCCTTATTGGGTCCAGGTGGAGAGTGAGACGGTCAGCACTTAAGCTAGTTTACCATCATAACAGGTGGAGAGTTGCAGGGAAGAAGGGAGAGTGTGTGACCGCAGGACGTGCCCAGACAGACCTGCTTCAGGTGTGGCTTCTGGGCAGGATCCTCTGAGGGAAGGAGACTTACGGTGGGAGGTAGGCCACGAAGGGGAGCAGAGGGCTCTCAAGAAGGTGTGAGGTACAGGGTGGGACAGGGCAGCATGTCAGAAGCCCCCAGAAAGTGTGATGTGTGAGAGGGGGAGAGGACCAGACAGGGCTGGTGAAGTTGGCGGGGGCCAAGTCATGACCTTGCATTGCAGGTCTCAGGTTGCACTGAGGAGCTGGGTTTGCCTCAAGTGCAGTAGCGAACACAGTGATTTGCCTACATGCATTCTCAGAAGAGGGTGTAGTGGGTAGGGAGGGTGACCTTTATATCTTGACCCAGAACGATTTCCCTGGACCCACTTGGGTGGTTCCTGGGCGACTGGCTGGATTTGAAATCTGGCAAGCTAGGATGCCGTTGACCTAGGCGGTGGTTCTCCACATGACATCTTGGCATTTCATTGCTAGGGCGTGGTCAGCTTCGGACACTTCACAACAAATTGCACGCAAACTTTGAAATGCCTATAAGTGACCACTCTGCTCTCTTGTGTCAGATGCAAGTGACTGATGCAAGTTAGAGTGATTTGCTAATGTGGAAGGACGCCACGAACATCACCTTTGGGAGAGACCTAGGGACGCTTTCTTTGGACTTGAAAAAAATCCTTTCCCCTTCCAGGGAAATCCGCTTAGTGGGTTGCTTGCTGCTTCTGTATCATGACCCACACATCCACATCAGAACTGAAGCTTACCATGACCGAGGACAGCCTCTCGGTCCTTCTGACACTGTGCACTTCTGCCAATGGGCTTTAAAATGACTCATTCTCACGAGTTGTGTTTATAATCTTATACAGTTGGGGGATTGACTGAAAGTGTAGACTGGGCTGGTGAGAAAAATGTCTCCATGAACTGCTCGCTATCCCTGAGCCCTCGCTGGCTACCTGGTGCCTGTCTGCACCGCTTCTCTGAAAAAGGATTGGATGTTTATCGTCATGATTTTGGATGAACACATTGACCAACACCACATTTAGAATCAGTCAGACGTCAAATTTCAATGGACACTTCTATTTCATATAGTCATAGACTCAATTCTCATTTTAAGTATTAAGTTGTTACTGCAGAGTAACACACATACACTGGCGCGTGTAAAGGGTGCCGTCATCTTCAATGCAGAGTCCCGGGAAGTACTTTTCATCTATATAGAACCCCTGGTCAAGCCACAGGCCGTCCCAGAACCCAGGGGTTTTCTTCCTTCCCCCTCTTTTGTGATCCACCTCTCCCCACGGGGCCCACTGTCCCGAGTCCTTTCATCCGAGAGTTTCTCATGTGCCCGACTTTCGCATAAACAGAAGGCGCGGTGTGGACTCTTTTGTGCTCCGCGTCTTCCCTCAACATCATAATTGAGCGTCGGCCTTGTCGTTGCATGTTTCAGTAGCTTGTTCTTTGTTAAATCCCACAATTTGTTTATTCACATTCCTGTGGACGGACACTTGGACTGTTTCCAGGTTGAAGCTGTTACAAAGAGTGCTGCTGTGATTATTCTTGTACGTGTCTTTTTCTTGGACATTTACACTCATTCTTCCTGGATATGCCTCATATGGAATTACTAGGTCATAGGGTGGGGGTGTGTTTAGGTTTAGTAAATCGTGCCAAATTCTTTTTTAAAGTAGTTGTAGTGGCTGTACTAATTTATACACCCACGAGCAGTACATTAATAGCTGTGGTTACTCTGTATTTTTGCTCAGCACTTGGCTTTGACTCACATTTAATTCAATACTGATATGTATGTGAAGTGGACATGGGGGATTTCCAGAGTGACCGGGGGGATAAGATGATAAGTCTTGAGATTGTCCTGGTCCGTTGACTCCCGAGACCTGTAAATCAGGGACAATGGTCAAAGGCTAGGGGTGAGGTCAGCCTGGAAGGCAGTATTGGAAGAGCCTGCAAGTCATTCTCAGAGTAAAGCCAAGGATGAGGCGTTCCCTGAGGATGGTGAAGTGGGGGGTTTTCAGGACCACTTTGGAAACTATAAGATGCCAAAATATACAAGTAAGATATTTGAAGAAATTTTTGTCAACCAGGAATAATTAGACAGGGTGTTAGGTAGAAATAGATTGTATACTTGAATTAGCTAATTTGAGAAGTTAATAAAGGGCCTATTTACAAAAATGTTAAAAGGGGCGGCACCTGTGGCTCAAAGGGGTAGGGCACTGGCCCCATATACTGGAGGTGGTGGGTTTCAACCCAGTCCCCCAGCCAAAAAAAAAAAACCTTAAAAGGAGCAGGAAGTCACAAAGGCTAGTGTGTTGGTCTCTCGCAGTGTGACGACAGGAGGAAGGCACAGTCACTAGACTGGGAAGATGTTGTGTGGTTAGGAACCCCTGAAGTATGGCCTTCAGTTGAGGATGGCCAGCCCGTGAGACCTGGCCTGGAGGGAGCTCAGGATCAACAGGTCCCCACCTCACTCTTGTCCATCCAGTGACTCCAGAGAAATGAGCCCAACCAGAAGTCAAGGGCAGGAGTGGCCATTTGTGCAGACTGATTGAAGTCCATCTCCTTGGACAGAGCCAGGGTGGAGAGAGGGGGCACATGGGGAGGCAGAAGACGTGCAGACGGCACGCTGGCTTTGCCGAGCACTCATCAGTCCTCATTAGGGCTCACGTGAGCCCGTGTGAGCAGCCTGCTTCATAAACCCTGTGCCTGGGCACGACACCAAACTATGGAGTATTTATTTTCTTGTCCATTTGCCTTTCTAAAAAATGATTAGTTAATTTCTGTTCACTCACGGAGAGTCATTCGGACCAGAAAGCACAAACTGATGAAGTCCCTCACGTCTGAGGTCATTAGCAGTTGACAGTGTGTTCCTTCCCTGCAGCGTGAGCTCTGTGCAGGTCAGGACTGGTCCTTACCTGCTTCTGGATTCCCAGGGCTTTAGCCCATTGTGTGGCTTACAGCAGCGGCAAAGGGATTTATCTGCTGAATAAAGGGAAGGAAGCCTAGTATGAACCAGCCTTGAATGGTGAGCACATCACCAATAAATCCATGAAGGAATAAGATGTGTGTAGAGTGACAAACTGTAACAAAAATGCCAAGATGGGGCGGCACCTGTGGCTTAGTGAGTAGGGCGCCGGCCCCATGTGCCGAGGGTGGTGGGTTCAAACCTGGCTGCGGCCAAACTGCAACAACAACAAAAAAGAATAGCTGGGCAGTGTAGTCCCAGCTGCTCAGGTGGCTGAGGCAAGAGAATTTCCTAAGCCCAAGAGCTGGAGTTTGCTGTGAGCTGTGATGCCATGACACTCCCGAGGGTGACAAAGAAAGACTCTGTCTCTAAAAAAAAAAAGCTGAGACAGTTCACATCATTATTTAGAAAACTAAACAATGGCTGTCTTAGAAGTCGCCTATGGAACTTAGACTCCAAAAGTGTGGCCTTGATGTCTTTGTAATGCAGGGGAAACAATAGGCCTAGTTCCTGCTCAGACAGTGGGTTATTTCGTGCCGCTAGTCAAAGCCAATAGTGCTCATGACTGGAGGGCTCCGGAGGGCCTCTTAGTTTGGCTGTGTGAGCCATGCACAAATTTGTGGTGATGCTGACTTTGGGCCGCGTACGTGTGCTTTGCCTACACCAGCCACTCTGGTCACTGTGTCTGAGGAGGGGGCAGTGTGCCCAGTGCCTTCATTATGATTTCCATGTGTTGTGCTGTGAATTCTCTCTCTACCTCTGTGTGACCTGAAACCAACCACCGCACACCTCCCACCTGTCCCTCTCCCTTCCTGGAAGTTCCTTGCCTTCTTTCTGGTCCCCGTGTCTCAATCTCTTCCCTAGGTGATACACCTGCCAAACCCTCAGCCATGGAGTTGGGTGAGACCTGTGTGAAGGCTCACCTGGGCCGCACACCCACCCCTTGGAGGCAGTAATTAGCTGAGAGGCAGGCTGGTGACTCACCTCAGGCTAATGGGACAACGGAACTTGCTTGTGGGACCCTGCTGAGGTACTGGCAGAGGCCAGGGTGCCCGTCTTCTGGGGACATGGTCCTAGCAGGCCAAAGATGCTGTGGGGGGAAGCTGAGAGCCAGGCCAGAAAGGAGGGCTGAGCAGGGCGTCCTAGCGGCCTCAGCTAAGCCCTGGTCCAGGAGCCCGAACGCCCCTGCACTTTGTGGCTGCAGCACATGCTGGTCATGATTCCTCGGCTTTTGTGTTGCGTGCTCCGTTGTATGCAACCAGAGGAGTTCTACTTTGCCGAGGCACTTGAGGGCTAGAGAGATGCTCTGTCATCTCTGCATTCTCCCCCATTTCTCGTATGTCATGATCTAAGTTAAACACTGATTATGAAGCAGATGAGCTTGTTTGTGGCCACACATGAGAGTAAAGACAGCTGGAGGGAGGCCACGGTGACATCACGTGACACTGTGACCACCTGACACCACCCTCTCATGTAGGAGTCTGGCTTTAAATAGCACCATGTACACTGAACACAGGACAGGTGAAACCAGGGCAACCGTGAGGCCACCGGTGGTCAGCTGAGTACAGCCGGAGAGCAAGGCTCACATCCTCTGCAACCTCCTTTAGTTCTTTTGACAGAAAATGAACAATGACCTTATCTTCAAGCTTTAAGAATTCAAGTTAAATATGACACATGCCAAGGGCAGGACACAGGTGGAGGAAAGGAGGAAAAGGCCCTCGTCCAGCAGCACAGTCTGGGAGAGCGGGAGACGGTGTCTTGAGTTGATTGCTCTCTGCGGGGCTGAGTGTATGTCATTTTGTTTATGGGTTTTTTTGTTATTGTTTCTTTCCTGTGGTTTATTTTGCTGGAGGCGTTAATACAGTTTTACTTTTCCCCTTCTTGACTCCAAAGACGTCCCTGGGGATGAAGAGACCTCCTTGGTGAGCCACGGCTTTTTGGGTGACAGGGAAGTCATCACCGCATGAGCGAGGGTGGGGACTGCCGGTACACTCAGCTGACCGCCTCATTGCCACTCCGTCTGGGTTGCTGAGGTGTGGACAGTCCAGCCTCCTAGCGGAAACAGCCTCATCTCTCTGGGAGCTTTGCTGTGTAATGATCAGCTGCCTTTCGACTGGGCCAGGCTGCAGGGAACGCACCATTCTCCTACTGTTCCTCCTCGTTGTGGTGGGGACATGCGAAAGGACTTGCCTTTGGTGTGTTAGAGGCACAGTACCAACGTCTGACTTTCTTTCTGGCAGCCACAGTCTTCCCAAACCTCAATGCCAGGGAGATGATCTTAGGAGTTCGTGCTGGAGCCTGGCTGGGCCGCACATTCCCTGTCTGTCAGGCACGGCCATTTCCACATCAGAAGGTTACTGAGGGTCCTTAACACTCCAGGAATGAAGAGAAGGGAGGTTTATTTTTAAAGCAGAGAGAAAGTTAGAAAGTAATCAGTACGCACCAATTAAGAGTAATAATGATAGTAAAAACACTTGGAATGGGTGCCTAGTATGAGAATCGATTTGCGTTCCTCTCCCAACTTCTCGGGTATGGCTGCTGTCTTTCAGGTTGTCACGCGTCCACTGTAAGATGTGACAGTGATGGCCTGTTTTGAAGTATTTAATTACTGGCATTGTTTATTGAGAGAATTTTATGGCCTCGCTTAGGCATCTAATTTCACACAGCATCTGCTATCGAGGACACTGAGTTAAGTATTTGGAAAAGACAGAAGAAAGTAAATGGAGAAAATAAAAGTATATATAATTCATTGCTATGGAAGCACAAAAGAGATTCGTCTGGACAGTCAACACCTTAGATGCTGTCGTACCAGCAATCAAACGTGTGCCGTGTTTTGCCAAGTATCCTGGGCCGTCACATCTGCCGTCACCACCTGTGATCATTTTCTTCCTCTTTTGCACTAAATTATCAATTACAAGGTTCTGGTTTTCTCTGCTTACTCATTTATTGCTGGCTCAAGACCTTGCTTCCGATAGTGCCAGAATGAAGAAGGCTCAAGATATCCTTCCTCAGAGGTCAGGGCAGACAACTCGTGGGTCACCAGTGGATCTAAGAGCTGATATGGTCATTGACCGTGCGTGTGAATGTCTGCTTTGAAAATGTGTTAAAGGTGTAAAAACTCAAAGAGCTCAGTGCTGCTGCAGTTTTGAGGCTGAGCCAGGCTCTCTCTGGGCTATCCCTGGAAATGGTAAGTTGTCACAAACTTTCTAGAGAGCAACTTGGCACATGCATCTCTTTATCATTTAACCTGGTATTTCCTACAGTTCAGGTGTCCTCAAACTATGGCCCGCCGGCCACATGCAGCCCGCCTAGGACATTTATCCCACCCGCCGGGTGTTTTTGCCACTGCTGCCTGTCCCTGCTTAGCAGCCGACTCATCCCAGGCCCGCAGTCCGGCCCTCCAACGGTCTGAGGGACAGTGAACTGGCCCCCTGTTTAAGAAGTTTGAGGACCCCTGTCTACACTGTGAGGCTATCCTAAGAAAATGGTCAGCATCTGACATATCCTAGCAGCTCAGATGTGGTAGGCTGAAGTTGTAAAGGAGGATTTGCACACAGGGATTCATTATGGCATTAACTGAATGCATAATGAAATGCCCCCATCAAACAAAACCATGGAAATGTTCAGGAAAAGGGAACCACTAAATTATAACAATAACAGAGCATTATGTGATCAAGACTGATGTTTACTGAGTTGGTAATGTGATAATAACACTGCTAAAATGTTCAGTGAAAAAAAAAGGAATATAAAACTACGTACGTTATGACCTTAACACAGATGCCTGTAAGAGAAGAGTGGTAAAATGACGGGTGATTTAAAACCTATTCTTGATATCTATTTTTGCAAATAGATAACATTTTTTATAATGAAAATATGTTATAAAGGTGTGTGTTAATGACATAAACTTACTTTAAATATACACAAAGAAGTAATATTCTTCAGAAAGATTCTATTACCCTGGACAATATATAAAAATACCATTTCCTCTCTATTATTTTCATACTTACCCCCCCTTATTAACAAATGCTGGGATTTCTTCAGCATCTTTTCTAAAGAGAAGGCAGGCACCTTCTCTGATGGTCCTTGGGGTACACATGTGGCCTTAGGTAAGACAAATATGAAACATGGGGCACCCTGAGTATCTTTTTTTTAATAGACAGGTTCTCTCTCTGTCTCCCAGGTTGGAGTGTGGTGGCATCATCACAGGTCACTACAACTTCAAACTCCTGGACTCAAGTGATCCTCCTGCCTCAGCTGGGTCTACAGGCACACACCCTGATGCTCTGGCATGTGGATAAGTTTTTCTATTTTTTGTAGAGATAGGGTCTTGCTTTTGCTCAGGCTGGTCTCAAACTCCTGGCCTCAAGGGATCATCCTGTTTTGACCATCCAGAGTGTTAGGGTTACGGGTATGAGCCGCCACACCTGGTCCGTATTTTAGTGGTACACAGTGGGGTTGCACATATGCTCCAGGTCTGGTTGGTATAGCAGTGCTGTTTAAAGACACCCTTGGTATAAGATAACGCAGGACTGAGGAGACCTCTGATGTAGAGTGTGTTTCACTCTAGATCTGAGATGCTGAACATGTGATCTGTGGATGTCGCCTGGAAGCTTTTGCTGAATGTAGGTAACAGCCAGACGCACTGGATCTGAATCTGGGGACAAGAAGATCCCCAGCTGGGTCCTGGACACATGCAATCTTCAGAAGTGCTGCTACAGGAGGCACCTTGGGAAAACTGATGATGGGATTTGGAACCCTGGGGAGAGTTCACACACTCACCGGCACCCCTTTTACGAAGGAGAATTTGGTGGTCATGGTGACTGAGTTCCCATTGGTGGCCGGGAATAGACTTTACCTAATATTTGTTACCTGCACCAGTCCTGTTGGGTTGATGTTAAATCAGAGCTTATCTTTTCAGCGATGGAGAAGTGGGGTGGAGACCAGGGGGAGGCCTAGCGCCTGATGCCAAGCCATCCGGGTGACCCCTTCAGCAGCGTGTGGCTCTAGAAGCCAGGGCAGCAGGGGTGAGCCCCTCAGAGGGGCAGCAGCCCTGACATTCTTTGACAGCCCTGCTTGCCTTAGAATGATGAAGCAGCCTGGCTTTGCTTTTTTCTAAAGAAAGAAATTGACAAAATGTGTCAATTTTAAGTTTTACGTTCTTCTCTGTTGTCAGTTAAGGGCAATCCCCTCTAATTTGAGGTCTCTTTCTAAATATCCTGTCAGCTGCCCGCGTCTTTCTGACCTCCTGTGAATAAACCCACTGAGTTGGAAGGTGGGCTGGGTAGTTACAGATGCCTCTCCTCCCACCGCAAGTCTCTGACAAAGCTCAGTGGATTGAATTTAAAGGTTTGTTCTTTAGCTGAGACTAGGATATTTTTCTGTTTAGCTGTTAACACTTTTTTCTTTCACAATGACACATTTTTTAAATAATGTTCTTGGCTAAAGGAGAAACCTGCGTGCGAGTGGATCAGATAGCTACTACCTTGCCTTCCTGTCATAGGCCTTCCTGAGGGACCAGGACCTTATAAAGAAGTGGCAGTTTCATCCTGGTGGAGATCTGATCCGCTCTATGGGCATAAACCGTCATTCTGTGGGAGCAGACACAGGGTGTATCCTAGACAGAGATAGAGTGTTAAACCCACCCTGGGCCCATCGCCCCTCAGTGGAATTAAGGAGAGTGACTTCTCCACTGCAAGCTGAGACTGGAAGATTCCCAACTTACATAAACCACAGAAATGCTACATGGCACTGAAGTGGCATCTGCAGGGGAATCGCTGCCCTGAGGCGTATGGGCAGCACTGGTCCAGAGCATCCCCATCTATGCCCGGCGGCAGCCCAGGCCCCTCCAGGAGAGCTGCTCAGATCTGGGGTCTGAGAGCTCAGGGCTTCAGCTTCCCAGGATGGTTCCAGTTCCGATGGCCTCGGCTTCCTGCACACAGCTGTCTCCATCCCGCACCCTCTTTCCCTGCTCTCTGCTCTCTCTCCAACTGCCCCTGGGGTCTCACCTTCCCCTCCAGAGACCTATCAATGTCTTCTCCTCAGCGCACGCAGTGCCCTCATGCACCTGTTGCCAGCTGTTACGATAATAAAATGTCACCCTGGCCCACTACTGTTAGCAAGAAATGAGATATGACACCTCGCCCTTGACAGTGATATAGTGGTAGATCAGAGCCAGCCAGAGACTCACAACTCCAGCTGAGCTGACCCTCTGATTAGCTGTTGTCACCTGGGGACAGCAGGGAGCTGGGGCCTGAAGACCGGGAGTCCTGGGTCTGGACTTAACCCTCCCGTGCTCGGCAGAGCCAGCAGCTGTGTCCCCCCGGATGTTGCCCACAGTGTGTGTGGTGAACGACACCCTAAACCTTGTCAGACTTAGCCCAGTGTGCCTGATGGGTTCCTACATCCAAACTGGCTGGGGTGCATCCCTGCAGACCTGGACGGAGACCTGGGTCTTTCCATATCTGAACTTCAGCTTTTATGCTTTAATTTTCCCAGGATGGAGTCTTTATTTGATATTCACAGCTGCACACAGTCTTTCCACTCACACGACTGGCCATGTGGGAAGGGTTCCTCATTCTTCAATGTCTCTGTCACAGAGAATAATGTCATGCCACAGCACACTGCCCAGGGCATAAGTGCTTGGTGAATCCGGCTGCTGACTGGTAGGAGACGCATGTACCTCAGGCTGATGGGGACACGTCTGAGAGCTGCCTCTCACCATCTCCACCTTTCAGTAGGGTGGGATTGCATTTTCCCTGAGTCTCCATTGTCTGTTGTGCTTGTAGCACAGACAGAAGCACGCCTGACCTGTACCTTGACATTCCATTCCAGAATCAGAATATCCCCAAGGCATGTTCCAGAGGTCCACACAACCCAGGCCATGGGTGTTAACAGGTGGCCTCCAGCGTACCCCAGGGCCCATTTCATTTGAGAATTGAGAGGGATTCAGGAAGTGCCTGTCATATCTCAAGCTTGGCTGAGGTCTCCACGGATAAAAAGAGGAATAAATTCAGGAGAAATAAACATGGAAATAAATGCTTCACGTGTAATTTGTAAACAGATGTAAAAATGCTTCAAAAGGGAGAAGGGAACAAAGTGACTCTGCTTGGGTGGTTCAGAGTTGGGGTAAAAGGCCCCTGAAGGTGGAGGCAGCAGGATGGGCTGCAGCGACAAGCCTCCCCAGACCTCAGGAGCTTGAACTGGGAAGGTTACTTCTCATCTGAGGACTCTCCTGGAGGTGTTGGTGGGGCTCAGCACCACGCGGGTGTGGCAGTGGGAAGCAGTGCCCGTAGATCCCCAGCGGATCCCCTTTTATCCCTCCTACTTGTGCTGGGTCAGGGAGGGGAAGGAGGAGAATGGGCACTGGCCTGAAAGGGATGCATCTCCCACCCTTGTCTCTGGTCAAAGCAAGTCAGGTGATGGATGCCACCTCAGAGCATGGGAAGTATGACTTCACCATGTAATTATGACCTCACCATGTGAGCATGACCTCGCCATATGAGTATGACCTCACCACGTGAGTATGACCTTGCCACATGTCCAGAAAGAAGAAGAGAAGCCTACTGACAAGCCACAGGGACAAGGCCCTCCAATAGCAAGGACAGTATGCAGGTGCAGGAGACCCATGCCTGGATTGGGGCTAGGCCAAGGTGGGTTGACATGTGTCCTGTGGCCCATTGCCTCTGAGCACAGCACACAGCAACTCTGTCTCAGCGCCTATAGGGCCCTGGGTACGAGGGCAGAGGACAAGGAACAGGCAGTGAACAGTGAGGAAGAATGACTCCTCAAATCACAAGCACTCTCCACGGGGGCTCATTGAGGGTCACAGCCGGCCTATGTCTTCCTGTCCCTAACCCTGTTGGGCTGTGGCTATGTGCTCACGGCTTGGGCCCTGCCTGGCAGAACCTTGCCCGGCTGTGTGGGTACTGAGGCTGGCTCAGGGACCAAGGGGGCAGCCTTGGAGACTGGCCCCACCCAATGATGTCTGGCTGAGTAAAATAGGCTTCCTAATCTCAGCCACTACTGAGGGAGGCGGTACTGGCTCCAGGGAGCTGGTCTGGAGTGCCGAGCAGCCAGGTTCCTAATCTCAGCTGCTACTGAGAGAGGTTGTCCTGGCTCCAGGGAGCTGGTCTGGAGTGCCGAGCAGCCACATAGCAGCAGCCATGACCTCAGCTGATTTCTGGCCATACAGCAGTCTGCAGGGGTTGTCCTGGTCACTGGATAGGCTCTCTAGGGCCATCTCTGCCTGGGCTACTCTGAGGCTGGATGTCACTGTGAACTGCAAGGGCAAGAACCAAAGAGTGTAGGCTACTGCACCATGCCAGGAGTTGTCACCATGCTCATGTAGACTGACAGAGCACACATTCGCACAGCCACAGTACAGGGCAAGAGAAGCTGCGAAGTGCCGGCTAGTGGAAGAGAGAAATGCTGAGATGTTTCAGATCTCTGTTCTTTCTCTCTGGCTGTCTAGGAGCACAGGAAGTGGGGCCACATGGTCTCATGGAGCAGGTGGTAAAGCCAGGGGAGAATGTCACCTGTGTTAAGATGAGCATAGCTCCCCTTTGAAATCAGACCAACTTCTTACACCCATCACGTCCCATAGGAAGAGGCTGTCACTTCCCAGGAACAAACCCATCCATTGAAACTAAGCCATTTCTCACCACCTGGTGTGACTCCTCAAGCCCTGGGAAGTGCGGCCGACTGTATCCTTGGTCTTGTGGCCGTCTCTGCTCATTCCAGCTCACAGGGCTGCCACAGCGTTTCCACACGGCGTCCCAATGATCAGCATACACAGGAAAAATTAACAAGCTCATGTGGTATTTTAATATATTTTACATTTATATGTCAATACATAGAAAATGTTTTGTAAATATTTTGTAAAATTTGTAATGAATATTTTGTAAATAAAGGCACATTTAGCCGCAACTTCCCATTTTCCCTATGTGTCTATGTAGGGCAACCTTTGGGACACCCAGTAGAGTGGTCTTGGGGACTCAAGACCACATTACCGGTGATGGTGACTCCAGGCAGAGCCTGTCCATTCCATCAAGTACAAATCCCTCACCATCTTAGCTGAGAATAAGCACTTGGCTTTCTCACCAGTGATTCAGAGAACAGGTGTCTTTACAGAACAATAGGAATCTCTACATTTGTTGAATGTACTTGAGTTTATTTAGAAATATCTGTTGTATGTGTGGGAAGACTTGCCCAGCAGGCTTGGGACTTTGCTGCGAGGCTGCCCTTGGAGACCTGCCATTTAGCCACCTGTGCTACATAGCCCAGCATCCAATTGCAGTGGGGATGCCAACGACAGTGGCACCACCGGATTTTATATACGCTCTCACTTGTCTCACCTTCAGCCTTTCACCGAATATAATTATGTTAAGGTAAAATGCATTGAAACTGCTTACAGACCGGGTCATCAACTTTAACAGTGTTCTCAGTTTATATTTAGTTATTATACAAGCTCATCTGGGAGATTACATTTCCAACAATTTGTTGGAGTTATGTTAAGTACACCCTGGCAGATAACAATGAATGAAACCCCTCCTCTCTCTGTGCTGTGTGATCAGACAACCTCACATGCCCAGCGCAGATTCTGATGCAGCTCAGAGACGATGTGTGGAGGCGGGTGGCTCTGAGCCCCGCAGCCCTGCAGCTGGGGGTACAGAGGCAGGCCAGAGAGGGAAGGCTTTCAGCAACGACCAGGTTCCTCCAGAAAGTGGCTACTGCTGTTTCTGGACTGACTCTGTGGAATCCAGGCAGTTTTCTAGATAGGAGCGGTGTCCTGAGCTCTGCCCTGCAGGTCTCTGTATGTTGGGGCTTGGCAAGAAGTAGGAGGCATATTCACTCTGGGGGATTTAAGCAGAGCTCAGCAAAGCTGTTTGCTTACTGACAGTGGACAGGGGTGTGTGGTATGGCTGGGCTGCTGACACGAGAGCACTGCCATGCATGGCCCTGGGGAGCCAAGGGAAAGTGGTCCCAAGACTTGAGAGGACAGCCCAGAGGCAGCTGCGGCTGTGCTGGAAGGAAACACCACCCATACATGGGCAAGCTGATAGGAGGGAGCTGGGGGTGGCACACCTGGGTCCACCTCCTTGCCCTCTGGGCCTCTTGCAGGTGCCTCTCATGGACTTGTCTCCTCTGGAAGCTGAGGAATAAAGCATCTGGGTGGGGCACCCAGAGAGGTCCACCCCCTGAGCATGGAGCAGGTGGCTGGTGGGTGGGAGGGCAAGCAACAGATGTTCAGTGCAGTCTCGAGCCACTGACCTCTCCATGCCAGTGGCTCACCCATCACTAGGCCTGCCACAGAAGCACTAGTGCGAGAGAAGCTGAGCCATTCTCAGATAAGAAAGAGGTGGGAAGAGAGTGGGTTCTGGTTTCAGAAGGTCTGAGTTCCAGTCCCAGGACAGCCACTGGCCAGCACTCACCTGGGCAAGTCACAGGCCTCCACTTTTCTCCTGTGCAAAATGAGAATAATGATTATCACCCCCTAGGTTTCTGTGGAGCCTGAATAGGCTCAGAAACAGAAGGTGTGAGGCAAGTGTCCAGGAAGGGGACTGGCAAGGGTGTGGGGGTGTCCAGTGAAAGAAGGAGAGAGGGAAGATGGGAGCTGGCTACTCCCCTGCTCAGCGGCTATGGCACAGAGGCAGCATGCATGTGCTCCTGCCATGCTGGAGGTTTAGGTTGTACTGAGATCATGGGTGAGACTGAGAGCTCAAGAAAGGGGGCTGAGGGCTTGGCCAGTCCCAGGACAGCAGTAAGAAGGACAGAGCCAAGGGGCTGCGTGGAACTCAGGGAGAAGCCATCACGATGACTGGTTGTTTCCGTTGTCGGTGTAGAATGGGAGGAGGTTTGCCCAACAGAGCATGGACCCTGTGTTAGTTACCTAGTGCTGTGTAGCAATCACACAGATTTAACAGTTTAAAGTGACATATTATTATTTCAGTTTCTATCAATTGGAAGTCTTAGCAAAGCTCAGCTGTGTCCTCATGAGGCTACGGTGCAAGTATTGGTGCTGGGGCTGTGTTTTCATCCGAAGGCTCCATGGGGAGGGATCTGCTTGCAGAACGCTGTGTTTCTTGGCAATGTTCACTTCCCTGCCACTGAAGGACTGGGAGCCCCAGCTTCTTGGGGGCTGTTGGCTAGAGACCACCCTTGGCACCTTGTGGGTGGTCCAGCTCACAACACTGGGGCTTGCTTCTTCAAAGCCAGCAGGGGAAGAGTCTCTTAGTGAGGTACATGTTGCAATCTCATGCAAGGTTGCCACATGCATGCTGCCTCTGTACCATATTCTGTTGGTTAGAAGCAAGTCACAGGTCCCCTCTACAATTCCAGAGCTGGAGCACAAGGGTGTGGACACCAGGAGGCCGGGATTATGGGCTACCTGAGCATCTGTCCACTATAGATGCCATGACAAACTTCTCAAGTTGTGTCATTTTAAGAAACAAAATAACCTGCCATAAGCTTTCCTGCTTGTGTAATGTTATCTCTTCTTTTCTTAAACAAAAGGCAAATAAAGGCTTTAGTTGCATAAGGGGTCTGTTGATTTGAAGTATATGATTTCTTTAAGTCGTAGCATCAGAATCCGATTATGTTTCTATAGGAGGCATGGAGGAATCCCAGAAGTGCCTTTGAGAACCCCCTGGGTTTTCCTCAGGCCTCACTAAGAGGAATAGTCACTTCCCAAACTAAAGTTTTATCTATGGAAATGGATTTAGATGGGAAATTATCATGGTAAAAGGGAGAGGTTTTTATATTATAAAAATAATTTTTTTGATTTTCAGCTAAATGACAACAGAAACGAATTTTTTTTGTGTGTGTTAAGACATTTATATTCTCCATTTAGAAAGATTCACATGTACCCTTAAAAGATGAACCATAGACGTGATCCCACCAATCACCATCCCTCCACCCATCCTCCCCCCACCCTTTTCCTCCCTCTCCCCTTTCCCTGTATTCTTGGGCTATAATTGGGTTATAGCTTTCCTATGAAAGCTATAAATTAGTTTCATAGTAGGGCTGAGTACATTGGGTACTTTTTCTTTCATTCTTGAGATACTTTTCTAGAAAGAATATTTTTCAGCTCCATCCATGTAAACACGAAGGAGGAAAAATCTCCATCCTTCTTTAGGGCTGCATAGTACTCCATGATGTACATAAACCACAGTTTATTGATCCATTTGTGGGTTGATGGGCACTTGGGCTTCTTCCATGACCTAGAAACTATGATTTGGGCTGCAATAAACATTCTGGTACAAATATCTTTGTTGTAGTATGCTTTTTGGTCTTCTGGATATATACCTAATAAAGGAATTATAGGATCAAATGGCAGGTCTATTTTTAGTTCTCTAAGTGTTCTCCAAATGTCTTTCTAAAAGGAACATATTAGCTTGCAATCCCACCAACAGTGTAGAAGTGTTCCCTTTTCTCCACAACCACACCAGCATCTGTGATTTGGGGATTTTGTGATATGGGCTAATCTTACTGGTGTTAGATGATATCTCAAAGTAGTTTTAATTTGCATTTCTCTAATGATTAAGGATGATGATCATTTTTTCATATATCTGTAGGCCATGCATCTGTCTTCTTCAGAGAATTTTCTCATCAAGTCCCTTGCCCACCCTGAGATGGGATTACTTGTTCTCTTCTTGCTAATACGTTTGAGTTCTCTGTGGATTCTGGTTATTAAACCTTTTTTGGAGACATAACCAGCAAATATCTTCTCCCATTCTGAGGGCTGTCTGCTTGCTTTACTTACTGTGTTCTTGG
>NW_003852470.1:4513342-4559905 GCF_000181295.1 Otolemur garnettii | reverse complement strand
ATTCTGTTTGTTAGTATCTTGTTGAATATTTTTGCATCAATATTCATTAGTGATATTGGTCTGTAATTTTCTTTTCTTGTTGGGTCTTTTCCTGGTTTGGGGATCAAGGTGATGTCTGCTTCATAGAATGTGTTGGGTAGTATTCCTTCTTTTTCTGTTTTCAAAAAGGTTAAGTAATATAAGTATTAGTTCCTCTTTAAAGGTTTGGTAGAATTCTAACATGAAGCCATCTGGTCCCAGGCTTTTCTTTTTAGGGAGATTTTGTATAATTGATGCTATTTCAGAACTTGATATAGGTCTATTCAAAATTTCCACTTCATTCTGGCAAATGAATAAAGAAAAACAGAGAGGTGTCAGAAGGTGGCGTGCTTCCAAGTATTGTTCTATTTCCTTCAGATTTTCTTATCTCTGAGAATAAAGTTTCTTGTAATATTCATTAAGGATTTTTTGAACAGACCCTGAGGGGTCTGTTGTTATTTCATCTTTATCATTTCTCATTGATGAAATTAGATATTTTACTCTTTTTTTCTTGGTTAGGTTGGCCAAAGGTTTATCTATTTTATTGACCTTTTCAAAAAACCAACTTTTTAATTTATTGATCTGTTGTATAATCCTTTTGTTTTCATTAATTCTACTCTAATTTTGTGTCACGACCCATCGGGCTCCTGTGGCCCTGGTCTCGGTTAGTGCAGGAAGGAACCAGGTGAGAAGCAGATTAGAGGTACAAGCTTGTGGAAGGCCGGCTAGCCCTTACTTTCTGGGTAGCCCGGAGCAACCTCCACACCAGCCTTTTATTGAAAGGGAATGATACAGGTGAGGGAAGTAATTAACAATGACTACATGCTGAGGGCACGGGCTCCTCCCACAAGGAACTCCTGTGGAGGAATGGCCTGAGGTCCATGCCTCAGCTGCAGATCATCTTGTTTGGATGTTGGCATCTCCTACAATTTTGGTTATTTCTTTTCTTCTGCTGGGTTTGGGATTGGAGTGTTCTTCTTTTTCCAGTTGCTTGAGACGTCCCATTAGGTTATTAATTTCCTCTCTTTCTGTTTTCCAGTTCTAATTTATTGATCTGTTGTATAATCCTTTTGTTTTCATTTAATTCTGCTCTAATTTTGGTTATTTCTTTTCTTCTGCTGGGTTTGGGATTGGAGTGTTCTTCTTTTTCCAGTTGCTTGAGATGTCCCATTAGGTTATTAATTTCCTCTCTTTCTGTTTTCTTGAGTGCTATAAATTTCCCTCTTAGGTCTGCCTTTGCAGTATCTCATAGGTTCTGGTAACTCGTGTCTTCATTGTTGTTTTGTTCCAAAAATTTGGTAATTTCCTTCTTAATTTCATGTCCCACCCACCTATCATTCAGCATAAGGTTATTTAGCTTCCATGTTTTTGTAGGAGTCTGCCGATTCCTGTTGTTACTAAGTTCAAATTTTATTCCATGATGGTCTGAGAAGATGCATGGAATAATTTCTATACTTTTAAATTTACTGAGGTTAGACTTGTGACCTAGGATGTGGTCGATTTTGGAGTATGTTTCATGAGCTGATGAGAAAAATGTGTACTCAATTTTGTTAGGATGAGATGTTCTGTAGATGTCCATTAAATCCAAATGCTGAATGGTTAAGTTTAAATCTAAAATTTCATTGCTAAGCTTCTTGTTGGAGAGCTATCGAACACTGCCAAAAGAGTATTAAAATCTGACTATGATGGAGCTGGGAGAAATCAAGTTGCTCATGCCTATTAGAGTCTCTCTAATAAATTAGGTGCATAAATATTGATAATTGAAATCTCATTGTATTGAGTATTACCCTTAACAAATAAAAGTGACCAACCTTATCCTTGCTTACTTTTTTTTTGGTTTAAAGCCTATTGCATCTGTGAATAGAATTGCAACACCTGCTTTTTTCTGCTTTCCATTAGCCTAGAATATAGATGACCATGCCTTCACCCTGAATCTATATTTATCTTTTAAGATAAGATGAGATTCTTGTATCAGCATATATATGGCCTGAGTTTTTGTGTCCAGTCAACCAACTTGTGCCTCTTTAGAGGACAATTTAAGCCATTCACATTGACTGATAATATTGATAAGCCTGGTAAAATTTTGGGTATTGAGTTTTTCAAAAGTCTAGAGGACATTTTTAATCTTTTTGCCACTGTGGAAGTTGGAATTTGATCAAAAGTTTCTGGGTGAGTTTACTTTTGTGGTGGAGGATTGCACTGATCATTATGGAGGATAGGTCTGAGAATATCCTGAAGAGCTGGTTTAGTTATGGCAGATTTCTTCAATTAATTTCTTTAATTTGGTGTCATTAAACTATTTAATTTCTCCATCATAAATGAAACTCAGTTTAGCTGGATACTGAATCCTGGGTTGAAAGTTATTTTGTTTTAGGAAATTAAAAGTCAATGACCACCCTCTTCTAGCCTGAAAGTTTTCAGCAGAGAGATCTGCTGTCATTCCCCTTGTAGGTTATGGTTTTCTTATGTCTAGCTGCTTTCAAAATTTTCTCTTTCATATTAACTTCAGTGAAGTTAATTATGATGTGCCTGGGGGGTGTCTTATTTGAGTTGAGTCATGCTGGGTTTTTGAAACTGTCTGCTATCTGAATTTCAGAATCTCTTGGCATGTCTAGAAAGTTCTCTTTTATAATTTCATGAAGAAGAGCCTCTGTGTTTTGTGAAGCAACTTTGTTGCCTTCAGGGATTTTTATAAGGTGAATATTTAGTTTTCTCTGAATTATCCCAGAGCTCTCTGAGAGAAAGATCCATTTTGCTCTCCATTTCTCTTTATCTTTGAGCAATTGGGCACATTCAAAAGCTATGTCTTCAATGTCAGAGATCCTTTCTTCTGCCTGCTCCATTCTGTTACCGAGGGATTCTACCATATTTTTCAGATATTTGAGGGCTGCAAACTCTTGCCTCAATGTTTCAAAATCTTTGGTCATTTTATCTTTGAAATTGTTGAATTCTTGAGACATCTTTTGAATAATTTCTTGAAATTCTAATTCCCTCCTTTCTTCCATTCTGTTAATCTTATTTGCTATCCAAATTCTGAACTCCATTTCTGACATCTCAGCCATCTGTTTATGGATGGAATCTTCAGTTGCATCTGTCCCATCCTTCCTTGGGGGAGTTGATCTACTCTGGTTATTCGAGTTCCCAGAGTTTTCCCACTGATTCCGTCCCATGCTGAATTTACACCATTTGGAGTCCCTACCAGAACTGTTCAGTCAGTGGCTGCCACGGGAGAAGATACCGGCTTACACTGGTTGCCCAGAGAGGCAGAGAGTGTCTGTCTGGAAGAGCCTCAGGAGTGTGAGCCTTGTTGTTCCCTCTGCTGTGTGTCAGTTGAGAGGGAACAGAAAAGAATTTTAAAATCTCAAATAACTTAGGCAACTCCCAGAGTGTGTCTGTGCTCTCCCACCCTTGGACTTGATTATGAAAAATATTATTTCAAACCACAAATCTCATCACATACAATTTTAATGATGTCATATTTATAGAGATAATACCATTTATGTTTTTAAGATTTATGAAAAAATCATGAACGAGTTGATTTTTGGTTTAAAATTTCTTCCAGGTGGACC
Organism: Otolemur garnettii; assembly: GCF_000181295.1. NCBI lineage: Eukaryota > Metazoa > Chordata > Mammalia > Primates > Galagidae > Otolemur > Otolemur garnettii. The sequence continues at coordinate 4,556,318 of NW_003852470.1, read as the reverse complement.
ATACATATAAGAAATAGTACAGTTGTGGCTGGGTGCCCGTAGCTCAGTGGCTAGGATGCTGGTGGGTTTGAACCTGGCCTGGGCCTGCTAAACAACAATAACAAAAATAGCCGGGCTTTGTGGCAGGTGCCTGTGGTCCCAGCTACTTGGGAGGCTGAGACACGAGAATTGCTTAAGCTTAAGAGTTTGAGGTTTCTGTGAGCTGTGATGCCATGGCACTCTACCCAGGGCAACACAGGCAGATTGTGTCTCAAAAAAATAAAAAAAAAAAGCAAAAGAAAAAAAAACCAAATATTACATTTGTTACCCAATAAGACCATGGCAAAGAATTTAGGTCATAACTAGATACTTTACTAGTTGTTTTAAAACTGAATTTTATGTATCTGTCTATATACTTTTATGTAACTAGATACTATGGTGAGTGACTAACCCTTGAATTTTTCCTACTTTGTCTGAACTTTTTAATAAAGCATATTCATTATTTTCTCAGCTATTAGTTCCCTGTATTTGCAAGTTGCATGAGTTGAACACATTAATTATGGTAAATAAAAAATAAGAGAAAAAGCAGTTATTCCCTCCTGTATTCCTCAAATAATTTAGCAGCTTGTTTGGCTCCCTCTGGGCCAGACTTCCAGGGTGTCATCTTCAGACACTCTGCAGAGCATGTGTGGTTCATTTGTCCCAGGAAGTTTGGGAAGATGGAGATGGCCATGCTAATCCTTTCATTCTGTGACCAGTTGGAACCTAGACAAATGTCCACACAATTTTCAGGTTTAGGGAAAGGGACACATTTACAAAAAGAGTTTGCATACATGGGAGACTCTTCAGCTGGGGCAGGACAAGGCAGAAGAGTCAGGGATGGCTTTGGCTGGAAGCTTTCACTGCAATGCCTGGGGTGACTCCCTGGACCCACTTGCTGCCTTGGTTTCATCTGGAGTTTGCTGTGAGGAGCTCTGATGTTCCTTCTTAGGGCTGCCAATCCTATGTTCTATGATTTCAGGATGTCTGACTCCTTTCCTTCTATAAACTTTTTACTTAGACTTGAAAGAAACAACCTAAACAAAAGTTAGAATATGTCTAGCCAAAAAACATTGTTTTATTTTATTATTTTATTGCAAGAATATTAGAGGGTACATGTGTTTTATTCACACACTTTGTTTTTGGCACAAATTGAGGCAAGGTTATAAATGTGCCCCCTACCCACACAGTGAGCACCATATCCACCTCCTTTTTCCCTCTCTGCAGCTTGATTTTCATCAAGATTTACCTGCATATGTGCCCTTAAGGGTCAATCGATTGGTTCCAGCTTGGTATTGAGTATATGTGTTTTTTTCTCCATGTTTCACTTAGAATGGTCTCCTGGTTCCCCAAGGTTATTATAAGAGATACTAGATCACCATTTTTCTTTGTGGCTGAGTAGTACTCCACAGTATGTTTATACCATATTTTATTAATCCATTCATATATTGATGGGCCACTGGGTTGTTTTCACATCTTTGTGATTGTGAATTGTGCTGCTATCAATATTTGAGTATAAGTGTCCTTTATATAAAATGACCTTTGGATATATATCCAGCAGTGGGATTGGATCAAATGGTAGGTCTACTTTAAGTTCTTTGAGGTATGGCCATATAATTTCCATAGAGGTTGCATTAGTTTACAGTCCCACCAACAGTGTGTAAGAGTTCTTTTCTCTCTGCAGCCATGCCAGGATGTGTTGTTTTGGGACTTTTTCATACCAGCTATTCTCACTGGAGTTAGGTGATGTCTCATTATGTTTTTGATTTGCATTTCCCTGGTGATAAGAGGTGTTAAACCTTTTTCCATGAGTTTGTTGGACATTTGTAAATCTTCATTTGAAAAGTTTCTGTTCATGTCTTTTGCCCACTTTTTGATGGGGTTGTTTGGTTGTTTCTGGAACTCTTTGTAAGTTTTGGTAATCAATACTTTATCAGATATGTGGCATGTGAAAATTTTCTCCCATTCTGTGTGTTGTCAATCGGTTCTTCTGATTGTGTCCTTGGCAGTGCAGAAGCTTTCAATTTGATCAAGTCCCATTTATTTATATTGTGATAGCTTTATGGGTCTTCATGAATTTTTTGATAAGGCCAATATAAATAAGCATTTTTCTAGGTTTCCAATATTTTCTTCTAGGGTTCTTATAGTCTCATGCCTTAGGTCTAAGTCTTTCATCCATCAGGAGTTAATTGTTGTGAGTGATGAGCGGTGCAGATCTTGTTTTGGTCTTTTTCATGTGGCTGTCAAGTTTTTCCAGCATCGTTTACTGAAAAAAGATCCTTCTCCCCCAACCCATGTGTTGTCAAAAATCACACAAGAATATGACAACGATTTCATCTTTGGGTTCTCTGTTCTGATCTGTAGGTCTCTGTTCTGTTTTGGTACCAGTACCATGCTGTTTTGGTTACTACAGCCTGTAGTAGACCTTGAAGTGTGGCAAAGTGATGCCTCGTGCTTTGTTCTTATTGTGGATGGTTGCACTGGCTATTTGGATCTTTTCTGATTCTATTCGAAGAGTAGAACTATATTTTTTTAGAGCTGAAAAAAATGGCATTGCTATTTTTATGGGATTTACATCAAATCTTTAAATCACTTAGGTAGTAAAGCCATTTTAATAATGTTGATTCTGCTGATCTGCGACCATGGGGTGTTTTCCCACCTGTTTCCATCCTCTGCATTTTCTGTCCTCAGTGTTCCATGATTCTCCCTGTAGAGGTCTTTCACCTCCTTTGTTGAGCATGTTACTAGGTATTTTATTTTCTTTGTTGCTACTGCAAGAAGTATTGCATCTTTGATTTGATTCTCAGCTTTACTGTTGATGGCATATTTGAAAGCTACTGATTTGTGTATGTTGATTTTGTAACTTGAGACTTTGCCGAATTTATTAATCAATTCCAAGAGTCTCTTAGTTGAATCTTTAGAGTTTTCTAGATATAAGATCATATTATGAGCAAAGAGCAATAGTTTGATTTCTTCTTTTCCCACTTGGCCCCCCTCTTGATTTTATTTTCTTGCTAATGGCTCTGATGAGAACTTCCAGCACTATGTTAAATAAAAGTGGTGAAAGTGAACAATTTTAATTATTTGTTTTCATTTAGATTCTCTCAGAGAGCCTGGTTCTGATGGGCCATTGGAGAGACAGATTTACTGTGGTGCATTTAAAGAACCTGTTGAGAAAGCAACTCTGGAACAGTTGACAGTATTAGGGCTTAAAAGATTAGATGCCAGTGATTTGTGAGAACAGGGATAGCTCTCCCAATTTATTATACTGGAGGCCCCAGATTAACAGGACCCCCTCACATCAGGGTGTGGTCTAGGTGCTGCACAACTGATGCAGAGTGTGTTGTGAGCAGAGCCCTCTGGAGGTGAGCTGTATGATACCCTTCAGAGCGGGCCATAGTGGAAGCTGAAATAGTACTACTGTGTTTCCCCGAAAATAAGACCTACCCCCAAAATAAGCCCTAGCAGGATTTCTATGCATTTGTTAAATATAAGCCCTACCCTGATAATAAGACCTAGTGATGGGTGTGGCTATGCAGCATAAACACCATGCATTTCAGCATGGAGCGTTAAGGAAGACTGGAATACCTTTTGTCTGCCACAGCTCCTTTCTCCGAGCTGTTTGCACTTGCACAGGTGCGTGTGTGGTAACCGCAGTTGCAGGCATCCTATTGCACATGTGCGAACGGCTAGGGGAAAGGAGTTCATGCATCACTAGCGCCAGCCCCACCAACAAGGTCAGCTCCCCCTGTCAGGTTCCAGAAGAAGATGACTTAACTGTAGTTGAATAAATGTAGATTGTTGTATTATACTTAATAAAAAACAAAGACATCCCCTCAAAATAAGCCCCAGTGTGTCTTCTTGAGAAAAAATAAATATAAGACAGTGTCTTATTTTCAGGTAAACACAGTAGATCACACTACTTAGACTCTAGCAATGGGCAAAGGGAAAAGCAGAGGGGAAAATCAGAGAGGGAGTTGGGGAACAAGCTGGGGTCTGAATCAGGTCTGTCTGGAAGTGGCTGGAGTGCTCCTGAGGCCTGGCCCATCTCCTCAGAAGTGGACCCCGTGGTATGACAATCAAGGGCCCAGAGACCCTTTCAGGATGGAGGCTGTCATTTCTCTAGCATCTGGAAATGTTACTCGATGGCTCACAACTAAGTCTCTCACCAAGAATTCCCATTTCTGTTTGGTTGTCTGTGCTTTTGAGGTCTTAACAAACAATTTCTTTTCTTTTTTTTTTCTTTGCCTAGATCAGTGTCCTGGGGTGTCTTCCCAGTGTTTTCTTCTAGTGGTTTCATAGCTGAATGTTTTAAATTTAAGTTTCTGATTCGCTTTTATTTTATTTTTGTTAATTTAACAACACAAATTTAAAGCATATGCTCTGTCCATATCAAGCGTAAAACATTGTCTTTTGATGTTCAGTTGTCCAGTATAAAGATACTAATTAATTTTACAATTTTTTCAGTCTTCCTGGGGTCTTAAAACTCTTATACAATATGGACATCTAATGTTGCGGTGGAGAAATCTGGAGCCAATGTGATTTCCTTTTTTTGAAGCAATGCCTTTTCATTTCTGCTTTTGTTTTTGTTTCCTGCATGGATGCTTGTCATACTTCCATGTATTTTTTATTAATCCTTAAAACTCAACACTTTCATCAGTGTATGCCTGTGAGGTATTTTTTAAGTGAAAATCCAATTTTTGCTGGTGGTAAACGATTTCAGACTTGGGATTCAAGCTTTTTGATTCTTCTGTCTTAAGGAAGATTTATTCTGCAGCCATTGCTTCTATTCCATTTATTTTGGTCTCTTTTTCATGAAAAGCAATCTGATCTCCATTCTCTGTCATTCATATCTATCATGCCCTCTCTTACCATTTTGCTTTGTTCCTTTGCTCTGAGCTCTCACTCCTTGGAAGGTCATCGACTCTGTCACGGACAGGTCCGTGTTTTCTCACGTCACCAGCCCCCCTGTTCAGAGCCCGGGCCCCGTGTTTCCAGCCAGGACGTCTTTCTTTGCGTCCACTTGCTCTTCTTTGTCTTCCCTCTAATCACGCTGCACCTTTCACCCTGGAATTCTCTCGTCCTTCATCCCTTGTTTCTACGAGCTCTTCTATATTTTAGAGGTATTTTTGAGAGTTCCAATAGATGCTGTAGAATTTTGCTGAAGTTTACTTTTGTAAGATTCTGTATGTATTTTTTCCAAGTGTTTTTTTTTTCTACATAATGAGTTCTCCTCATTTTTTCATGTCAAGAATCTCTGGGTTTTGGTTTTTTCTTCATTTATTATTGAATGCAGAGAGTCTCTCCAGGTCTGGTGAATGGACACAAAGAGATTGTGTAGGTTTCACCTTTCCTGGTGTTACTTAAATGCCCACCACATATGTTGGGCCAGAATGAGGGTTGGCATGTGTGTTCTACAAGCCAGAAGACCCCCACAAGGGGGTGGAGAGAGCATCCTGGGTAATCCCAGCAGGTGGATTCTTTCTTCAAAGATTTTCCTGCTCCACTCATCCATTCATTTATTCCCTCATCTAGCACTGACCTGGCACCTGCTCTGTGCAGGGCCCCCCAGTGGGCGCTGAGCTTGGAAAAAAGCTAGCGAGGGCTCTTGCCTGCACAGAGCTGAGATTATAGTAGAAGAAACACATAATAAATAACCAATTACATAATTCATTTTTTTTAGTTCAACAGGCCATGAGAGCTACTGTAGCAAGGGCTGACCTTTAACCGCCAGCTCTCTGCTCTCTGCAGTGGCCTCTGCTCCTACTGGAAGGGGTGGATTCTTGATAGAAATAGAATTCCCTCCGTGACACCCTGGTACCACTTATACACATAGCTGTCTGTCTATAGCTTCAGGTGGGAGTTCTCTCCTCTGTTGTATTTTTGCTTGGCCAAGCTGTCAACAAACCATGGGTCCTTCCAGGGGAGGATGTTTTCAAACTTCTGACCTGCAGAGGAAAGATGTCTTTTACCAGGATGATCCCTGCCAGTGCCTGGTCACAGCCAGCTTCAACTCACACCCGCCATGGCAACGGGCTCTTTTACCCTATTTGTAGCTTCATTTTGTACTTTTGATGCTGTTTGGGTAAGATGAGGTTCAGAGATCATCCTTGTCCTCAAATATTTTGCTATTTTGTTTACCTTAAGGGCATGCAGTCACCATCTCCTTTGTTACCAAAAGACAATAATTCTCAATTTAAAAGCTCTCCATCAGAGCTGTGTAGAGGCGCTTCCTGGATCTCGGTTCTCATCCTGCCTTTTCCTCAATTAGGTCCTGGTCTCTTCCCCTCCCTGGGGAGCACTCTGCTTGTTCTTTAAGGGGAAGTTATCTAGGTAATAAAATCAGACGGGGTCTGTAAAGCACAGGAGCAAGAGCCTCTATCCAAGTGAGGCTTTCATGTTGGGAGAGCAGGGGGAGAGTACCAGAGTCAGCAGAAAAGGCAGACGAGGGAGCGACGGAGAGAGTTCAGGTGACAGGCCACAGTCCTGTGCGAGGTGGTCACTATCCTGTGTGAGGACGCCCGTGACAAAGGCAGCCCTTCAGCCACACACAGGGACTTGGTAACACACAGACCCCCATATTCTACAGATGTAGAGACAGACGCCTCACATAGGCCCTTCCCATTTCTGGAATGATTTCCAGGTACACAATACTCACGACCCCAGTGGAAGTTGCATTTCCTCCTCCCTGCTCTCTTGGCAATGATTTGTCAGGACGAGGAGGACCTTTACGTTTGCAGCTCTGAATGTTTGTCTTGGCTCTCACTGATGTTGAGGTTTTTGCTATAGAAAATTATAAGTTTTGAACCAACATTCTTTTAAACTAGGTGTCCTCGAACTATGGCGCACGGGCCACATGCAGGCTGCCAAGGACATTTATCCGGCCTGCCGGGTGTTTTTGCTGCTGCTGCCTGTCCTGCTCAGCAGCCAACTCATCCTGGGGCCTGCAGTCCAGCCCTCCAGTGGTCTGAGGGACAGTGAACTGGCCCCCTGTTTAAAAAATTTGAGGACCCCTGTTTTAAACCAATGATGACCACTTTTAATACACAATTATTCATTGTGCTCTAATAGGAAATATTTTTGTTTGCTAAAATATTGGGAAAAAATTTGTTCTATTGTCATTCTGTCTGACCACCCTATTTTTCTGGTGCTAATTGTTACGTCCGTTTTGGGTGGCTAGGGGTGCATTTTGCTTTGCAGTGATTATGTAGGTAGAAGAGATGGGGGGTTTGCAGTTCTGTGTATGCTCAGAGGGTCTCCTGACCCCGACTGGGGAGCAATGAGCTGTTGAATAATGGAAGAGGCGGGAATACCTGTGGTCAGTCAGTTTTGCCCCAGTGTATGGGAAGCCCCCATTCCTCACTGGCTGCTTCTCCAAGTGTGCAATGGCCCTCGCAGGGTGCGGCTCAGTGACATCCACCTTCCCTTGGCTCTTCCCCCAGACAGCTCCCGACTGAGAGTTGGAGGGTACAGGGATGGAACCAACTCAGACTCCCTCCTCTGCTGCATGGCTTTAGGGTGGAGGTTCCTGTACCTCTCTTGGTCTCACTTTCTTCATCTATGAAAATGATGTAGTCAGCAGGATAATTTCTTAAAATGTCTGGGTTTTTTGGCCTGGAAGGAAGTCATTTGTAGTGTTAAATTTACACAACTACTTCTTCATGAGAGAGCAGGCTGAGGCAAAGTTTTGCATGTTCTCAATTTTGCCAAGACGTACGGGGGGGCCGACCTGAGCTCCGCAAGGAGGGTTGTGGCTCAGCGGAGGCCACTTGCTCCCGTCTGCCAGCTGCACAGTGAGGAGATGTGAGCAGTAAAGAACACACCAGAGAGACAGAAATTAAAAATATAGAAAACAGAAAAGCCTGTTGAGAGTAAAAAATCAATTAAAGTCCAACCAGAGTTATACACAACTCACCTGTTCCCCAGATGACGGACTTTCTCGGTTTTAGGGAAATTTGTATGCAACCAACTCACATCAGAAGCTTTAAAAAGCCATTAATTTTGGCATTATTTTTCTATTTCAAAACCAAAGTGAGGATTATAAACAGTTTAAAGAGTTTTAAAATGCTAGCACCATTCATCAGAGACCCCAGTGAATACCCAGAAGAATATGAAAATGGACAAGGTTCTGTTTCATTCCTGAAAGCTCCTGGAACCTTCTACTTTTCACGCCTTGATGTTGGCGCCTATGAAAAGCCGCGGTCTCCTGAGGTTTCTGGAAGGGGCTTCACTGGAAGTCGGGCAGAGTGGGTGAAGAGCAACATTGACTGGAGTTCCTTCTGTGTTTCCAATGGTAGGAAATTGACTTCTAGATTATCTCACAAACACATAGGAAACATAAAAAGAGGCAAAATTATGCAGAAGCACATAAATTATGCAGATGATGGAAAGCCTATGCAAAGCATGATATGTGCACATAATAGCGGATTTCCCCAGGGGCTAATTGTATCCTTTGGGTACCTTTTGAAGCATCTGAATATTCAGAAGAAAGCAAATTTATTATAATTTGAAAAATACCACAATAAACAAGGCTGAAAGAATAATGTGCATTGTGTTGGGAAGTGGAGACTCACAATCTGGCCACTTCCCCCAGTTTGACTGAAGCCCAGAGCAGTCAAGCCTCAGCCATGCAATTCCTATTCTTCTCCCAGATAAACAAGTTATGCAAAACACATTTGCTCATTCAACAGGTATTTAACTGTTGTCGTGACAGCATTCATTCACTTTTTTCACCATCCCAAAATTATTTCCTGAAACCTGTGATGTGCTCAGCACTGAGCTGTCCCCTCATAGAATCTGTGGCCATAGTATCAGAGCCAGGCTTGGGGACAGAGGAAGACTGCCTAGATGGGAGCCCACAGGGACTGTGCATTCAGAACTTGCTATAGTCAGGGGTTCAGCCCCTGTCGCTGGCATATGGCAGAGACCCCAGGCAAGCAGGAGCACAGGGAAGCCTTTGGATAAGAAAGGAGGGCTCTGGGTGAGCTCTGATCAGGGCCGTTGGCCTGGGAAAGCTGCGAGTAGGCTAGCCAGGAACAGACCATCCTTCTCAGATTGGTTCTGAGTTGGAATCAGGAGCAAACATGATGAAAGGTGGCAGTTGTGGACCAAATCTTGAGTGTTTGGGGCCAATTGCTCCAGAATTCGGTTGAATTGGGTTCAGCATGGGTTGAAGTTCTGTGTTTATGGATGGTCTGGCCCCAGTTTGCGTACTCAGTTCTCCAAGATGCATCACCTGCTAATAACCACATGGAGGTCCACAGGCTATGTGATCATAGGAGGCGGCCCCACGCAGAGGACAGAGCTGACACCAAGGACTTAAACAGGCATCTATCAATGGGGGGTCAGGAACAGAGCCCAGCAATAGTTTGTTTTTGTATGTTCGCTAGTCCTGTATAAATAAATATGCAGGGTGGCGCCTGTGGCTTAAAGGAGTAGGGCGCTGGCTCCATATACTGGAAGTGGTGGGTTCAAACCCAGCCCTGGCCAAAAACTGGAGAAAAAGAAAAAAGAAAAAAAGAAATATACAAAATTCCCATGGGTAGGATTGGTCCCTAACCCCACCCCTTTTGGAAGGTAACTGTTTTGATGACAAGGATGTAGAGTGTTCGAATGTCTGGTACCAGTTAGCTTGAGATACCATGACAGAGTGCTGCAGACTGGGGGGTTTGAACAACAGAAATGTCCTATCTAATGGTCCCAGAGGCCAGAAGCCCAGGACCCAGGTGTCGGCAGGGCTGGCTCCCTGGAGGATGTGGGAGAGAATCCATCCAGGCCTCTTCCCCAGCTCCTCACGGCCTCAGGTGTCCCTGGGCATGTACAGGTCATTCACCTTCATCTTCACACACTCTTCCCTCCATGCAAGTCCTTCGTGTTCAACTTTCTCCTTAAATAAAGAGCTGAGTTATATTGGAAGAGGGCCCATCCTAGTAACCTCATTTTAACTTGATTAGCTGCAAAATGCAAATATGTTCACAGGTAATAGGGGTTAGAACTTCAATGTCACTTCATGGACTCAACTCAATCAACGCAGTTCTGATTGGAGAACTCTCAGTGGAGCTGGGAGTTCCCAGAAGATGGTCCAGGAGCAGGCAGAGCCCTGCAGAGCCCTGGCTGCTGAGTGTGGTCCTCTGTGGTCACTTGGGAGCTGGTAGGATCTCTGGGCCCCTTGGAGTGCCTCTCAGAGTCCCAACCATCTCCCCATGATTTGATTTGCCTACACAAACCGGTTAAGAAGTCTTGATGGAGTACTGTAAGGAACTTGAGAATATCATAAAATTGTTTGGAGCAGGGCTAGGGTGGCATTTTTTCAAAAGTCAGTTCTTTGCTTAGTACTACAAGATACATTTTCAGTTCTACACCAGCGTAAGTCATCTGAACTGTGAAACATCTCACCAATGACAGCTGTATGTGTACGTGCGTGGGGTAGGCCAACTCTTCTCCCACTCAGAGCCACTAGTGAGGGAGAGTGACACGTGGCCACAAGCAGGGCTCCCTGAGGACAAAAAGGAGACCACAAATGCATGCTCCAACTGTCATCGAGGTCTCTGTGACCAGCAGGAGAGTGGGCGCCTTCCACCTCAGGACACTGGTCTTTGCCCTGTAGTAAGATACAGTCCTCGATTTAAAGCTGTCAAATAATTTTATACAAGGAATGGGGAAAACCTCCTTTCTGGTTGATTTTAGAGGACATTTTAATGAGGCACAGAGCTGCTGAAAGGAGCCACCTTCTGTCAGGATTGCCCACCACTTCCCACCAATTCCCCCAGTACCCAGGGATGTGGAGCCCTCCAGGCTATCAGAGCCCAAATGATGCTGTCTTCAACTGCTTCTCCCCGGTAAATAGTCACTCACCGAGTAATGAAGCTCTGTCAGTGGCAGGCTGCACAGACCATGGCTGAGTCCATCAGAGCATCATGGAGCTCAACAGTTCATACCTGCTGGTCCTCAGAACGTCATGGTGCGATGCATTGCTCCTGTCTTGGTGGAGATGCTGCTGCTGTGAACACACCTGCCACACAGTCAGTCCCACACAGATAGAGCGACATGATTATGTGCAATATGGAATTCAGCAGAACCTCCCCTGGGGATCACCTCCTTAAGTTGACCTAATTTTCATAGACCAGGTATGCACCACGTGTACTCAATGGAATTCCATACGTTGACCCTCTCCATATGTTAATCAGTTTTTTACAGTTCCTTGGGTGGTCAACTTACAGAGGTTCTACTATACTAAAAAACGTTAATAAAAGAGTACTATGTTACCAGTTAACATATTAAAAAGTATTACCATACTTTTGTTGCAATTTTTTTTTTTTTTTGACCAGGGCTGGGTTTGAACCTGCCACCTCTGATATATGGGGTTGGTGCCCTACTCCTTGAGCCACAGGTGCCGCCCTGTATTACCATACTTTTTATCATTATGTTAGCATGTACTCTATTAATTCAAACAGTTAATAAAGCTATAAATAAAACATTTCTAACATCTGTACAATATGTTTTGTTTTAAGCTAAATGTTATTACAAAAGAATAAAAATTTAAAAGTTTACAAAGTAAAAAATCAACAGTAAGTTAAAATTGATTTATTATTAAGGAAAAAATATTTTCATCAATTCAGCGTAGCCTTCGTGCCCGTGCTTACACAGTCTCCAGTCGTGTGCAGTGACGTCCAAGGCCCACACTTGCTCCCACTCACTGACTCACCCAGAGCTGCGTCCAGCCCTATACGCTCCATTCGTGCTCAAGGCCTATGCAACTGTGCCACGTTTTCTCTTATATCATATTTTCATTGTACCATTTCTGTGTTTAGATATGTGTAGCTACACAAATACTTACCCTTGTGTTATACCTGAGTTGCCCACAATGTGCGGTCCGGTCACCTGCAGGGGTGCAGCCCAGGAGTGACGTGCTGTACAGAGTGGCCCGGCTGTGCGGCCGGCCCGCCGTCTGTGCTCGTGCACGTGGATGCTGTGTTCTTTGCCCAGCTCTGACGTCACTTGACAACTTCCTATGCTTCTCCGAATGTGTCCCTGTAGTTAAGCAATGCGTGATTGTGTGTGCGTACATAGACACATACACTTGCGTGATTGTGTGTGCGTACATAGATACATACACTCGCGTGATTGTGTGTGTGTACATAGACACATACACTCGTGTGCACTCACACTGCATTTGCCTATTTAAACTTGAATCAGAATCGTAAATGAAGTAACAATTTCTAGCTAAGCCATAGTTTGTTCACCCTTGTTCTGGAGCAAGGCATCTCTGTTGAGGGTGTTTTCTGGGCACAGGTGGGTGATGTCTCCTGTGCCACCTGGTAAGGCTGGCAGTGATAGTTGGGGAGGGTATTCCTGATACTGCTCACTGGACAATAAAGACTATCCCCTCTGCAATCTCTGATGGCTGCGTAGATGGGCAGTGGCTTTGCATAGCCAGTGCTACCTGCAGACAGTGGAGTTTATTTAGGATTTGAGGTTACCTGGACCCCCCGGCCTGGAGATCAGATAAAGTGCTGAAGGTTCTCCCCAGCCTGGAGCACATGTCTACTGGCTGATGCCAAGAAGTTCATTTCTGACATTTGACAGAATTGACAAGGACAAGGATTTAATGTCCTTGGTCACTGGCTTGCCCTGGCCTTTCTAAGACGGGCCCCATGTATGCAGTGGTATGGGCTGTGGAAGTAGGTCATAATTCTACCACTTCTCTGATGGGATACGGGCAGCACACTTCAGCCCAGAATTAGTGATTCCACACTTTTTATAAAAAGGCGGAAGCCATCTTTTTCCTTCCTCAAATGTCCCCAAAGTAAAAAGCCTGACTGCTTCTTCCTTCCCAGTTGTGATGAAAGTAGGGATTAGTCAGATGTTAGAGGCAAAACCTCATCTGTGGAGTTATGAATGAATAATTCTAATTTCTTTCTGAATTCTGAGAAATCAGTTTGTTTTACATAGAAATGCAATATGTTCTTGATCTCTATGTATGCGATTAGAATTTCTCCCTCTCCTTGGTATTTGTTTCATTACAGAATGAAATTTTGAGCTTATATTTTTGGATATGTTTTACCTCATGCATTTCAATGTCTGTTCCCCTAAATCTCTGCTTCCATAGAATGCATCCACCCTGTCTTTTTTTTCATATTAGCTTTAGAATGTGGGGAAGGAGGTGGAGATGCTTTCTTTAAGATTCTGACTCTCATTGGAGCAGACACCCAACAGTCTCATGAATGTGTTTGGAGGAATATTCCAATTTTTAAGATAAATGATGATTGCTCAGTGCTGCTAAGAAAAATGGAATTGCCACGCCAGCCTCGGCATCACAAGGTAGATGAGGTTCATAGAGTGGTAACGGGACGATGTTGAGAATATCTACTCCAGGAAGGGCGATCAAGGTTACCATTCCACAACGAACGGGCATTTCAGAAGGGAGAGGACTTCTGGGTTATGAAGGGAAACTGGGCTTCTCTGGCACTGGAGGAGACAAGGCCAGGGAAGGGCACTGGGAGCAGAAGGGGGAGCAGGTGGTCACCAGGGACTCTGGCACTGCCCACTGTGGCGGGATCTGGGCCTGCGTTGCAGTGCACCTGAGGGGCAGCCCAGCCCAGGCTCGGGGCCCCAGCAACAAACAAACCCCGTCTCTGTCTGATGAGCTTATTCACTACTTTACAGCCAGAAAATCTGGGAGCAAACTGATTTTAATTTCACATACATATGCTTTACTTTTTAAAGTCCCGAGGGTGGAGGGGTGGAGCATCACCTTGCTTTCAGGTCCTGGGACCTGCAGGGAGGATGTCTGTGGTCTATGGGAAGTAAATGGGGTGGGGCCCCAGGGGTGCAGGAGGGGAGTTGGAGAAACTGGCAAGCCTGATACATGGGTGAGGGGATCAGAAGGGGCTGTGAGGTGGATGAGTTTTGCATAGACAGCTTCGTGGAACCTCTTGCCACTGTCCAGAGGAATATTATCCAATTTGTGATTTTCCCAAATCTATTTCTTCTCCACTGCACTGTTTGGCCACTGCCCTGTTCATTAGCACCTCTGCCAGAGGAAGGGGGAATTGGGAAAAGGCAGTTAATCTATATTTCAGCAGCCTCATTGGCTCAGGGGGCGACAGCACCATACTAATGAAGCCAGGGTCAATGGGACGAGCTCCAGGTGGGCCAGTTAGCTGGGCTACCTCGGCCGGCCTCAGACTAGAGCCCAGCCTGGCCGACTGGCCTGCATGCGCATTTCTGCTCACTGAGAACACTGGGGGAGTCACTGGCATACCTCCGTTTGTTGCTATCAGAAGAAATACCCCAAGGAGGTGGCCGGTGGTTTACAGAACCCTCTCCTGGTCCCTAGGGCTCCAACACTGGTAGCTTCTGTTGAGAGATGTGGGTGCAGCTGTGCGTGATTTGTGGGATCCATGGATTCTTGGTCACCGCAGATGATTTGGACTGTACAGTCAGTAGACATTTGTAAAGAGTTTCAATATTTAATAAGCTGCGTGCAGCATGTATCAACAAAGACAGCTTGACTGGTCTCTCTCTGCTGCTAACTTATTTCATAATGAACCTGTCCTTTGCACTGGGATGGAGGAGAGTACATTTGGGAGACTAGAGTCCATGACGCATCTTCTTATTTTTTTTTTTTTTTTTGAGACAGAGCCTCAAGCTGTCCCCCTGGGTAGAATGCCGTGGCATTCAGCTCACAGTGACCTCCAACTCCTGGGCTCAAGCGAGTCTCTTGCCTCCGCCTCCCAAGTAGCTGGGACCACAGGCGCCCGCCACAACGCCCGGCTATTTTTTGATTGCAGCCGTCATTATTGTTTGGCGGGTCCGGGCTGGGGATTCGAACCCGCCACCTTAGGTGTACGTGGCTGGCGCCTTAGCCGGTTGAGCTATAGGCGCCGAGCCCGCATCTTCTTATTGAAGAAAAATTTATTTATTAAGCTTTTACTACGTACCAGGCATTGTCTAGGAATTAAGACCTTACAGGTTGAAAATTCTTAAAAAGGGAATCTAAAATATAGCCACCATAGCCACCTTTTTCAGCCTGTAAATGAGTTGACTCGTAATAGAACAGTATAGGTTCAGTTGACAATCACAGATTGTGATGACTCCGTGGAAGACCCAATATTCTGGGTTTGAGCAATGTAGAAATGCTTGGTAGTTTTAGGCCAGGTTTACACAAGTTGTATCAAAGCCCAGCTGCCAAGTCTCTGATGGCCAGGTGGTGTTTGCACACACGGAGAGATTTGGCAGGAAGGCAGCTCAAGGCAGGTTGAACATAGTCAAAGACCTGGATCTTTAAAAAATGATCAGTAACTCTTTTGCCCCAGTGCATTTTGTGTGGAAAGACATTTGTACAAGATGAGACGTTTTCTGACGACGTCTCTCTCCTTTTGTTTTTCATTTGAATGATGCTGCAATAGAGTCTTCCGTGTTCCAACAGCAGATACACCTTAGCCGCTGTCGCATTGTATACGACTGTCCTAGAGTCTGGAGAGTACAGGTGCTAACAGGACATGCAAGGACCGTGCGGGCCTTCATGTTTCAATGACATGAGAGGTCTCTGACTCAGTCCTTTAAGAGCCTAGAAAAAAGATTTTAAACCTTTTATATTTGGGGAAGAGATGCACAGATTGGAGCTGAAAAGAAATAAGATTAACAGTCCAAGGGAGAAAACTCTCATTTTTGCTCAATCATGACTCATATGTGGTACTTGGGCGTGGGGAGGATTATGGTTTGGAGCTGCTGGATGGGATGAGGGGACAGGAAAGAGAGAGACTGGGCGGTCATGGAGCACATGGTTTAGGTGAGTGGGAGTGTCTATGGACCCTACGTGCTATGTAGGGACTGAGAGTGCCTGGCGATGATGTGTGCTCCAGCAAGTTCTTCCTCTCACCGTCTGTAGGGTCAGCTAGTTGTTAGCTCTCTCCACCGTCCTCCAGAGAATGGTCTCCTTTCTGTTTAGGCCAAAGTCAACTTTGGCAGGCTGGACGCCCTCAAATCTTGAACAAGTGGGTCTGGTCCCCTCTATAGCTCACCAAGGAGAGGTGCACAGTGGCCCCTAGTTTCACACTCGGTTTCTGGTTCTCTCCATTTTCCTTCCAGAATTCTGGGGCGTAGCTGCAGTCACCGGTGAATACCAAACAAAACAGAATGAAATAAAACGAGTTATTAACCGTCCCCCCCTGTGAATTGTGGGCCACAGATCAAGTGTGCAGCAATCCGAGGGTGGGAGGAGGGACAGGGCTCTGTCTCTCTGTGGGAATGTGTGTAGTTCCAAAGCTCACAGAGGCACATGTTTTGCAGACAATGCCCAGAAAGCGAAGGAGATGGGTCAGTTTTTCCTCCTGAAGGGGGAAAAATGCAGCAAAACCTCTGACAGGATTTTCATTTTTCTTTCATAGACATTTTGTTTTTTTATTAATTTTTTCCTCCAGAGAGGCCGCAAGAGTGGGCAAAGGGAACTATGTAGGGGAAATCGGCTTGCTGAGATTAAACAAATCTCTGTCGCCGTGTGTCCATCTGCCCGTCCATCTGTGAATAACCTGTAATTATTAATAATATGAGTGATGTCATGAACATTCTGGCAAGAACGCTGAGCCCCAGAGACCACTCTGGAACCAGCCAGCACAGGACAAAGCCTGGAGAATGATCGGCTGTGTTTGCATTGCAGCCGAGGGTAAATCTGGCCCTCACCGCGCCTGCCAAGCCCCCTCGGCAGTAGAACTGGAGCATATTGGGTTTTCTCATAAACTTCCGATGAGATCGGGTTGGCGGCATCTCAAAGGAACACCTCTTATATAAAAAAAGGTTGAATGTACAATCCAGCAAAAAAATGTCATTAAAAGGACACATGGTTCTGAGGGGGTAACCTTAAATTTACTGAAAACCGAGGGTCTGAAAGAGCCTGAGAGAGACACATTGGAGAAGATGACAAAGTCGATAGTAAAAATATTAGAGAAAATATTAGAGACATTCCCCCTGGGCCCAGCAACTTTCATGAGTATTTCCTGCTAAAATACTGACGAAATCATCTAGGGAGTGCGGAAAGAAACAAGGGAAAAGGAATGGTCAGTAAAAGCCAACCCTAAGAATGCTAGAATTCCAGAATATTCCAGAAAGAATTCTGGGATAGTCCATGCCAGTGGGTGAGCTGAAGAATTAGCACCAGTGCAAAGTGACACCCAAGGCTGCCTCTTGGGACGTCTCCAAGGGCAGGTGTGGGATAAAGCTGCTTCTGGTGGGGGTGCAGGCCAGGCAGGGGTGGATGAGATCCCCAGCCGGGCAGGGCACAAGCCACAACCCTGAGAATCTTCCACACAGGGCTTCAGCCATCTGAATGGGGCCACACAGCAGCAGGGGCTTGGGTGGGGCTGTTCATTGTGGTTCTCTAGCTCATGGGAGAGGGACACTCCAGAATGGGCCCAGGAAAACTTGGTGGCATTCCAAGGAGAGTCTGTTACACATGTCCAGAACATATTTTTGCCTGGCCCAAGTGTCTGGCCCAATTCTGAGGGTGGCTCATTAAGGCGTGGATGGTGGAGGTGATGGGACCAGGGAAGGAGAGGTACCATCTCCAGGTGGTTATGTGGACATCACATCCGGCCCCTCCCCAGGCCGTGGTGCTGCCTGGAACTGCTCCTTCCACTGCGGCTGCCTTCCTGCACCATGATACCTACCTGTGGCCTCCCACCACATTATTACCCGGGTGATAGGAGGCTTCAAAGCTGCCTCCAGAAAACCTGGCCCTTGTCTTGGAAGGAATGACTGACTCTATGGCAGAAATTTCCTTATTTCAAAGAAAAAGAAAAACAAATCCCAGAAAAAGTACCATGGTGGATCTCACTCTGAAATGGACCACCCATGGGAAAACTAAGAGTTTGTCAAGAACTCTGATCCACTGTCAGGAAGGCAAAGTGACAGCAGGTGTGAGGCAAAGCCAGAGCCAGCTGAGCTGCATCCTGCCAGCAAAGTCGGGTTGTTCTCACACACATGAAGGTTAGGACCGATGCTGTAGAACAGCAGACATTCCAGAAATACACTCCTAATCGTGACTGTAATGAGGAAATAATGATACAATGAAGACCAGGGTGGCGAGCTGTCATCAAGCAGCCCCTACTTGTCAGACATTCACATATACCTGTCTCATCCCATTTAACTGGCACAGCAACCCTACAGGGCAAATGCCATCACCATCCCCAGACGAGGAAACTGAGATTTAGAGATACGAAGTATATCACTAGAATCACAAAGGCAGGACATGGTAGAGCAGGGAGTAGAAAGCCTGGTCATTCTGAAACACAAAGACGGAGGCACTGCCTCTAAAATGTACACAAAACTAACCAAGAGTAAAACATGAGAAAATGTGACAGCCGTGGAGAACAGAACTCAGGGGTCCTTGGAGAGCCAAAAAGGAAGAATTCATAATCAAGATTACCAATTAAGTTCAAGAAGCAAATAAGTACTGGATAAATAGTAATAAAATAAAACTAATATTGGAGCATGAAAGATTAGTGGTCCAAGGAGAGTAAATAGAAAACAACACCAAGGACCCAAGACTTGCTCTAAATCCCAGTGAATGTGTCACTCACGTTCTGGTGTCTGGTGGCCCCTTCGGCCCTCTCTGCCATGCCTTGCTGGGCCTCCACCTTCTCTGGAGGCCTCTTCCAAGGCTGCAGATACACCGGCCCTCCAGACTCCAGTCCTCTTCCTCCCTAGCAGAACACTCATCTAATGTGGGTGTGTGTCTGCTCTCTCACACACTCCTCTGCTCTCCAAGAATGCCGCTCCTGCAAGAAGCCAACCTGGGATGGCTCTGGATAGTCAGCACACCACCATGGGCAGGGCAGGCACTGGCCCTGCTCCCGCCTGGTGAGTGGCAGACTCATGCTAGGGCAGAGGCTTTTCCCTCATATCCCAGAGCTCCTATAGCCTAATTGAGAAATTGAGCACAGGTGAAAGGGTGGCTGTACGAGGGAGAGGTGGGAGGCAGAGCAAACCCAGGAGAAGTCCGCTCTACTTGCAGATCCATCCAGTTCCTTCCTCTGCTCTTCATGCTGTGTAAGCCCACTGGTCCCGACTGATCATCTCTCCCCTCTGCAACCACTGCTTTGTGGTGTGGAGAGTTACTCTTTCTAAAATGCAAAGATGATTGCTGTCGGCCTTGCTTTGACATGGTCTGGCCCAGCCACTCCCGATGGCCACCACATTCCATGGTCCTAGCTACCTCAAATCTGTAAAGGCCCTGTGTCCAAATACAGTCACATTTTGAGGTGCTGGGCATTAGGGTTTCAACATATGGAACTTGGGGGACACACGTGAGCCCACACACTACCCAGACTGTCATTCTCCTGGGCTGACAACAAAGAGACCCTGTGTACCTTGCACTTGCCAGAACTTACCACCACGGTACCTTTTCTTCCAGATCACAGAAACGCATAGATATACCTGAAGTATGTTTCTTTATTTATATTTTAGATTAACATGAGGGTACAAATGATTAGGTTACATTTTTTGTGTTTGTTAGGTAAAGTTCAAGTTATAGTTGAGCCAGGGATGGGCTGTCCACCTTTACAGTGTTTCCATTAGGTGAGAGCTTACCAATCCTGAAATTTAAAAAAAAAATCATAAATAAAAATATAATTATGGAAAGCACTTTTGCTGCCCTGTGAAATTAACTAAAAATTTAAGAGATAAAATATATGAATAGGACAAATTATTGATAGAACAAGAGTCAATTAGACTATTAAGGGGGTAGGAAGTCACTACTCTAGCTAACCTACTGCTAGTCATGGACCCACTGAAAAGAACTCAATTTCCTTGGGGTCCGCCTTCTTCTGCCCCATATTTAGGGCACCTGCTTCGAGATGTCTGCAGGCTCAGATGGAGCCTCATCACCCATCTCTACCACCAGACTCCAAGATTCCTAGACTGGGACAACAGCCCTTCTGCCTGCTTGCCCTGCAGCCTGGGCTCAGCTTAGCAGCTCAAGGGATCCTTTAAGTCAGTGGTTCTCAACCTTCCTAATGCCATGGTCCTTTAATACAGTTCCTGTGGGTCACAACCCACAGGTTGAGAACCACTGCTTTAGGTAATTAGACCAATCATAATTTATAACACTTCTTTGAGGTAAAGTTCCTCATGCCTTCCCTTCTCAGATCCAGCCCTTCTCGCCTGCTCCTGTAGCCCAACCTCACTGTTCTCATCAACGCCCTGCTCTCCCTGCCCCAGCCCTTCTCACTCCCTTGTTGAGACGTAACAACCCACATGGGCCCCAGGGCCTTTGCTCTGGCCACTCAAACTCACCCTTTCCCCAAGACCGCTCTTCCCTGTCTTCATTCCAGCCTTGGTTTCAGTGCCAGCTTAGCCTGTTGCCTTCCCTGAAAATAGCTCCCTCCCTGACTGGTCTCCTGCTCTGATCGTGCTTCTCTTTTGTCCACAGTGTCCGTTGCCGTCTGCCACAATGGTTTATCATCTGTCTTCCTCCACTAGATCGTGGGGGCTCAGGCTAGGGCTGCTTCCTGCCCTGCTCTCTGCTGCATTCTCTGTGCCTGCAGTGGGGTGTGCAGCTGTGAGCTGAAGGCACGTTTGTTCCATGAATGAACAAAAGCGAGATGCCAAATCCAGAAGAGAAAAATGTTCTTGAAATGTGGTACTAAAGTAATGAAAAGTTACAAGGGTGGATGTGCAAATGTGTTTCCTGATCCTTCATAAAAAAAGTCAAAAGGACAGTGCTGATGACTTCAGATGTCAGCAGTTTCAAGAATGTATGTGCGAGGTCTTGAGGTAATAGCAGTATAAAGAATGGCATTTGTTCCTTCCAAATATTATTAAATGTTAAGTCCAGATAGATCATGGTTAGTGCATCAAAAACCATGAGTGATGAAGCTTCTCCAAAGGATGAAAACAGACTGTGTTTGTGATTGTGTCAGTGACCCCAATGACTTCAATCTATCCATTAAAAAAAAAGCCAAAAAAAAAAAATCCCTGGGTGGATTTAAAAATAAAATCTTACAAGATGTTGTTTATTAGAAATTCAGTCACACAAACAGGATTAGAAATAGAGAAGGTAAACAGATAAGGTTTGCTTAATTTTAAAAATTAGATAAAAGGTTCATTTATTTTGATAAAATATAAAAAGCAGTTGGATGTACGACATTAATTAAACTCCCTGGATGGGGTCAAATGATATAGCATTAAGGTATTTTAAATAAGTTCTATCAGAAAAATAGCAGCGGAGATGGTTGGATAGTGACAAAAACTTAGAAAAAAATTGTAAGGAGAGACATTAATTCACTGTTAGCAGGAAACACAAATACAACGAGGCCAGAGGGCAAGTTGTTAAAATAAACAGTAGGAGTAAACAGACATGTGCAATAGCCTTTGCCAGAGCAGGAATTACTCATCTCCATTACAAATTTTCTGTAAAAGATAGGATATAAATAAAAATGAGAAAATCTTCCAATTAAAACATTACCCTTTGATCCAAATACAAAAGCAAATGGACACTAAACAAAGCCCTGAAGAAAATCTAAATAAACTTCAAAGAACAGAGGCTTTCAGGGGCTTCATGTCTAGTAGGAAGAGAAAAAACAACCAGAAATTGTGGAAATGATAAAAAAAAATACACCCAAGAGCTAGTTTTTTGAAAGTTCAGTGCAAAAACAATAACATTAACAAATCTCTGGAGAATCTAAGTAAAAGTGAAAAAGGGAAAGTAAATATAAGCCAAGTTAGGAATGAAAGGGGGAATAAATAGTAATAATAAAACAATTTTTAGGAACTTCTCTGTTCATTTGCATCTTCCCAGATTTGGAAGTAGCAAAGTGCCTTTTGGGAAGCGTCACTCTGCCTCCCAGGAGTGATGGTCCCTGCACCCAGGAGGCAATCACAGCGTGCACCAGCACTGCGGGCAGGAGGTGGAGCTTCTGGGGAGGTGGAGCTTCTGAGGAGGTGGAGCTTCTGGTGGGAGGTGGAGCTTCTGGGGGAGGTGGAGCTTCTGGTGGGAGGTGAAGCTTCTGGCATCCTACTCCCTGGTTGGACCTGGGTTGGTTCCAGGTTTTCTTGGCTTGTATACAGTTCATTTGGGCCAGTACTGGAACTAGTTCTCAGATGAGATACAAGTGCAGGGCTGAGTTAGGCTTTTCCTGTTTCATTTAGGGTTTTTCGTATTCTTCAGCTCAGAGAAGATAATACTGGCTAAGTCATCTAAGAGTGTGTCTCTCATCTTCCTTCACAAGCCAGGTCTTGCTTTCATCTTTTATGGTGTGCAGTGGCATTTTAGCAACCTATGTAGTCCTTAAATTGAGTTCCATAATATAGTTGTGGCAGTTTAAAACATAAAAAAGGAACTATATATAGAAAAAAAAAAGATTCTTTGTGGATGACAGGACTATTTAACTAGAAAAACTAAAGTAATCAAATTTTAAGAGTGATAGAAGTAATAAAAGGGTTTAAGTACAGGCACCACGTGCAGGGTAAGTAATAAAACAGGAATGAATTCCCTCCCTGCAGCAACACCCAAAGTCAATCCATTCCCAGAGCGCTGACTGGGAACTCAGAATCCCTGGTGAGTGGGACTTAAGTGATCCTACATGGGGCTGCTGGGACAGGGACATAAGTGGGATCAAACATGGAGAGACAGCCAGCAGGTGGAATTGGGCCCTGTGGAGCGCCTGCCACCTTCTGTGTAGCTGTTCTCAGACTTGAGAATCATCTGACAACATCGTGGGAAGGAGGTGAATGCAGAGAGTTCCAGGCCTCAGCGGGAGATTCAGTGGGTCCTGCTGTGGGACTTGAATCCTCTTTCAGCCTCAAGAGACCCCTAGGTAGGGTCCCCAGATATCCCTGTGAGGTGCCCTTCTCATGTTCGTGGGCTCCTACCTGATTCTTGCAGAGGAAAAGAAGAGCCCAGGCAGATCGAGGGGCCCTTTCATGGTCCCACTGAGTACACAGAGTGCCCTGCCTCCTTGCTTTCTGCAGACAGAGGGTTGACAGTGCATCCGTGTGTGCCAGGCATGCTGTGCTCGTCGTTGCCACTGCAAGCAGCAGGGACACTGGTACTGAGAGACGTGGGGTGGATCCTGGCCCACTTCTCAGGACGAGTGTCCCTTGGCCTCTGCACAGGCTGCAGGTGCCCACAGGCTATGCCCCCAACCCTTCGAGGGGTGGTGGCTCCCAGTGCCCAGGGCCCCCGTTGCTAGGAAACTGCTCCCCTCTGTTGTGTATGTTGAGCCTGCCTGTGTTTGCCTTTGGCTCTCAGAAGGATGAAATTCACCATGTGGCAATGGAGAAATAATATTGAAAACTACTTAAAAAATGAAATAAGTGCCAAATGGCGCTCTGGACAGCAGATGCTCCCCGGGCTGTTCCCGCCCTGTGCAGAGGCAGGGCCGTTCCCCGGTGCTGGGGCTCCAGCCGCTACAGTGCACGCTGCTCTTGCACCCACCACCCTCTGCACAGCCTGTCCCCACGTGCCCGGCACACAGGCTATGGTGTGCAGGTTCACAGTGCCTGACACGGTCTGTCCTGTCCCTCCCTCCCTGCTCCCTGCCCCTGCTATACCTGACAAGGCAACACGTGAGCTTCAGCCACCTCTAAGTCCCCGGGGAAGTGGAGGCTTGGGGGACATTGTTGGCTGCCTCTCCCCAACTACCTTCATCCAGCAGCTCATGTCACCCTTATAGTCAGGAGATGTCCAAGAGAGGGACAATAGCTTCTGGATTGGCCCTGGTTTGTCCTCACTACCTGTGACCAATGTGGGCAGAGGTAGAGGGTGTTATGCCCTGCAGGGCAGGAGACCAGGGCCAGGAAGCCAGCTTGAGTGGCCCTCACTGGCTGTGCAGAAAGCATCTGCCATGCTCTAGTGAGGAGACCCCACCAATGCCAGGATGCCTCTTTCTCCATTGCCCCCTACTCTTCCGCCTGGCCTCTGCCCATCCATTGGGTCAGGGCTCTGGGCCCTAGTGCCTTGGCTCTGATTGAAATATGACTTTGAGCTCTACACCACAGGGCCCTTGTTACTGGCTGACAGGTCTCTGGACCAACCTCCCTGCAAATCCCCAGGTTGACCCTGGACCACGTGTGTGCTTGGTCACTTCCCCACTGCTTCCCTGTCCGTCTGTTTTGCTTCCAGGGCATCCCCCACAAACCCCACTGTGACCCTCTGCAATCGCAAGGTCAGCGAGGCCTGGAGAGGGCTGAGCAGTGCTCTTGGTGGATAAGGCAAAGCAGGAGCCAGGGTGAGTGGCACTGGGCACGACAGCTCTGCCGGCAAACTCTCCCCTGGCCTGGCCCCCATAGGTGAGCCTGCCCGCCAGCTCCCCCCCAGCCCTGCAGGTGGCGCTGTGAGTGCTGAGGGCCACGAGCACGAGGGCGTGACCTCCTGCATCACCATTACAGCAACACCTGTGCTAAATGCCCCTGTACCAGCTGGTTGTGCAGATTCACGGGTGTTCAGTTGCCTCCGAGTTTCTCATCGCCACACTGTCAACAAGCCGCAGATGTGCACGGCGGGAGCCGCCCAAGCCATGACTCGAGGCTGTGCTGACAGCTCTGCCGCCAGGTCGCGTTTGTCTTCACCAGCGCCGTGGACCCCGGATGTATTCCAGTATGTCAGCTGCCTTGGAGGAGACTTGTCACATCAGAACCGCCCCTTGGCTCTTGCCATCCTGGGAAGGGAAAAGGGAGCCTAAGGGAAAAGGTTCTCGGGCTCCCGGTGGGGCCGCTGCTGGCTGCGGGGTCAGAGGTGGAAGGGGGGCCAGAGTCTGCTCCACATAGAGCTGCTTATGGTCAAGGGAACAGAGGGGCCAGAGACTGCAGACGGTGGTCTGGCGTTAACTTTGGCCTGGGGACACGATAGGTACTATTTTTAAAGGTTTGAATCATCGCTGATGTTCAATGTCAAGAACACTCACCTGTTAAATCTGGACTCCAGGCTGCGTTGCCAACATGAGCAACCTGCCCGGCAGAGCCCGCACTCCCCTATTCAGAGCATGAGACTCACCCCCCTTGGGGGGCTGACCCCCTCTTTGGCAGGTGTCACGTGTTGCATCCCTTACAGGCCTGCTGGCAGTTGTGCCCATGGCGGGCAGCAGGGAACAAACACTTCTCAGCCAGAGACACGGCGTCCTCCTCTGGACAGAGGCCGAGAACAGGCTGCAGAAATGCTGACACAGACCCCAACTTGAACATTTTTCTGGCTCTGTGCAGAAATTTTTTTCTGAGAATTTCCTAATTTAGAAATACAATATTGAGAATTGTCTTCTGGCAACATTCTCGATTGAGACCTAGAAGCTTTTTCTAGCTTTTTCTGGCCAGGAATGGTAATCTCCGTAATACAAGATTATCCCTGAGAGACCTGCTTGTGGGGCCAGTGTTCTTGTGGGGGGAACTGGACGGTGTTGGACCAGAGTCTGGGAGCCCAGGCCCCTGTGCTGGGGCCGGAGCATCATCCTTCAAGGCCCTTGGGGTGAGGGTAGAGGGAGTGGCCACAGCATCTCCTAACTGGCTAGTCCTACATCTTCTGGGTGCCTGTGAACTTCACACAGCTGCTCTGGTGGTGGGGTCTTCCTGGATAGATAACCACTGCCCTTAGGCAGTCTGGATGTGGGCACTTTGGTAAAATAGGAGGTTCCCCACCCTTCTGGAGGCAGGATGCACTCGTGGCAACCTTGGCCATCCTCACTCAGTCAGCTAACAACATGTGCACATCTTCCTAGGTATATTGGATTCTGCGTGGGAAAGAATAAAATCAATATGATATCTGTATATGAGGACCTACTCTGCATCCAGAGCTGTGCTAAGGCTGGAAGCACAGTGGTGAGCAGATTAGTGTGGACTCTGCCCTTGTGGTCTGCACGCTCATGGGAGGACATGCCAAGCAGAGTCCCAAGAGGGCCCCAGGGGCCAGGCTGCAACACATCCTGTCATGTCAGGGGTCTTGAAAGGAGGGACTTTTGGCTGAGAGTGTAGGAAGGCTTCCCCTTGATGGTGGCACATGAGGTTGCAGGAAAGGGGATGGGGCCAAGGACAGCATGGACTTCCAAGGCTGGTAATACCAGGTCACAGGAAACATGTGCTTAGCTTCTCGTGAGTGTGTGAAAGAGCAAGGCCAGGGCTTGGGGCAGAGGGCCAAGTCCCCATGCCTGAAGGCAGAAAGGGCTGGACAGCTCCTGTGTGTCCTTCATTACTCTGCCTTCCATGAAGGCGTTTCTTTGAGTGGCTAATTTAATGGAAGCTCTTTAGTTGACCTGCTTAACCCACTTACATTGCTAGGCACTTGCCTCTGTCTCTCATCTGCAGCAGGTGAAACAAGAGCAGCCCTGCCCGCTGCTCTTTCTATTTCCCTCTATGCAGCTGAGGAGCTAACCTCAACGTGAAGTTATAGCCACCAATTCAAAGGGCATCTAATCACACAGGCCAACTGCCCTGCCCTTGCTTTGTGTATTTTCTCTCCCCGCCTTCAGCATAATTATTTCACTCTGTCTTCTCTCTCCCCATCTTCACAAATTCCACTACCAATCCCCCAGCCCAGACCTGCTTACCCATCACTGAGCAAATAGAAACTGTCAGATGGAGACCCACTGTCTTCCCACCACCATCTCTATCTACCACCTGCTGTCTCTTCCTTCACATCCCAGAGAAAGAAGAGCCCTACTCCTCTCAGAGGGCATGTCTAGAGCCTCGTCCTGGGTGTGGTCTTTGGCCCTCAGTTATCACAGTTAGGCATCACAGTTACCTGTCTCTGGCATCACCAGCGTCTCTCTCCCTGGTCAAGCATGGCCTTCAGCACGTGCAGGAAGACATCTCGTCTTCAGGAGACAGTTCTCTGGAGCCCGTCTCTCTGCAGCACCTGCTGTATGTCTTTTCTGGGGAGGCCCTGGTTGAGTAAAGCCCTTGGTGTGTGTTTGTCCCAGCATCCTGGGACCAAAGAATGAATGTTTGTTTTTCTGTTTGTGCAGTGGCCAAGTGGCCGTCCTCAGCTTGCTCTCTTCCTGTGTGGTGTGAATAAGCCCTGCAGCCCCAGACTTTTGTTTCCTGTACTGAAACTCCTGCCTTACCCCCTCGCCTGCTGTGTGCCCAGTCAGCTTCCAGGTTTTAGGTCAAGTGTCCTCAAGGAACCTGCTTTCCCAGCCCCCACACAGCACTTCTGTGGACCTGCCACCATTGAGTTTTGTATTTGGGTGTTTTCTGATGAATACAACTCTCATCAGCAACCTTGGAGGCGGGAACCAGGTACATTTTCATTTGCCACTGTCTCCCTAGTGTCTGGCATGGGGCTTGGAACTCACGAGAATATTCAATACTTGCTATTCATTAAGAAACAAACACAGTGTATGAATGAATGAGTACATGGTCACACATAAGACCATAAGATTTATCTACATGAGAAGTTCCAGGGTGCATATAAAATAAGAATTTGTGAATGGTCTAAGCACTTTACATTTTTATGTAACTTAATCCTCAGAATTAGATGAGGTCAGGACTGGCCCTTTTCATTGATAAGGAGAGAAAGGTTAGTTTTCCCATGGTGACTACTAGTAGATGGTAGAGATAGGATTCCAACCCAGGAAACCTGATCCCGGGGCAGTGTTAAACATGGCCACACTTGATGTGACATCATTTCCATCAGGAGATGCATTTCTGCCCCCCCGAAGTCTTGCTGGTTGGTGGCCATGGTGACTGACTGCTTTGGCTAGAATGGGGATAGAATAAATGTGGCCATGTGCCCTTAAGGAGAGAGGTGCTAAAGCTCGTCTGTCCACCTGGCTCTGTCAGTTTCACTGGGACCTGTGCCCTGGGTGGTACGGACACAGTGGTCCACATTTCCCTTTAAGCCCCGACTTCTGTCCATTCCTTCCTGATGGCCAGATGTGTGGGTGGGACCCTCCTGGACCCTCCAACTGAATGCCCTGGGTACATTACCCAATGCCAGATAGAAAAGGAAACCCATAAGCCCATCGCTGTCCAGATTCCTAACCCACAAAGTTGTGACAGAGACCAGATGGCTGTTATTTTATGCCACAGTCTATTACAGTTTTATAGAGAAACACAGCCACTCCTGAGTGGGTCACACCTCTATCACCACAGGCTCCTCCCTCGGCACCTCTGTACCCCTGCCACCATTAATGCTTCCTACTTGAGAGGCTTATTTTATTTTTTCATAATAACATCTTGGCTTGAAGTTAGAAGCCTTGGCCAGGGCCCTCACTCCTCCAGGGCAGACCCTGGCACCAGCCTCCTGGCCAGCGTTGTCCTGACCGAGGCCCCTTGCACTTCTGTGTCAGCAGTAGGGTGGATGGGCTGCTGGCCTTCAGGCAGAAGCTCTCTGGGGACAGAGGCAGAAGCTCTCTGGGGATGGACCTTGGGGGCAGGATTCCCTGTCATCCCTGTCACCTACCTGAATTGTTGGTTTGCCCTTGAAGAACATGAGGAGGGTAAATTGATAAAAAGGGAAGGGAGAGGGAAGGAGAAGCACCATGTGGAGATGCAGGAAGAGGTGAAGTGATGCTGCCGCAAGCAAGGGACACAGAAGTCTTGCCGCCAGCAGCCAGACACTTGCAGAGAGGCCTGGGGTTCCCCGAGAAGCACCAAAAGGAACCAAGTCTGCGGGCAACTTGGGCTTCTGGTCTCCAGAACTGCGGGAGGATAAATTTTTGTTGTTTTAAGCCCCCTGCATTGTGACAAATTGTTACTGCAGCCCCAGGAAACTAATACAATAATCAGAAAACATCAGGGGATTCGGTAACACGGAGCTCACTGACATTAAATAAATAGGCAGAAAATCTAATTCTTTAAATTTGACTGCATTTTGGCACATGGGCTGATCATTTTTCTATTTGCTAATTGAATAAATACACGAAAACTCTTTTTTCTTAATAAATGGAAGGAGCAGGTGAGAGGCCAAGGAGAGTGAGGCCAGCCCTGGGGACGGGAGCACTTCTGTGTGTCCCCTCCTCTGTGGGGACTGGAGGGTGAGGCCCTGCTGCTCCGCAAATTCATCCCTGAATCATTTCACAAACTCTGTTTTGGGTAAAAGACAGAAATCTATCAAACAGCACACAGATTAACTTATCACTGAGCTAAATGGGTTGTCAGTGCAGGGAGCCGGGCTCGGCCCAGTGAATTCAAATGCATGTAAATTTCCCTGGTGGCAGGGGCGACGCTGGTGGGGCTGTCAGACGGTGACAAGTGGAAATACATTAACAGTGTTTAAAATATATTTGAAGGGGCTGGCTCATATTTTGATAACCTGCTCCCAGACAAATGATTTGTGGGAGATAGGAAATTCTGATCTCATCATCAATTCCAGAGGAATCTTTGTAATAAGCCCCCTCCTAGGATGTTGGGTGTTTTAGAGAAGTTCTAGAACAATTAAAAGTGCCTGCAAACTGACGTGCGTCCCCTGTGCCCCTGATGGATGTATGGAGCCAGCATTCTGATAGCCTTGCTGTCAGCGTTGCTCCACATCCCCCAAAAAGTGATTTCGAACTTCAACAGAACCAATTCCACTGTGTTATACCTCTGTGCTGGGGCTCCCCCAAACAAGGCCCTACATGTCCTCAGTGCTGCACATAACTGAGCTTAGAGGTCTAGTCTTGTATATTTGTTGGGAAACTGGATGTTCTGGACTCAATGTAATTAGTCTGAGTATTTAAAGAAGAGCGAGCTGCAGAGAGATGTGCCATGCCCGTGTAAAGGACAAGAGTTGGTTTTAGTTATTACGAGGCTTGGTGGATGCCTCCTTGATCTTCAAGTGAGGCCACAAGGCGACTTTTGAATGGTGAATCTAGACTCTCTAAAGACCCCAGCCTCCCTGGCTCGAAGCATTAGGTCCTTCCGCAAAGAAAAGTCACCATCTTCTGTCATCGGGTCTCTTCTTGCTCCCCTAGCCATGTGGCATCCTGGAGTCCTTATTCTATCTCAATTCCAAATTCTCCAGGTCCGTTGCACAACAGGCTGCTTTCAACATCAGTGCCCATGGACCAGTCTTACCTGGCTTACAAAGCAGGAGGCACAATGTAACCGGTTGCCCTCCCTTTGGGGAGAAGTAAACGCATTAACATCCACTGATGGAAACTGTAGTCTCTCTCTTGATATATCTTCTTAAA
Source organism: Otolemur garnettii (assembly GCF_000181295.1). NCBI lineage: Eukaryota > Metazoa > Chordata > Mammalia > Primates > Galagidae > Otolemur > Otolemur garnettii. Next base: position 4,526,202 of record NW_003852470.1, on the reverse strand, counting down.
ACCATACATATTCATATCTGCATTGATTTGACAGGATCATGAAATAAGTCTTGGTCCCTGTCTCATGCAGTGCACACACAATTCTAACACTACAGGAAGGGGGCTCCAGTGGTAGGACTTACTGAGTGCTTTGGCAGACAGAGGTATGGCACCTGGCCCAACATAGGGCTGAGCGAGAGAGATTGTGGCAGGCTGCCCTAGGGAGGGAAGAAGGGGCTGGGTGCAGACAGATAGGGAGGAAAATCATGGCTGAGACCTGGGCATGGAAAGGCATGAGAGACACACATCCCTTATGCACCTGCTCTGTGCTAGGACCTGGAACTAGGTTTGGAGATTTGGAGAGAAAAAACCAACCTCTCTCCCCAAGGAGGCCATTGGAGATGACAGTGTTGATGGGTTCCTAAATGGCCAGCACCCAAATAAACCCTGCCTTCTGGCAGCAGGCAGGGGACAGCTGTTCCTCTTCAGTGGGGTTCTCAGCCTCGGCAATGATGACTTGGGGCCGATGGGTCTTTGCTGTGCAGCGTAGCCTGTGCACTATGGCCAGCATGTCCCCGACCACTACACACTACGTGTTGGTGGCAGCCCCAACCTCCAAGTTGTAACAGCAGAAAATGTCTCAAGACATTTCCAAAAGTCCCCTGAGAGGCAAAAGGATCCCCCATTGGGAGCCACAGCTCTACAGTCAGAAGGACAAGTAGAGAGTGCTCGTGTCCCTTTATCCATCACTCAGTGCTCAGCCAGGGGTATGGCTACGGGGTCCCTGAGTTACATACATGGCTCAGATGGGCAGGGTTACTAATCACACAGCTGTCCAGAGCTGCTGGGTGGCCCTTAGGGACAGGCGGTGCTGCTTCAGTGTGGCTGTGGCTGAAGGCTTCACCTGGGTCCCAGCACTATGGCTGCCATCCACGCTCAGGAAGGAATAGAAGGGAAAATTGAGGGCAAGCAACTTCAAGATGAAGATGCCATCGGGACACTGCCCACATCACTTCTGCTTCCTTCTCCATAGCCCAGATGGTCATATCTCCACACCCAGGTGCAAGCCAAACAGTGAAAGGTCATCTGTAGCTGGGGACCAAGCCTTTTGTTAAAAGGCAGGGCAGAGTTGGCAGTTCCTCGGTGGTAGAGGGACAGTGGATCCTGAGGAAAGAGCAACATTTTGGCCACACACAGCGGCTGCCTGAAAGGTGCCTGCTGTGCTTGGCCACAGACTTAGACACTGGGGATGGCATCTGTCCAAAAGAGCCTACGCCCTAGCAAAGAGGGGAGAGACTGCCAAGTACAAAAAAAAAAACCACATGTAAGTTTTGATAAGTACAAATGGGGTATGAGAGAGAATTAGAATTTGGGGGCATGACTTTAGATAGGGTGGGTGGAGTGAGCCTCACCTGACAAGTGAGATGAAACTTGTAGGATCAATGAGAGTCAGCCATGTTCAGAAATGGGGTATGTGGGGGGGTGTGTTCCTATGTGTGCATGTGTGTTTGTGTGTGTAGGGGGAGGTGCTTTCTGGCAGAGGGAGGACATGTACAAACTCTCAGGCAGGGAGGACACTTGGTGGTCCAAGAATTGAACAAAGTCCAATATGATGGCTAGAGCTTAGCAGGTTTATTAGGGATCTCCACAGAAAACAGAGCCTCCTTATGTGTGTGTGCGTGTATAAGTAAACATTTATAATGCAAAAATTGACTAGGTAAAGAGACATGACTAAAACTACTATCACAATGGAAATTAATTTTTAAAGCATGTCTGTCTCAGAGTAAATAATAGTTAATGTGTAATTTGAATTTGATGCTGATAGACCCATGCAACTGACAAAGTGTTGTAATTGTTTCAAGCACTCGTGGAATTCTGACAAATACTGACTATATTCTAATTCCAAAGCCAGTCTTCTCAAAATTACAAGTTAGAAAAATACAGCAAAATGATAACCAAAAACCTGTAATGTTGGGGACTTTTAAATTAAAACACTCTTTGAGATCCAGTGTGTCAAGAGCTGGCTAAGTTGTTTGGTCAGTCCTCCTGCTGAGAGCTGAGGGCACTGGATGGGTGAGAGGAGGCCAGTTTGGCAGCAATGACCAGATTCCAAGGCCGTGTGATCCTGCAATCGCAGGTCTGAGGAGGGCAGAGCTGGAAGAGGTGAATTGGCTTTGGGGATTCTTTTCCCTAGAGGTGATTGTCAATTCCAAAGCTTTTCAACTGACTCGGGAGGATGGGAGAATACACATTGAGGCAGATTGGAGCCTGCCAAGATTGGGGTCCTGCTAAACCCAGGCTTGTAGTTGAGTCTCCAACAGAAATAGACTAGAAAGCAGTGGAAACTGTGGTTGGGTTCAACAGAGCTGAAGAAAGAACTGGAAGATAGTTTAAAAAATACATATCAGAGTCAAGCACAGAGATGTTTTTAAAAGGTCTAAAAATGCAGAAAATAGGAGGTGTGTATGACACAGTGAGAAAGTGTAAAGATGTGCGTAACACGATTCACAAACTGACTCCCAACTTAGAATACTGTATCTAGTGAAAACACGTTTCCAAAATGAAGGTTGAAATGAAGTTATTTTCCCACAAACAAAAATGGGATTTATTTATCACCAGAAGGCTCTCATTAAAAGATATTTCATAAAATGTTCTTACTTTGGAAGGCAGAGGTGAGAAGAGAATTTGAGGCCAGGAGTTCAAGACCAGCTTGAGCTGAGAAGGGACACAATAAAGGGACGTCTAGGGGTCTGGGAGGAAAGCCTGGCTGCTAAGTAGGGAAGCTTGGGGGCCCATGAGAATGTGAATATGAAGCAACTTAGGTAGCCAAAGATCAATAGAAAGAGGCAATAATCAATGACTAGTAATGCCTGGAGGCACAGAGGCCAATGGAAGACTTGCAGCCAATTTCAAACAGAAAGAGCGTATTTCTACTGCTACACAGACTTGTGTCTCCATCTCTCTCACTGCTCCATCATGGCAGGAGCTGACTGCCACCTCTCTTTGGAAGTGCCCTAAACTCTCCCTTTGTTCTTCTTAAATAAAATTTCTCTTTCTCGTGCTGGAACTTGTACAGGTTACTTTTGCTCTCTGTTCACACTGCCTGTGCTGCTCTGGTTTTATTTTCTGTCTCCATTCATTTTCACTTTCAATTACTGCTATGCCTTGGTTGACCTATCTAGCTTAGCCAAATAATTGATCCAGGGCAATTGGTTTCTGGGTACTGGGACTCCCACCCCACAACATGAACAACATAGCAAGACCTTATCTCTACAAAAGATAGAAAACTGAGCCAGGTGTAGTGGTATACACTGTAGTCCTAGCTACTTGGGCTGTTGAGGCAGTGGATCACTTAAACTCAGGAGTTTGAGGCTGCTGTGAGCTGTGATGACACCACTGCACTCCAGCCTAGGCAAGATAGCACAACCCCATCTTAAAAAAGATGTGTTATTTAGGAAGAAGGCAAGAGATTCCATAGAGCTGCAAGAAAGAAGAAGCAAAAAGGAAAACAAAAGAACACCTGGGGTAACTCTGAACAAATATTCATGATATCAGACCAACAGCACACGTGGATCTTTGTGTGAGAGATGTATAAGAAGTTATTATTATGAGTCAAGTTGTTTTAAAATGATGTGAGTTGTTTTGTGCATTATTATTTAGTGTATTGTCATGCATGGCTATTTAAAAATTATAGAGACAGTTCTATTTGACAGGGAGGAGGGTCAATGAGTTCAAAGTGTGCGAGCCTTTCCTGTCTGGAAACGTTCTATTTTAGTGATTCAAGGGTGCATGTGGTTGAATAACCATCCACGTTGGAAAAGAACAGTAAAAAAATGCATAACTAACAAATATTAGAATGAAAGAATAGGAAAAAAAAATACTTTAATCCAAAAGAAGGCAGAGAAAAAAGGGAAAGAATAATGAACACAGGAACTAATGTGGACAAATAAACATGAATCATAGAGGTCATGGTGAAAACCAAGCATACTGGTGAGTGATTAAACGCAGTTGGGTCAGACACGCTCACTGCAGGCAAAAATTATCAAAACGAGTGAAAAATAGCTAATTATGTATTTTTTATGAGAGATAAAGATGTAGGACGTGTGAAAGGAAAATGGTAAAATATTCCGTGTAAATAGTAACCGAAGAAATTGACATAGTTACTTTAATATCAGACAAAGTAGACATTAAGGCATTATCAGAGATAAAGAAAGGATTAAAAATGATAGAAGGTTCAATCTACCAGGAAGATACCACAATTTTAAAGTTGTGTATATCTAATAATAGGCTCAAACTGTAACATAAAGGAGAAATAGTCAAATCTATACTAAGTGGAAGATTTAACACACATTTCTCAGTAAATAACTGGATAATCAGACAAAAAAGATCAGTAATTTTAGTGATCTGAATAACAATTTATAAATTTGATCTAATTTACATATACCAAAGCCTCACTCTTTCTCTTCACATACATATAAATACGTGTGTATGTATAAACATTGTACCAAATAAACATGTGATACATATTTTTTCAAGAAGAAATATTTGAAATTTAAATATATAGTAGGTAATGAATGAAGTAAATTTCAATAAACTTCATTTGATTAAATTCATAGAGAATTTCTGTTCTGTGACTGGAGGAAATCCTGAGGGTTGGCAAGTTAAACAATATACTTTTAATTTGGCAATATGTCAAAGGAAAAAACCATAGTGGAAATTAGAAGATATTTCCATCTAAATAACAATGAAAAAATCTACATATTCTAATGTGTAGGATGAATTTAAGGTCATGAAATTTGCAACCTTAACTTAATATGGCAGAAGAAAGCCTGCACATCTAACCATGTAAGCTTTTAACTAAAAGATACTCTTGAAGATCAACAAATTTAACTCATTAAAAATAAAAAGAAATAAATAATAAATATAAAAGCAGAAATTAAAGAAATAGGAAAGAAATATAATAGAAAAAAATCAACAAAGCCAAAAGTTGGTTCTTTGAAAAATTTAATAAAATTTATGCCATCCCTGGAAAGGCTGGTCAAGGCTAATGCAAGGAGACACAAAATACTTTGATCTTTTTTTCCCACATAAACAAAAATTAACTCAAAGTGGAGCATAGACCTAAATATAAAACCTAAAGCTGTAAAACTTCCAGAAGATGACATGGGAAAGAAATCTTTATAATTTTGGATTGAGGAAAAGATTCTTTACATATATATTCCAAAAAGAAAGATAATCGGTAAATTTCACCTAACCAAAATGAAGAGCTTTTCAAAATAGAATGAAATGTAGGACCAAAGACTGAGAAAAAAAAAATATTTGTAAGTCACACAGTTTATAAAGAATTTGTATCCAGAAATACGGTCTGACAATTAAGTTCATGAACTCACCTTAGAGACATGCTACATGCCTCATTGCTGAGTATCACCATGGCCACTTCTGAAGTATTCCCCTTGGGAAGCTATGCACCCAAGGCAGTGTCCTTCCTTCAAAGCAATTTTGGATCTCTTATTCTGGAATGACCATCAGAGCTGTTGTCACATGTATGTCAAGAACTGTCAGAGCGTAATAATAAGAAAATGACCACAATTTTTCTAATGAGAATATAGATGAACAATTTACCAAATAATATATGCAGATGTCAAATGATCATTTGAAAAAAGAGGCTCAGTTATTGTGTTAAGACATTTATGTTCTACATTTAGTAAGTTTCACATGTACCCTTGTAAGATGCACCGTAGGTGTGGTCCCACCAACTACTCTCCCTCTAGCCATTCTCCCCCATCCCCTCCCCCTTCCTCTCCCCTTTCCCCTTCTTCTTGGGTTATAATTGAGTTATAGCTTTCATAAGAAAGCTATAAAATGGTTTCATGGTAAGACTGAGTACATTGGATACTTTTTCTTCCATTCTTGAGATTCTTTGCTAAGAAGAATATGTTCCAGCTCCATCCATGTAAACATGTAAGAGGTAAAGTCTCCATCTTTCTTTAAGGCTGCATAATATTCCATGGTGTACATATACCAGAATTTATTGATCCATTCATGGGTCTATGGGTACTTGGGCTTCTTCCATGACTTAGCAATTATGAATTGGGCTGCAATAAACATTCTGGTACAAATATCTTTGTTATAAAGCGATTTTTGGTCTTCTGGATATATACCTGGTAGAGGAATTGTAGGATCCAATGGCAGGTCTATTTTTAGATCCCTAAGTGTTCTCCAAACATCTTTCCAAAAGGGACATATTAGTTTACATTCCCACCAGCAGTGTAGAAGTGTTCCCTTTTCACCACATCCACACCAACATCTCTGGTTTTGGGATTTTGTGATGTGGGCTAATCTTACTGGAGTTAGATGATATCTCAAAGTAGTTTTGATTTGCATTTCTCTGATGAATGATAATGAGCATTTTTTCATATGTCTGTAGGCCATGCTCCTGTCTTCTTCAGAGAGGTTTCACTTCAAGTCCCTTGCCCACCCTGAGATGGGATCACTTGTTCTTTTCTTGCTAATATGTTTGAGTTCTCTTTGGATTCTGGTTATTAAACCTTTGTTGGAGACATAACCTACAAATATCTTCTCCCATTCTGAGGGCTGTCTGCTTGCTTTATTTACTGTATTTCTGGCTGTGCAGAAGCTTTTTAGTTTGATCAGGTCCCAGTAGTGTATTTTCGATGTGGGCTACGTTAACCAGTTTGATGAAAATATTTCAAATTGTATATAAAACCAGCACATTGTACCCCATGACTGCATTAATGTACACAGCGATGATTTAATTAAAAAAATAATTTAAAAAAGAGGCTCAGCATAATTAGTTATTAGAGAAATGCAGATTAAAGCCATGGCAAGGTTCCATATAGGGGTCCTCAAACTTTTTAAACAGGGGGTCAGTTCACTATCCCTCAGACTGTTGGAGGGCTGGACTGTGGGCCCCAGGATGAGTCGGATGCCAAACAGGACAGGCAGTGGCAGCAAAAACACCCAGCGGGCCGGATAAATGTCCTAGGTGGGCCACATGTGGCCCATGGGCCATAGTTTGAGGACGCCTGCATTAGAATATCTGAAATTAAAAAGATTGTCCTGCTAAGTATTGGTGAAGATTTAGAGTGATTGGAACTCTTGCACTACTGGTTTAAAATAAAGTGGTGCAATTGGGTAGCACTTTGGTAGTTTCTTACAAGTTGAAACATTCTCCTACCATACAACCCCTCAGTTTTTACCTAAGAGAAATGAAAGCACATGTATCGATACAAAGACTCAGACATTATCCATCATAGAGCCTTTATTTGTGAAAGCCCCAAACTGGAAACAAACGGCTTCCTCATGGGGTGCAGGGGTCAGGGCGCTGTGGCACTGCATGGAATACTGCCCAGCAATGCAAAGGGGGCAGTCACTGGTGCACACACAGTGGGGATGGATCTCAAAATATCACACAGAGAAGAAAAGCCCAACAAAGGAAGGCTGTATAATTCCGTTCGTATACAATTTTAGAAAATAGAAACTTATCTACGGGGAAGAAAGCATAATAGATGAGTGGTTGCCTGGATATGGGGACCAGAAAGGAATGTAAAGGGGAATGGGAAATTTGGGGAAGGGATGGATACATTCATTTCCTTGACTGTGGTGATGGTTTCACAGTGCATACGTACGCCAAAATTTATCAAGTAGAACATTTAAAACATGCCATGCTTACCATATTACATTTCACTAATGTTGTTTAAACAGGTTGGAGAAAGAATAACCAAAGAAATGCGAAGAAATATATAAGACAGGAAGCAATAAAGTTTCTTGGACTTAAGCAATTCTCCTGCCTCAGCCTCCCAAGTAGCTGGGACTACAGGCTCCTACCACAATGCCTGGCTATTTTTTAGTTGTTGTCACAGTTGTTTAGCAGGCCTGGGCCGGGTTTGAACTCACCATCCCTGGTGCAAGTGGTTGGCACCCTAACCACTGAGCTATGGCCACTGAGCCATGCCGGCCTTTTAAAAAAATATGTATATTTTAATTGATTTTATTGAAGTACAGTGTATGTACGATAACATGCACTCCTTTCAAGTTGCAGAGTGTGCTGCTTTTTTGAGAAACGTGTATACCTATGTAAACACCTCCACAATTAAAATCTAGAGATAACAGAGCATTTCCATCACCCCCTCAATGTTCGTCGTGCTCCCTGTAATCTACCTCATTCCTGTCTACTCCCTCCAGCCCCAGAGGTCCATTAGTCTGCTTTGGGTCACTGTGGATTTGTCTTTTCTATAATTCCATACACAAGCAGTGTTTGCTTTACATGGTACCAATATGCATGAATTTCAGTTACTATGGTTTAATTAACACATGTTCTCCAACAACAGGGCACAAATGTCAGTTATCACATCACATTGACTGGGTAATTACAGAAAGGACAAACTTTGCTGCTACCCTTTCCATAAATCACTATGTAAATAATAAACACACATCGTAATCGGTGATTAATCACTTCACTTCGGTCAAACTCTGTTAGTTCTTGGTTGCTACAGGTCTGTTATTCAGCTCATGCACAGATAGCAAAGCATGTACTTGTGTTGCCTTTTCTTGTCTCTCAGTCATAAGCCTATGTGACATTTACAAATACCTATGAAGGAGAACCTCTCTAAAGTTGACCACCCAGGGACTGTAACAGACTGGTCAACATACAGAACTTCACTGAGTACATGTGGTGCATGTCCAGTCTGTGAAAATTAGGTCAATGTCAGGAGGTGGTCCATGTAGAGAGATGGTCAACTATAGAGGTTCTATTGTAATCAAAAGAGGGATGTGGTAAAATACAGATAAAAGTGCAGAAAAGACACAAAAAGGATAAAGCCAGAAGTAAAATTTGAACTGAATGTAAATTGAGTAATAAAAGAAATATACCACATAGAACTGTAGGAATGTCGGCACTGATGTGGCCGAGAAACTCTGCATATGTAGCCAGAAGAATTTAGGCAAGGTGAACTTACTGGTGCAAATGAAGAAATTATTCATGATGGAAGGAAGGGAGAAGATCCTAGAAAAGTAATCCTGGCAAAATCTTCACATTAAAGAAGGTTTTGGAGAGATTCCATAATACTGAAAGAGCGATGGATAAAATGTTGAACTCTGATCCAACATAGAAAGGGGTGTGAGAATTTATTGAGGCTTTAAAAATATGCTCAGCGTATACTATAAATCATAGCCTGAGCAGAAGAATTCACGGACTGTTGAAGTTTTTTATAAAGAAATAAGACAATTTAATTTGCAATGTCTCAAATGTTTTAAATCACAATATGCTAAATAAATACTAGCTCTTACATTCTTTATTTTGCTATACATGGATGACCAATAGAATTATTAATGTTCTGATAAAAGCTTTAAAGGTTATGGAGTGATCACACTTTGCTCCCTGGTCATCATGGTCACCTTGCATGGTCTCACTGTGCATTCCCAGTTTTAGTTCTGGGCAGAGACCCCCTAGGAGCACCATGTGGTCGGTTGTCTTTTGTAGACTTCCTTTGCTCAGTGCAATTGTATTGAGGTTCAACCATGTTGCTTCCTTGTATTGGTGGTTATTTTGTTTGTTTTCCCTTTTCTAAACAGGTACCTCATAAGTAATAATTTAAAAAGTGAAGCAAATGTTTTTCATCGGTCACATGTTTCCTTCTCCGACTCTGCTCACTTGCTGGTCCATCCACATCTCCACCTGGTTCCGTCACCCTTGATCTGCAGACCTTCCTTCTTCATTTTTCTTAGTGCAGATCTGTTAGTGCTTCTCCCAGCTTTCATTTGCCTGAGAAAAGCCTAATCTTTGTTTTTTAAGGAGTCTTTGCTGTTTCTGTATCCCTGAGAATACAGGCTGAGTATTACTCCATGGCATGTATGTTTGGTCTTTCAGTCCACCGTCTTCCAGCTTACCTAGGAGAGCCCTGAGCTCAGGACTCCTTGTCCCTCCTGCACAGAGCGCTCTTTATCTTTGTGTATATTTACACATTTTTCCAGATCACTGGTTCTCATCAATGATTATGATATTATCCCTTAGTTTTTTTTTAATTTCAAAATATTAAGGGAGTACAAATGTTTTTCTTACATGAGTAGCTTTTGTAATGCTTTAGTTAGGGCTACAAGTGTGCCCGTATCCCAGTTAGTGTTCATTGTACCTGTTAGGTAGGTCTCAGTGGCTGTTCACTATCCCATCCTCATCGCCACTTGTCAGGGCCCAGGACTGGCCAGGTCTCCGGCCGGGCTTATCTGTTGTCTGGATATGGACCAAGTACTAACTTGCTGGGGAACAATTACTCTTAGGTGCCTGAGGGCTATTCGCCGTAGCAGAAGGGAGATATATATATTCTTTGAGGGAGAGAAACAGTCTTAGTAAGAGAATGAATCTTGACAGTCTTCTTGGAAAAGCCTCGGGCAGAGGCCCTGCAAAAAGGAGAAGAGAAAGAGTCAAAGTAAGTGAGTCTGGGAAAGAATAACATGCACATCCCCCAACTGCCTTCTCCTGCAGCTTCTTGTAGACATAATCCCGTGGCTACTTGCACCACAGGTGTAGAGACTGCCAATCTTTGCTGTTCTCCTCTGGTGAGCTCTCGTGTTGAGGAGAGCCAAATCCCTTCCTCATGCCCTCATCACCAAGGAGTTACAGCACCAAGATGTCACAGGTGTTTCTTATACTCACAGAGTGTTACAGAGTGTTCCGAGCTTAACTCTCACCTCTCCTTCACATGAGCTATGTGGTCTGCTACAGGTAGGTTTTTCCTGCTCTCCTCCTCCCTCTTTCTTGATTTTTAACAATTTTTACTTCTTTTTGTGCCCATTGATTAGTTCCAAATTATCAGAGAGTACCTATGGTGTTTGATATTCCATTCTGGAGATACTCCACTTAGGGTAAAGTCTCTAGTTCCATCTGAATTGCTGCAGAAGGCATTCATCCATTTCTTTTTATGGCTGAGTAGTACTCCATGGTATATATGTTAGTATGCACCACATTTTGTTAATCCACTAATGAATTGTTAGGCACTTGGATTGATTCCACGTCTTTGCAAGTCTGACTTGTGCTGCTATAAACATTCAAGTGCAAGTCTCTTTTGATGAAATGACCTTTTTTTCTTTGGCCAGATACCCAGCAGTGGGATTGCTAGATGGAATGGTAGGTCTATTTTTGCTTCTTTGGGAAATCTCCGTGCTGCTTTCTGTAGAGGCTGTACTAATTTGCAGTGCCACCAACAGTGCATAAGCATTCCTTTCTCTCTGTATGGATGACAGCATCTATTTTTTTTGACTTTTTAAAAAAGCCATTATAACAGTAGTAAGGTGATATTTCATTGTTGTTTTAATTTACATTTTCCTGATGATTAGAGATGAACATCTTTTCATATTTGTTGGCCATTTGCCTATCTTCTTTTGAAAAGCTTCTGCTCATGACTTTTGCCTACTTTTTAATAATGTTATTTTTTTTTCTTGCTGATTTATTTGAGTTTTTTTTCTTTTTTTTTCTAGACAAGGTCTTTCTCTGTTTCCCAGGCTGGAGTGCAGTGGTCAGGTCACAGCTTAATGTAACTATAAACTCCTGGGATCAAATGATCCTCCCTTCTCAGCCTCCAAGTAGCTAGGACTATAGGCACATAACACCACAAGCAGCCAATTTCTTAATTTTTTGTATAACCACGCTGCTCTCAGACTCCTAGCTTCAAGTGATCCTCCTGCTGCTGACACCCAAAGTTCTGAGATTATAGGCATAACCTTAGTATTTTCCAAAGGTTTAGTTTGCTTTGATTTTATTGAATTTCTCGTACCTGTGAATTTATACTCTAGATAAAATTTGGAACTTTTAATATATTTTTCATCTGTCTTTGTCATAACCTTGGGATCTCTTGTCATATGGATACTAGATGACTCTGTATTCCCTCACACGTCACTGCATCTCTGTTTACTTTTTACCTAGTCATTTTTATCTCTGTGCTAGGATTGGGTAGTTTTTTGTTGTTATGTCTTTGAAATCTACCTGCTGTTCATAGCATTCAGTGAAGTTTTCAGTTTATATATCATATTTTTGTCTCCAAATGTTTCATTAGTATTCCTTTTCTTTCCTAATTTTGTACAAATTGAGTATTATTATCATAGGTTTTATAACATTTTTGTCTGCTCATGGGACCTGCTTCTATTTTCTGATTTATCTTCTGCATATGGGTCACACTTCTGTACTACTTCTCACGTCTAGTAACTTTTAATTTAAATTTGGACACTGTAAATGTTGTGTTGCTCTACGATGAATTTCATTGTCTTCCTTCAAAGAATGTTGGGCTTTTTTCTTATAGAAAGTTAAGTTACTTAAGGATCAACTTGATATTACAAACTTGGTTTTTAAATTGTTAGAGTGGTTTCACAGTCTGTTTTAGTTTATATCTGCTAACAAAGTATGGCCCTTCTGGGATTTTCTCTGAATACTCTCAGTGTTCAATAAGGACTCTCTAAAACCCCCCAGACATGTCTGCATTCTGGGCTTAGCTTAGTTTACAGTTCCTCAGTGAGTCTTTGACTATCCTTGTTTGCCAATGATATGATTGCATACATAGAAAACTCAAGAAACTCTATGTACAAGTAATTACAGTGCATGAGGAATTGGGCAAGTTCATTAGATATGACTTCGGTATGCATAAATTGATCATTTTCTATATGCCAGCAGTAAGCAATGAAGAATGCAATTTTCAAAATTCCACTGAGAATGGCATAAAAACTATGGTGAGTTCAGTAGCATAAAAATGTCAAAAACCGCCAAAAAAAAAAAAAAAAACATTGAGTGGGGAAAAGATTCCCTATTTAACAAATGGTGCTGGGCAAACTGGCTGGCAACCTGTAGAAGACTGAAACTGGACCCACACCTTTCA